>NC_083691.1:84396212-84699242 GCF_033118175.1 Dama dama | reverse complement strand
TGGCATCATGAGGGACCATCCCTGGACTTCTTGGTACCAGAGGCAAATAAATCATGTGTTTAATCCAGTTTCCAGGGGATCTCTGTTGCTTGCAGCAGAACACATTTCTCACTGGTTGTAATTAGATAACCACTGTTTCAGTAATGGCTATGATCTTTGAAATTGCAGAAAGTTCCATACTCAGCCTTTACCATTCTACCTGTGTCCTGTGAATGGCTAAGAAAACACATTTCACTCAACCAAAGCACAGGAGTGCAAATATGATCCTAGAGATACATAGATCCTTAGTACAAGAAAAAAATCTGGAAGTTGTAGTTTAAAAATGACCCAGAATCTCATCTGACTGAGGCTGCCAACAGTGCTTTCAAGAAACAAACTGCCGACCTGTGGAACTGTCTTTGTCCAATATCAAGTGTTTATTAGATCCTGTGAGAGTAAAATATGTTTCTTAATCATAATACCAAAAGGAAAAAGAAGATATAAAAAATAGCATTAAGTCAAGAGCAAAATTCAGACAACTAAAGCAATCTGCTCTTGCCTGGCTGAATTCTTCCAGGACTTTGGCCCATCTTGCCTCATTCCATTTCACTTCCAATATCTCTGCCAGCTCTCATCCCCCTATGTTAGCTACCTTTGCTCCTCGAATTCCTTTCTGCATCGACATTTCTGTCTCCTGCTTTTGATCCCTCATTGCTACTGAGGCCTCAATTTTGGAATCTTCCTTCTCTTCAGATTCAGTTTCTAGTTCTTAGAGTATAATAGTTTCTCTGCCCTCATCCTTAGCGATCACCTCAGATTCTGGGTGATTTTTTGGGCCCAGAGGCCAAAATGAGGGTTCTACTTCAGGCGCTGCCTCCCTGCAAGCCCTCCAGCCTGAAGCCTGCAATTCTGTTTACACACAATCCCATCAAGGGAATTAAAATCCGTTGCAAGCCCCTAACCCAGCTTCTCTTCACCTGCCCAACCACTGGCTACATAGCAGGCTCTGACTTTACTTTTTGCTAAATAAAGAAAACAAATGCACTACAAAATTTAGGCAGAAGTTACAGTGTAATTACAACTATGCAGAGTAAAACAAACGGGGGAGTCAAGTCACAGTCTGTATCCCCCCTGTTCAGAATTAAGCTTTTAATTTTTTATTGCATTATTAAAGGCAGATTTAGAGTTCCACAGAAGCTCTCACATAGTTGAGTAATATATCTGCAAGGTATTTCTTTGAAAAATTTGTAGAATTTTGTGGCGACTTAAAGGCCTCCCACTCTATATCCACTGCTGAACTAATCCAAAAGGCAAGTGGTCAAAAATTTGGTGTCTTCCACTTAGTTCCTTGTGGTCAGTCACATCTGACTTTTTATGACCCCGTGGACTGACTGTAGCCTCCTAGGCTCCTCTGTCCATGGGATTTCCCAGACAAGAATGCTGCAGAAGGTTACCATTGCCTACTGCAGGGGATCTTCCTGACCCAGGGTTCAAATCTGTGTTTCTTAAGTCTCCTGTGTTGGCAGGCAGATTCTTTATCACTGCACCACTCAGTAAATCCAATTAGTTCCCTGCCTGTCTCTAAAAATGAGGGCCTACAATCTTGCAGCAGTTTCTGGAGTGGTAGCAAAATTTATATTGGATTATTCTTTCTTGCAAGAGTGATTTTTTTAAAAGCCACCAAGTGAAGAATCAGCATCATTTAAGAGTCCCCTGTGTGGAAGAATTTGTCCTAGTTTATGTCTGTTGATTTGAAAGGGTGCTTGAGAAAGAATGGGAAAATGAGAACAGGAGATCAATATTCTGAACAATTAACCTACAAACAAATAAATAACACAGTATATGGGCTACTTAATGTCACATCTCTATAGACAGACAACAATAAGTTTGTAGGTGAGGTTGACATGATGGATATCACTAGTTTAGCAACACACTTGGCCAAATTCAGAAACAAAAGCACATGCATTCTTGTTCATTGTCCCAATTGTAATCGATGCCCTCTGCCTTCCCCACTCTTTAATCCCCTGACACTGATCTTCATCAATAATTTATATTTATTCTCAAAGGAACAGCATATAATAACCATGTGAATGAAATGGCAAGGACAAACTTAACCACTGTGGCATCAGAGTTCAAGTCATCTCCTAGCACTCCAGGGGATACACCAAAAAATTTAAAAAATGATGTCAAAAAGTTGAGGTTTGCCTGGTGCCATGAAGATGTTTTCACACCTGTGTGTATATCCACAGTTTATCAATCTGATGAAAAATCAATGGTTCACAGTTCCAACTGCATGTTAGAGTCAACTTAGAAATTTTCTAAAATACTCACTCCTTGCCACCTCCCCCAAAGCTAACCAAAATTAAATTTCTGAGAGTTAAGCTCTGGCATCTTATTTTCTGATGTGCTCATGGGGGAAGGTGAGCTCAGGGTCCTCCTACACCACCATCCTGATCCTCCCTCCTGGCATCTGTAGTTTTTATTTAACTCTCCAGATGGTTCTGAGGCACGGGGACAGTTGACAGCAACTACTCTAAATAAATCATTTTTTTTGTTATTTTGGTCCACACACTACATCAACAAGGTCAAAATATTACAAGTCATTAATAGTACCCTTTCCTGTCTGCTGCAAAAGTCTTAACAAAAGTAATATAATTTGGTTGGATCCTAGAAAGGTACAGAGTCAACAAGATATCCAATTATGCCACAAGCAAAAGCTATCATTAAAACTAGAATAGAAAACCTCACTGACCAAAAATTGCAGATAACACATTGAGCTGATGTCTCCTAGAGATAACTCCATTGCTATTTTAAAAATAGATATTTTTTATATTTTAGGAAATATAGTCTAATATTATTACCACCTAAATACTTAGGGCTAAGAATCATATCAATATAGATTTAAGGCATTTATATAAAATTTGAAATCTTACACAATTGTCTTGAATAAAAAGAGAAGAAATACAATAGGTGAAATGGTGTTTTCTTCCTCGCTTATGATCTTTCTCCATTCCTTATGATATTTTCCTTTCCTACGGGTGGTAGGAATTCACAAAATTGAATTCATTGTTTTCAACAAAAAACAAATCTTAGAAGAGGGTGACATTGCTTTTTAAATAACAAAGACTAGATTAATTATTACAGAGAAATCTAAAGAAATTTACAAGAGATATTTCAAGCAAAATAGCTATCTGTTCTTTGAAGGAAAGAAAAGGTGGAGCATATTCTTTATCCACTAGTTTCTCCTCTGGGGTAAAACAGAGGTGAGTGCTTTGACAATATTTACACGAGCAGGATAAAATAAAGGAGACAATGCCAGCTGCCGACAAGATCAAATTCAAGGAAAAGAAAAATACAAGTAGTAGGTTTGGGGGAAAAAAGAAAGACATTAAAAATTAAAAGCCAGATATTAAATGCAGGAGAGAATTTTACATCCGAAAAGACTTTTGAACTACAAATAGTACTAACAGTGGAAGATGCATCTAGGGAAAGTAAAGTAAGAGAAAGCCATCTAAAAGTAGAATGAAGAGTGAAAAAGAAAAGAAAATAGCAGAATAAAAATTACCTCATCCAGTTTTATCATTTTAATGAACATAAGCCAAAGAGTAAGGTCACAGACAAAAGTTTTTTTCATCTCTGTTCTTTCATCAATTCTCAAGTCAACAAATATTTGGGCAGACAATAAGAAAACCTTTAAACCTAGAAATAGAAATGAGAAGAAAACTAAATGCATATGTTGTTGCCAACATTTTTAACCTTTACTTTCAGATCTACTTCTAAATATTTGCTTCTGGCACCTAGTGTCCTAAGCTATAATATATTTTGACTCTACAATCAATGGACCACATTTTTATCCAGGCTTATCCTCAACTTCTTCAGTTCCTTGAGGCAAGGGGACCATTTGGAGTATCGTTCCTTGTGAAGGAAAGTCCAACCCAGCAAACCTTACTCTTGCTTTCCAGGCTGCCTTGGGAAGGGGAAGATGGTGGGGGAGTGGGAGATGGGGGGAAGATTGTGGGGGAGTAGTGGGGGGAGCCTGTTAATGAAAAGAATAGAGTCATCAGTGGGGACCTCCATAATCTGCAAATCAATATTATAGTAAAACTCTGCCTTTAGATAAAGTTGTTGCTAAAATAAAATGATGCTAATAAATAATATTAGCATCATATGGGAATTTTTCAGAAATGTAAATTCTTGCATCCTATCCCAGACTTACTCAGTTAGCAATCTGGTGGTAGAACCGACCAATCTGTAGTTTAATAATCCCTACAGATGAGTCTAATAGAGGCCAAATTTGAGAACCACTGCATTAACCCAAGCACTATGACACAACCAGCATACTATGGATAACTACTGATGTGTTCTTAACTCCCTAGGAGCTAGTTCCTGGTGAAGAAAAGTGCTCTAGTGTTCTTGAAGAGGCAATTTTTGAGACGTGAAAGGTAAGGCAGGTGAAATGGAGGTTCCAGGAAAAAGCAACAGCATAAAGATCTATAAAAATTGTTTTGCACAGACGTTTTAAATGTTAGATACTATTTAAACATTTTTTTTAAACTACATCCTTAAATCAGTTAATTTTTCAACTCCAAGGCCTAAAACAACTTATACTAGGTCTGTAGTTGTTGCTCAAGGGATATATCCTATATGGCAGAAGGGCAAAATTCCACTAAGTTGCCTCCATGCCTTTTGCTCAGTGGACAGCTTATCTGGGGCTGAGAACACTTCTAACTAATAAAAAGTTTGTCATGATCTACATGCCACCGATATGCAAGCATTATACGTCTGTTATTCTCATATTTGGCTTCTGTCTTCAGAAAAAAAATAATCGATGGTAAAGGACCTCAGAATATCTGTTTTTATAGCATACTAAGTGCTCAAGTGTTAAAAGCAGTATTCAGCCGAAGCCAAGGTTGATGCCAGATATCTTATCATAGCCCTTGGATTTGAGAATAAATCTTGAACTCAATAAAAAAAAATTACTAGTACAACTTTATTATTAACAGCTTAGGAATCAAAACACTTGATACAGTGCATGAATAATCATTTTTAAGCCTTGTCAACTGCTGAATGTATTTGTGGTCATAGTATTGGGAATTTATGATACCGATACTTAATTTCAACTGAGATAAGTAGAAGAACAAGGGATCTCTTTTTTCGCTAGCACTTTCTTCTTTTATTCACACTCTTTATATTCTTTACTATTCTGGATCAAAGATGATTTATTATAGATGTTGCATCAGATTTTGAAGATTTCTTCCTTCATAAAATATTGAGATGGCAAAGTTGACATTCTGCTTTAATTCAATCTCAGATGATGTGAAAAATAATCAAATAGAACTTTTTCTTAAAAGACTCAAGACTACTTTACACAGTGACAAAGCAACAAGAGAGCAGAAGTTGGTTGCCCTCACTGATGTTCCCTCCCACTTCCCAGGTGGTGCAGTGGTAAGAGAATCTGCCTGCCAATGCAGGAGACTCAGGTTTGAGCCCTGGGTGGGGAAGAGCCCCTGGAGAAGGAAATGACAACCCACTCCTGTATTCTTGTCTGGGAAATCCCATGGACAGAGGAGACTGGTGGGCTACAGTCCATGGGGTCACAAAGAGTCAGACATGACTGAGCACAAACAGATGTTCCAAAGTATGTAGAAAGTGACTTGAGCACAGAGTAAGTGCTCAAGGTATATTACTAGAATAAAAAGATGATTAAATAGATTTTAATAACTATAAACTAAAAATAATTCTTAAAGATTATTTTGCTCAATGTCATAGTTACAAGTATACCAAATGTTTCTACAAGCATTCAAATCATGGTATACAGCCATGAGAACTCTGAAAGAGAAGAGGATGAAAACAGACCTCATTTCAAGCATAATCTAGAGCCACAATAATTAAAACCATGAAATAGTAGAAGATTATGTGGACAGACCAATATAACAGACTAGAAAAGCTAAGATTAGCTCCAAACATATGGGATTTTGATGTCTAATAAAGATTGAATCTCAATCAATGGAAGTAAAGATGGACTTTTTAATAAGCAGAGTTAGAGCCTCTAGGTACCTATCTGGCCATTCACATACCAGGCCAAACCCCAATGGATCAAAAATATACTTGAAGAAAACATCAAATCCCTTATGATCTTGGAATGGAGAAGACATTTTAACTGACTTAAAATCCATAAGCTATAAATAAATTATAAATTCAAATGCATAGATGATTTAAAAGAAAAACCTCTAAATGGCAAAAAAATTGAAGCTGGAAAATGAATAAGAAAATACATATATTTAAGATATATTTAAAGTACATATCACAGTCAAGAGTTCATCTTCCCAATATATAAAAAGTTCCTAAAAATCTAAAAGAAAGGTATCAAAAATCTAATAGAAAAATGGGTAAAGATAGGCTCAGAAACCTCACAGAATAAAAAAAAAAAAAACACAAATCAGTCTCAACCATAAGAGACATCATTTTTTTTTTAAGAGATATCATTTTTCATCCACTACATTGGCAAAAATTCAAAAATTTGACAACACATTCTGTTGATAAGGCTTTAGGGTAACAGGAACTCACATGTCCACATATCTTGGCCAGTGGGAATGCAGCATTGTACAATCTCTAGAGAGGGAAATTTGACAGTGCACATAAAATTTACAAAAACTTTGACCAGGCAATCAGTTCAGGGAATTTATCCTGTAGGTATTCCTGAACATATATGAAACATATAAGCTCATAGCATTATCTACTTTTGAAAGTTAGGTAAAAGTTCAAGTGTCTATCAAAAGAAAACTGTTTAAATAAGCAATGAAACACCATCCAACCATAAATAATGAGAAAGCTCTCTTACACTGATGTGGAAAGACTTCTAAGTTATATTGTTTAGCAAAGAAAGTAAGTATGAAAAAGTCTTTACAGTATGCTACCATCTGAGTAACAAATTTAGGGAAGTTAGGTATATATTTGCATTTGCTAATATCTGCAATAATAAATACTGAAAGTATATGCAAAAAAAATATAAGGATAGGGAATAAACTAAACAAGCACAGGAGTAATGACATCACAAATTTGAGTCATGAACTTATTCTTTTTTCCTTTTTTTCTTTGAACTATATAGTTGACAAATCTAGATACTGTGTTGAAAAACAGAGACATTGCTCTGCCAACAAAGGCCCATATAGTCAAGGCTATGTTCTTCCCAGTGGTCACACAGGATTGTGAGACTAGGACCTTAAAGAAGGCAGAATGCCAAAGAATTGATGCCTTCGAATTGTGGTGCTGGAGAAGATTCCTGAAAGTCCCTTGGAAAGCAAGGAGATCAAACCAGTCAATCTCAAGGGAGATCAACCCTGACTATTCACTAGAAGGACTGATGCTGAAGCTGAAGCTTCAGTATTTTGGTCATCTGATGTGAACAGACGACTTTTTGGAAAAGCCACTGTTACTGGGAAAGATCAAGGGCAGAAGAAGAGGGCATCAGAGAATGAGATGGCTGGACAGTGTCACCAATGCAATGGACATGAACTTGGGCAAACTCCAGGAGATGGTGAGAGACAGGGAGGCCTGCTGTGCGGCAGTCCATGGGATCTCAGAGAGTCAGACAGGACCGGGCGACTGAACAACAATAGTTGATTTACAATGTATATAGCAAGGTGATTTGGTTATATGCTTAGTCACTCAGTCATGTCTGAGTCTTTGCAACCCCATGGACTATAGCCTGCCAGGATCTTCTGTCCCTGAGGATTCTCCAGGCAAGAATATTGATTGGAGTAGGTTGCCATCTCCTCCTCCAAGGGATCTTCCCAACCCAGGGTTCAAACCCAGGTCTTTCACATTGTAGGAGGATTCTTTACTGTCTGAGCCACCAGGAAACCCTGAT
Organism: Dama dama; assembly: GCF_033118175.1. Lineage (NCBI taxonomy): Eukaryota > Metazoa > Chordata > Mammalia > Artiodactyla > Cervidae > Dama > Dama dama. The sequence goes on along the minus strand of NC_083691.1, from coordinate 84,691,393 downwards.
TTGGTTATACATAAATATATGTACATAAATATATATCTGTATGTATGTATATAAAATATATATATGTGTATATTCTGGAAGTCAAGTAGTCCTTAGCTTACTTGACTTCTCAATAGCATTTGGCAGAATTGATCTCTCCTTCCTCCTTGAAACTTTTTTCGTTAGGTTTCAGAATACACTCCCTTCCAAAATATATATATATATTTTGTTCAGATTCTTTTCCATTATAGGTTATTATAAGATATTGAATATAGTTCCCTGTACTATACAGTAGGTCCTTGTTGTTGATACAAATTTATTCTTTGCACATAAAGAACTATAAACAATAAAAAGAATTATGATCTAATCTATATAATTCTGCTTTGTACTATTACTTAATACAGATGTTTGTTTCCAAACATCTGTTGGCTCAAAATGACAGCTTTTCTTAAAGTTATCCTGCTAATACACTCCCTTTAATATGTCTTAACCATGATTTCCTCGATTTCAACTCTAAAACAAAAATCCTTTCATAGTCATTATTAAGACTGTAGTGTTTATACTACAATGACCACTATGTCAATGACCCCTATGACCCGCCTTTAGTCCTTAGCTTACTTTACTTCTCAATAACCTTTGGCAGAATTGATCTCTCCTTTCTCCTTGAAACTCTTTTTTCATTAGGTTTCCAGAATATACTCCTTTTGTTTTCTTCTTACTTCACTAGTGGTTCCTCATATTCTTTCTTTTACTTAATTGGAGTATAAGTGCTTTACAATATTGTGTTAATACAATGTAAGTCATCCATATGTATACATATATCCTCTCCCTCTTGAGTCTCCGTCCCACTCTCCCCACCCCTCTAGAAAAATGGTACTGATGAACCTATTGGCAGGGCGGTAATAAAGACGCAGAAGTAGAGAATGGACTTGTGGACACAACAGGAGGAGAGTGGGACAAATTGAGGGAGCAGCACTGACATACATATACACTGCTGCTAAGTCTCTTCAGTCGTGTCTGACTCTACGACCCCATAGACGGCAGCCCACCAGGCTCCCCCGTCCCTGGGATTCTCCAGGCAAGAACACTGGAGTGGGTTGCCATTTCCTTCTCCAATGCAGAAAAGTGAAAGTGAAAGTGAAGTCGCCCAGTCGTGTCCGACTCTTCGCGACCCCATGGACTGCAGCCTACCAGGCTCCTCCATCCATGGGATTTTCCAGGCAAGAGTACTGGAGTGGGGTGCCATTGCCTTCTCTGACATATAAACTACCATGTGTGAAATAGCTAGCTAGTGGGAAGCTGCCGTATAGCACAGGCTCCCCATATTCTTTGCTGATTCCACCTCTTCTGCCCAACCTCACAATGCTGGGACATCTATCCTCACTCCTTTTGTGATTTCATCAGGTCTTATGGCTTTAAATACTCCTTATATGCCAATGGCTCCCAAGTTTAAAACTGTGGCCCTAACCCCTTCTAAACTATAGATTTGTATTCCTCACTGCCTAGTTGAAGTCTCCAATTAGATATCTGACATCTCAAATTTAAGCTCTCCAAAACTGACCACCTAATCCTCCTTCGCAAACTGATCGCCCACAGCTTTTATCATTTTAATTGATGAGGAATTATCTTTGACTCCAGTCTTTCAAATTCCATCAAGTACTGTTGGGAAATTCAGACCACTCCACTCTAAATTTCAGCCTCCGGTTCACCACCTTCACAATGACACTCATTCAAGCCACCACCATCTCTGATCTGCATGATAATAATCTCACTCAGAAGCCACAGTCCAAATGTTCTACAAGGCCCTGTATGATGTGGCTTTCCATTATTCACCTAACTTCATCTCCTATTATTCTTCTCTCATTCCTCAATCCAACTACACTGACCTTAAACACTCCAGATGTCTGCTTGGCTAACTCCCTCTTCTTTAAATATGTTCCCAGAAGTCACCTTCTCAATGAAATCCGTCCTAATGATCCTATATAAAACTGTAGCACTCCTCATCTCCAGTGGTCCAAACACTGTTTGTCTTGCTCATTTTTTCTAAACCACTTATTGTCTTCCATATAATTTGTTTACTATATTTATTGTAAATTTTCTGTCTCCCTTCTCTATAACATAAGATCCTTGAGGGAAGGAATATTGTATGCAAGCACCTCAAGCACTGCCTACCATGTGGTAAGTTCACAGTATAACACGTTAAATGAATATATAAATTCATTTTAAGAATAGAGCAGACAGGTATGCTGCTTGGAAAGGGGAGAGTTAATTATCATATAGAAGAAGTTATTATTTGTTGTTAAATTTAATTAACTCACAAAACTAATACCAAAGGGGTAAATATGGGAAAAATTTAAATTGAGTTTTAAAATAGTATTATTAGGAAATATTTATTAGCAGGCTTCTATTGGTAGACATTTATGTTCAGTCAGTTCAGTCGCTCAGTCATGTCCGACTCTTTGCGACCCCAAGAACGGCAGCATACCAGGCCTCCCTGTTCATCACCAACTACCAGAGTTTACTCAAACTCATGTCCATCTAGTCGGTGGTGCCATCCAGCCATCTCACCCTCTGTCGTCCCCTTCTCCTCCTGCCCCCAATCCCTCCCAGCATCAGGGTCTTTTCAAATGAGTCAGCTCTTCACATCAGGTGGTCAAAGTATTGGAATTTCAGCTTCAGCATCAGTCCTTCCAATGAACACCCAGGATTGATCTCCTTTAGGATGGACTGGTTGGATCTCCTTGCAGTCCAAGGGACTGTCAAGAGTCTTCTCCAACACCACAGATCAAAAGCATCAATTTTTTGGTGCTCAGCTTTCTTCACAGTCCAACTCTCACATCCATACATGACCACTGGAAAAACCATAGCCTTGACTAGATGGACCTTTGTTGACAATAATACCCTCTAATTCCTACAATAAAATAAATACCTGCACATAGAAACCATGTCATTTTAATTACTGGTACTTTTACAAAATATTTCAATAAAGTATAAACACAGTGTCCAAAAAGGAAGTGAAAATTGAATGATGACTGATGACTGATTTAATTAATTAAAAATTAATTAATAGCTAGATGGATTAACAGATGAATGGATGGATGCACTGGACAGATGAATGAATGGATGGATGGATGGATACTGAGTGAGTAGATATCTGGCAAGAAATGTTTAAGAGAAGCAAATGAGAAAACAAGGTTAGTGGTTCTATAGAATGATCAAGGCACCAACAGGAAAGTAACTCAGCTTTGACAGTAAAAAAAAAAAAAAAAAAAATTCAGGGAGACAATTGGAAATCATATTTTGTTTCTCTTCTAATTAATTTGATGAGAATAAAAATAAAAAGTTTTCTTCCTGCAAAACAAAACACTCATGATGGCTTCAATAAAATAAGCATCTGTGTGAGGCTGGCTGGGAATAAGATGGTATGTTTCTGAAATTAAATTGTAAACTATATTCTAACTTCACACCTCCAAGCATAGTTAGGACAGAGTAACTTGGAAGATCTGAGCATGAAAAGTAATCTCTAATCTTCAGCATACTGTACTCACAGCAGCCCAAGGAGGGACTTTGGCGAATGGTGTGTACATCCCTGACCTGTCTGAAGATGTATCTGCTGCCTTGGAGGATATGCAAAATCAAGTGAAAGCCATGTCTAATGAACTGTTGTTATAGTAATCTTGATCATACTGCTTTGTGGACCCTGCTTCCTACAATGCCTTGTGAATTTTGTAACCCAGAGGTTGATAGCATTCTCTCATGTGGGTGGCAGGAGGGCTAAGGTACAACATATCTCAATAAATGATGCTCGTTATGGAAACTAAGAGCATCAAGAGGGGGGAATGAAGAAGGAATTCATAGGGCCTGGACTCCATCTCAGGCCTGTCTGTGCTGATCGTGCGCGACCACCTCTCCAGTGGACTCTGAACTCTGTGCTTAGCGCCTGTGGGAATGACAATGGAAGGATAAGACCCCCCTCTGGGCAGGGGAATCTTGAAGAACAGACACTAATCACCCCTGCCTCCAGACACTATCTATCAGAATGTAAGCACAGGCTTATCAGTTATTAACTATTTGGAATGTAACTGCGGGCTTATTGATTATTGACTGTTTGAACACATAACACGTGAATGATGGGGTTATTGTAGTTGTATTTACCCTTCCTTTGTTTATGTAAGTCTCAAGGGAATTGGGGTAGTGGGTTTGGACACATGGGGTATAAAAGATTTTCACAAATGCTGGTCGGGGTCCTTGGCTAAGAGGAGACTCTGCCTTGGGCCCGCCGGCGTAATAAACTGCACTCCACTAAAAAAAAAAAAAAAAAAAAGAGTGGGAATGTGTCCATAGACATCAAGGATGATGTTTCGAGTCCATAACTCACTCTAGAACACAGCAGAATCCTCCCACACTAACTGGTCACTCACCACTGGCACATCTCAGAGTCCTTCTCCTTCCCAGAAAATCTGATTCCTGGTCTAGGGTATTCTGACCGTGTACTAACTTCTTAAGGGTATATGACAATATAAAGTCCTTTTTTGTTTCTGTTGTTTCTGTAAAAGCCCCAGTTCTTTCTTTTCTTAATCAGCATCAGTAATCTGAGGTAATTAAGAAGGACTTTCGTGAGTCACTTGAACAGTATATATCTTAAGAGAATTATAAGAGAATATTTCCTATGCATTTGTTAGAAAATTTTCATGGAATTATGCATGGCTGGTAGGGTGCTTGCATGCTCAGTCACTTCAGTCTTGTCTGACTCTTGGTGACCCTATGAACGGTAGCCTGTCAGGCTCCTCTGTCCATCATATTCTCCAGGCAAGAATACTGGACTGGGTTGCCATTTCCTTCTCCAAGCTGGTAGGGTAGGTAGGGATAAAATGAACATTCGTTTTGAAGTCACAGAGATTTGAGTTTGAATATTGACTCTGCTCTTTCTAGCTTAATGACCTTAGCATCACTAGCCCTCTGGTTCTTCCTCTTTAAATGGAAATAATAATACTTATATTGATGGGTTATAGATTAAGCTAGTCTGTAGAAGCACCAATTACCATGCATTATAGCCAACACTTTTTGAATAATGGTCTTCAAGATAAAACATAAAGGGAAAGATAAACAGGCCTGTGCAATCTGCCATTGTATATTGATTATTGATTTAAGGAGTTGAATAATTTGTAATTTACTCAAAGAAATTTAATGGTCAAGGAAGCAAAGTACTTATATCAGTTGTTGCATACGCCGAGAGCATTTAGGTGTTCTTTCACTGATAGGGAAGTGCAGGGTATCTTCTAAATTTATGAAACATCTGTTAAAGCAGCTGGTTCTTCATTAAATAAAAATAAAAATGTACACTTTTCCTTGGCAATGCTGATAAATGAGAACAGGTGGTGAACCAAGATGAGATTATGATTATAAATGAACCTATTGAAATTCTTTGGTATTTGTATAGAGGCAACAAAATAAAAATATATGAGAAATGAAAATAGACTTCATGGAGCCCCTGAAATACACTGGGGACCACAGGAGAAGAATGGCTTTCTCATGCCCTAGTCAACTTATATTCCACATTCTAAATGGAAATTCAATAGGATCAAAACTGATACTTTCTGCTGGACTCCCTAAATCTACTACCTGAAATTTCCCAGTTAATAACAATAGAATAATGTCTAAGATTCAAATTCCGATCACAACTATACAAAAAGAAAAGGCAATGTTCCCTGAAAGCTATGTTGAATAGTCTGCCTTTAACCAGTGGGCACCAAGCAATAATTTAGGATACCTTATCCTCATAACTCCTCTGTGAGATAGGAAGGATTACGCTAATTTAATAGATGAGAAAACAGATTGATTAACCTGTAATTCTACTCGTGCTTGTGCTAGGTCATGTCCGACTCTTTGCCACCCCGTGGACTGTAACCCATCCTCTGTCCATGGGATTTTTCAGGCAAGAATACTGGAGTTGGTTTCCATTTCCTCCTCCAGGGGATCTTCCTGACCAGGGATCAAACCTGTATCTCCTTCACTGCAGGTAGATTCTTCACCACTGAGCCACTTGGGAAGCCTGTAGCTCTACTAAGCATTTATTTTAAAAATTATCATATTTAGCTAAAGACTCACGATTCAACCTCCAGCTTTCCATCAGTCAATGCTTTTTTATTAAAAGATACATTAGAAATAAGAAAACAGGTCAGGTCATCTGAAGTTGGCAGTGAAACAGCTGAGAGATGCTTTTGACTTTGTTCCCTATTCTTCTCCTTACGCAAATGACCAACACACTTTTCCAAAGCACACCACTTTCTGAGCAGGTTCCCACCATAATCACAAAACTCAAAAATCCCAAAGCCCCAGAGGGTAAAGCAAGGCCAAGAAAAGTGACAACACTCTCATTGTGAGCCTGGCTCAACAGAGTTGCCTTTAGAATTTAGGAGGGAGACATGCTCAACTTGTTATGAGTTGCTGTGATGATGCATAATTAGCTGGTGATTTAACACAGAGCCAAGAAAAAAAAAAAAATGACAGTAATCATGGGGGGAAGGAAGAAAAGCAGTTAAACGAGCCTAAGTGCCTGGCATTTTTGTGATGTGTATCGGTTAGTAATTTGTCAGATGGTAACAATAGAGGTAATTTCACAAATAACAGGGGTTCATCAATTCACAATAGCAGTCCCTCGTATTTAAGATGGAAGAAAAGGAACTGTATTTGGCTTATCAACTTTAAAGAAATAGTTATCAGATTTAGACATAGCATAGCCATTACAAAGTGAAATGGAGAACTGGTTGTTGATCAGGAAGATTCAAAGCTGCACAAGTCTGACTTTTGATGACTTCTAAGGTAGACAATTGCTTGGGAGAGATTTCACAAAATTAAAAAAAGGTTAATAATGGTTTTTAATGGATAGAACAGAAAGACATAAGAGACATGGGTTTTATCCCTGGGTCAGGAAGATCTCCTGAAGGAGGAAATGGCAACCTACTCCAGCATTCTTGCCTGGAAAATCCCCATGGATAGAGGAGCCTGGTGGGCTACAGTCCACAGAATCGCCAAGAGTCAGACACGACTGAAGCGACTTAGCACACACGCACATTGCTTCCCATCACCTTTGAACTTTCTTTGGCTGCTATATTTCTCTCTGGTTTTACCTGCCACCCCTCAGAGGCATCTGAAGTTTTAGCCAGGGGAAGCCCACACATTATCCCCAAGGAGCTTATCTCTTCCGCACCTGTGCACGATTCTTCCTAACTGAAATACCCTATCTCTTTTTTCCACGCTTCCCACAGGACACTCACCTGACTTGTCTCCTCAAACCCTACAAGGCTCACACACCGTTGCCCGGTATTCCATTCCACGCCAATATACTAATCACTCTCTATTGTAATAACTGGTTTGCATACAAGGTTTTGCTTGGTTTTGCTACAAGGGCAAGGTTTGCATTTCTTTGCTCTTTACCCCTTCCTATAAACATCACAGATATTCAACAAATGTTGATAAATGAATAACTGAATGAACAGTACATGTAAAGCATGATCTGTAAGAAAGATATATACTGAATCTCCTTTCCTCAGTACCTATGAAATCCACAAAATAGGAGAGTCTATAAATTTCTCCTAGTCCAAGCATTGCTTCTAACTCAAGGAATAATTTTAAAAAACTAAGAGAATATTGATTCAAAATATCCCTGCAACAACAATGAACGAAAAATAGGAGAGTGAGAGAAACATATGAAATATGACTTATTTAAATCTGGCATTCGAAAATATTCAGATGGTACCCCAAGATAAAATGAGAGTAGCAAAGTAATCCTAGCTAGTGTTTTCCTTTTTTCTTTGTTATTCAGCTGTATGACAATATATCATATGTGTCCAATTAAGAGTTGCTATAATTTAGGGGAAAAAAAATCTCAAATGGCTTAAAACACATAAATGAGACTTTCACTGTTCTATTTTTCTAAACCTCAAGACATTTTTTTTATCTCTTTGTTGATTCACAAACCTGGACAGTCTTGCAGGTGAAATCTGAAACTAGCCCCCATACAAGGAGGGCAAGGAGAGATGAAAAAGACAGAGCACTTCAGATTGGTAGATGGCAGTATTAATAAACAAGGGAATTTACATAGGAGGCTTGTCTTGGGAGACAGCAAGATAAGTAGATCATTGAACCTGCCCACCAGAATCTCAAAGGTTAGAGGCCTTAACTGGGCTCAGTCACATATACTGTTCAGACAATCTCAACAATACAGTACTCTCAAGGCTGCATCCTTGAAAACAATTCCCACTGCAGGAAAAATGTGGATTCTAAGGAGAGGAGGTAGAGAGCTCCCAGTTATCTGGGTCCAGATCAAGAATCAATGGGTACTCACATCTTCTGGATGATAATTTCAATATTCCTGTAAACCAACACCACCTTGAGTTTCTCGAGGAAAATATAATGAGATGGAAACATAAGAACATATGTAAATAAAAATCAAAATACAAAGTAATATAAGTAATCTTCTTACCTTTTAAAAAGTCATAAACGAGTATGTTTACTTGAAGAAGAAAGGATATCTTATGGTGCCACTATCCTTCCTTCACTATAGGAAGTACAACTTACAATTTATCCATATGGGCCATACAGAAAGATAAACAGTCCTACACTGATGCAAAAGGATTATGCAAATAGATAAACTTTTATATTATTGACTAAAATCTTTCAACATAAGATAATTGGCTTTTCCCCTTTGCCTAAGTCATCTACACATAAGTAATTGTGTTTAAGTTTTTTCATCTTAGTCATAACCTGTTTATCATTTCAGGTTCCTTTTTAAGTATCACCATACTCTTTATACTCATTAACCCCAGTGGAATGATGGGATGATTACCCAGGTGAATCAGTTTTGGATCAAAGAAATAATTTAACACTTCTTACAGTAAAGTGAGCAAGATTCTAGAGGATGGGGTGAGAGAGAATACAGATTGCTCAAATAAGAAGCTGAAACTCCGGGGGATCGTTATACACACAATGGGAAGTACATAAAATTCATAGTCTCATAGAATAAACTGAGGGTCTGGTGCAGTAAAATGGCATTATACCACATTTACTATAACCAAGTTTCTTTTTTTTTAATAAGGACAGAAAGCTACAGAAGGGAAATTATAACGTAGAAAGATAAAATGTTTTATGTGCCATTTAGTTCTAAAAGGTCTTATAGGTCTTCATAGAACCGTACAACTTCAGCTTCTTCAGCGTTACTGGTTGGGGCATAGGCTTGGATCACCGTGATACTGAATGATTTGCCTTGGAAATGAACAGAGATCATTCTGTCATTTTTGAGACTGCATCCAAGGACTGCATTTCAAACTCTTTTGTTGACCATGATGGCTACTCAATTTCTTCTAAGGGATTCCTGCCCTCAGTAGTAGATATAATGGTCATCTGAGTTAAATTCACCCATTCCTTTCATTTTAGTTTGCTGACTCCTAGAATGTCGACATTCACTCTTGCCATCTCCTGTTTGACCACTTCCAATTTGCCTTGATTCATGGACCTAACATTCCAGGTTCCAATGCTATATTGCTCTTTACAGCATCGGACCTTGCTTCTATCACCAGTCACATCCACAACTGGGTATTGTTTTTGCTTTGGCTCCATCTCTTCACTCTTTCTGGAGTTATTTCTCCACTGATCTCCAGTAGCATATTGGGCACCTTCCGACCTGGGGAGTTCCTCTTTCAGTATCCTATCATTTTGCCTTTTCATACTGTTCATGAAACAACATAAGACAACATAAAACAACATGCTCAAGAGGAGCAAGCCATGTCCAAAGAGCGGCAGCTGCGCGGGCGCAGGAGGACCGAGATGAGCTACCCCACGTTCAAGGTCAGGAGGGGCGGCCGTGAGGAGATACCCCTCGTCCAAGGTAAGGAGCAATGGCTGCGCTTTGCGGGAGCAGCCGTGAAGAGATACCCCAAGTCCAAGGTAAGAGAAACTCAAGTAAGACGGTAGGTGTTGCAAGAGGGCATCAAAGGGCATCCACACTGAAACCATAATCACAGAAAACTAGCCAATCTGATCACAGGACCACAGCCTTGTCTAACTCAATGAGACTAAGTCATGCGTGTGGGGCCACCCAAGACGGACGGGTCATGGTGGAGAGGTCTGACAGAGTGTGGTCCACTGGAGAAGGAATGGCAAACCACTCCAGTATTCTTGCCTTGAGAACCCCATGAACAGTATGAACAGTATGAAATGGTACAGCCACTATTAAGAAAGAGTATGGAGGTTCCTCAAAAAGTTAAAAAGAGAACTCACACATGAGTCAGAAATTCCACCTCTGGGTGTATATTCACAAGAACTGAAACAAGTTCTTTCAAAAGATAACCTGCACTCTCATGTCTATTGTAGCGTATTCACAACAGCCAAGATAGTTCAGTCAGTTCAGTCGCTCAGTCGTGTCCAACTCGTTACAACCCCATGAACCGCAGATGAACTCCCTGTCCATCTCCAAATCCCGGAGTTTACCCAAAGTCATGTTCATGGAGTCGGTGATGCCATCCAGCCATCTCATCCTCTGTCATCCCCTTCTCCTCCTGCCCTCAATCTTTCCCAGCATCAGGGTCTTTTCAAATGAATCAGCTCTTCACATCAAGTGGCCAGAGTATTGGAGTTTCAGCTTCAACATCAGTCTTACCAATGAACACCCAAGACTGATGCCCCTTAGGATGGACTGGTTGGATCTCCTTGCAGTCCAAGGGACTCTCAAGAGTCTTCTCCAACACCACAGTTCAAAAGCATCAATTCTTCTGCACTCAGCTTTCTTTATAGTCCAACTCTCACATCCATACATGACCACTGGAAAAACCATAGCCTTGACTAGACGGACCTTTGTTGGCAGAGTAATGTCTCTGCTTTTTAATATGCTGTCTATGTTGGTTATAACTTTCCTTCCAAGGAGTAAGCATCTTTTAATTTCTTGGCTGCAGTCACCATCTGCAGTGATTTTGGAGCCCAAAAAAATAAAGTCTGTCACTGTTTCCACAGTTTCCCCATCTATTTGCCATGAAGTGATGGGACCGGATGCCATGATCTTAGTTTTCTGAATGTTGAGCTTTAAGCCAACTTTTCCACTCTGCTCTTTCACTTTCATCAAGAGGCTCTTTAGTTCTTCTTCACTTTCTGCCATAAGGGTGGTGTCATCTGCATATCTGAGGTGATTGATATTTCTCCCTGCAATCTTGAATCCAGCTTGTGCTTCCTCCAGCCCAGCATTTCTCATGATCTACTCTGCATATAAGTTAAATAATCAGGGTGAAATATACAGCCTTGATGTACTCCTTTTCCTATTTGGAACCAGTCTGTTGTTCCATGTCCAGTTCTAACTGTTGCTTCCTGACCTGCATACAGATTTCTCAAGAGGCAGGTCAGGTGGTCTGATATTCCCATCTCTTTCAGAATTATCCATAGTTTATTGTGATCCACACAGTCAAAGGCTTTGGCATAGTCAATAAAGCAGATAGGAAATATCCTAAATGTCTGACAATCGGTAAGAGGAGAAAGAAACTGTGGTATATTTATACAATGGAATATTATTCAGCCTTTAAAAGGAGGAAATTCTTCCACACAGAACAACTTAGCTAACCCTGGAAGACATTATAGTGAAAAAAATGAAAAAAGCCAATCACGTAAGGATAAATACTACATGATTTCACTTAACAAAGAGTCAGATTCTCGGAAGCAGAGAGTAGAATGGTGAGTTGCCACGGAAAGGGGTGGGGGGATGGGAAACAGCTGTTCAACAGGTATAAAGTTTCACTTGTGCAAGATGAATCAGTTCTAGCAAGCTGCTCCACAATAGAGGGCCTATAACCAACAATAACATATTGTAAACTTTAAAACTTAAGAAGATACGTTTCATGCTCAATGTTCTGAACCCCAGTTTAAAAAAAAAGAAAGAAAAGAAAGAAATTTAAGGATAAGTTCAAGAACTGGGAGGGAAAAAATAAGATAAAGCCAATTTAATCTCAACGGGCATTTACTGAATACAGGCGCACTTGAGTTTGTTTGTTTTTTTTTTTTTTTTCAAGGACTTTAAGAGAGCTGAGACTGAAGTTCACCAAAAGATGGAGAGACACTTGTATAAAGAAGAGCCTTCAGACCTCAAAAAAAGAGTGAAGTAGAAATGTCTGTCTATTCCCACTCATGGCTCCAAACAACAGCAAGTTAAATCACCCATCTTGAACCTTGGCATTGGGTGAAGAAGAACAAAGAAAAATTTCCTGGAAAATTCTCAACCAAAATCAGCCTTTGTATGAGTTCCTAGCCTAAATCCATTCTTCCTGGATAATCCAAAACTCCTCAAGCCAAGAATTTAAATTCAAGTGGTATCAGACTTGAGGCTTTTAAACAGCATAGAATATAAAGTAATTGTGCTTAATATATCTAAGGAAATTTTTTGTTTTGAAAGTACGAACAAAAAACAAAAGAAATAAACAACGAGATTTTAAAATAAATAAATTTCAATAAAAGAAAAATTCAGTAACTGAAATCTAAAACAATGGATAATGGATAGGTTTTAATAACATATTTGACATAGCTGGAGAGATAGTTACTGCTTTGGGAGATGAGTAATAATACACAAATAATGTTTAAATACTTGCTTACTATTCCAAATACTTTAAAAATCTTAATTCATTTAATCCTCAAAACAATCCTACAAGATGGGCACCATTAATTTTCACATTTTCAGATAAAAAAGAGGCATAGGTTAAATAAAGTAGCTGATATCACAAAATTAATGTCTAGAAGAGCCACCACTCAAACAAGTATAAAAGATTCCAGATAAATCATTTAACCTACCTTCAAAATTATTACCTTAAACCCTTAGATTAATTGATAAGAATTAGCTTGTAAGTCTGTTTTATATTTTAAATCATATTCTAAAAGAATAGCTTGGGTATAATTATTCATTGTTTTTAAATTTACAATTATCAATTAGGTTATTTTTCTAGATAAGGAAAAACTTGAATGGCATTAGAGAGATCTGATCATTGAGACCTTAAGGCTATAACCCATTCATCATCTTATCTTATGCATATATATGTTAAAATTTATTCATAAAAAAGATATGAAATAAAATCAAAATATTAACATATCAATAAAAATGTCAAGACCAAGAAAATCTAAATTAGAGTAAAAGTTCAAGTCTCGAGAGAGGTAGAAGCTTCTAGGCTTCTAGGAGGAGTCACTTTGAACAGAGTCTTGGAGAATTCGTGGACCAGTGTAGCCACATTACCAGAACGAACAGAGTAAACACTGTAAAACCCCCTCTTAATCATATATGCCAGTGTGTTATGGGGGTTGTTTTTAGTCTCATTTAGATTTTTTTCCAAACTTTTTGATGCCATTTTTAAGTTGTTTCTCATTGACCACTGATAGCTGGTTTCCCCATTTTAAGCTTCAGACTGGTTACATCAAGTTTGCTTTTCTGAGAGTCTTTATGCAATCAATTATGACAATATCATTTCTCTGATTTAATATGCTTCTCAAAAATATGTTTTTCTGTATTTTTAGTACATTTCACCATTGTTTATTATCCAGGGGAAAACCAATTCTAAAGTTATTTTATACAAAATTGTCTGGTTTTTGAAACTCAATACATTTTATAGTGCTTGAAACATTTCATTGTCCACCATGGTCATTTTGCTTTCCTCAAAAATAAATTTATATTGATTCATGATGTACCACACTTTCCCATTATTCTAGCTAGACACATTTTTAGATTATTTCTCCAAAGTTTACTCTTTACAAAAGTATTAAATATAGCATAAGATGGGGTTTTATGATTTCATCAAAAAAAAAGTTTTCATCTAAAGATGCAGTTTTGGGTTTTACTACAGTTAACATTCTAAATATTATATTTGTAGATTTATGTCAAATTTCCCTATGGATTTTTTTTTAGAAATATGTTACACACAAATGTTGTCAACTTGCAATTCTAAAATTGTAAAAAATGTTTCTGAAGAAAAGATGTATGTGTCACCTTACATCACCCTTAAATGGGGACTTGATAAAAATATACCCATTGGTGAATTAAGCTTTAAACTTAAAGATGAAGAACAAAGTGACAAGAATAAGAAAGAAACTATTTCTTTCCCGGGAAATTAATTTGACTTTAGGTCAGCCTTTTGGAACAGTCAGGAAAACCAGAATAAGAAATGAGATGCAACTGGCAGGAAGACAAAAAAGACAGTAAAAAAAAAAATGGCTCAGTGACTCCAGAGTAAGAAGAGGATAAAGGAACACATTGCCCCTTTATTACATGGAGAGACAAGTAATAACAGAAGATACCAAAAAGCCACAGGTTTAAAATTGTTTTGTTGAGGATATTATTTTTTTCCAAATTGAGTCAAAACTTCACAGCTGAGGAGATTAGAATGGCTAGCACATTGAAGAAACTCTCAAAATGCTTTCAATACTGTGACTTTCTATCATATTTGTCATCTAAACACCATATTTTAAAGCATAACCATATACTATGCTATATTTATCTGATTGTCTCATGTACAAACACACATACACACAAACACCTATTTATTAGGATATTCTAATTAGACTGCAAACTCCTTGAGTGGAGAAACTCTTACACTTACTTCATAAGGCCAGTTTCTAGCTTAGAATAAAGCAAATAATATAGTCTAAAAATATTTGTTACATTGAATTAGGATTAGTAAAATATCTGATGAAATTTATCAAAAGTGTTTTTCAAGGGGAATTGACTTTCAGAAAAGTAAAATAAAATACACAGTGGCAGCGTGAATTTAATCTTGATTATTTAGATGATGCCTGAGGTATTTATTTTCATTATGCTATGTGCTTCAGGTTTTAATTTTTATCAATGTTAGGAAAAATGCAGAAATAGTAACAGAAATGTCTTTAATCAAAACATTATAGACAATCCAGTTTGGATGGTCTGCATTATTTTAAAATCTACATTCATTGTGTAGCTCACACAATTCGTGGACATTAAATGATTGAAAAGCATGTATGTTAGTCACTCAGTTGTGTCCAACTCTTTCCGACCCCAAGGACTGTAGCCCATCAGGCGCTTCTGTCCATGGGGCTTTCACAATCCATGAACATAAAACAATTGAAGCACAGAAACAAAAGTTGCTATATGCAAACAAAGATTTTGGCTGCATTCCACAAGTGTTGTGATGGCAACCATTTATTTTCAGCTTTTGTCCAACCTAGGAGATCCTCTCCCCTCATCACATCCTCCCCAACCCCACCCCAGGCAGGCAGAATGTTGACCAGAAGGAACTCGAGGACAGCCACCAGGGAGCTCAGATACAGAGAGAGATCTTTAGGATCTTGAAACCCAAAAAGAAGTCACTAGCAGAGTGGTAAGTGCTGGAGGCCAGGAGATAACAGGAAGAAAGCATAGGAAAGAAAAAAACGGCATCCCTTCAACAGGTTAGTAAGCAGTATATTTACATTGTGAAATTTCAAGCTATTCCAGACCTAGAGAGTGGTCATTTGTTTGCAGTTAGAAATGAGGGCCCTGATATAGGGAAAGGAGAGCCCCATGAAATAAGACAATGAAGACAATCCTTAAGGTTACCTAAAACAAAGACACAAATTTGAACCCAAATTTGAACCTCAAAAGAGATGAATCATACATATAAAGTGAAGTGGGGGTAGAATAAACTGAGCAAATACTTGTCTCAGATCCTGGTATTTTCTGCATATTTGATCCTGGAAACAGGAAACTAACCACTCTGAATCTCAGTAGCGCTTACTTGACACGTTGTGAAAATGGCCACACCAAGCAACTCACAGGATCTTTTGTTCCCGGACCAGGGATTGAACCCAGGCCCTCAGCAACAAAAGTGGGTAGTCCTAACCACTGGACCACCAGGGAATTCCTGAGATTATTTTAAAAGTCCATGCTCTGGCAGTTCAAGTAGCATCTATTTTTACTATTTCTTTCTTTTGTTGTTCTGGTTCTTTTTAAAAAAAAAAATGAATATAGGACACTTTCATGATTCTCACTCTGTAGAGTCATTTCAATTATTTTCAAATAATGCTATGTTTACGTATCCAGAGTTAAAGAAACTCCTTCAGTCAAGGTCATGAATCAAAATGGATAAATAATGTCAGCTCTAGAAAGGAGGCCTTAAAAAGTCAGTGTTTGGTTGGGTTTCTCAGGGAACAGGGCTGTAAAAAATAGTGACAGGGGCTTTCACTATTTTTAAAACTTGTATTTTGATAATTATGAGTTCAGGAGGCAAGAGATGGTTGTGTTGCAAGGTAGCAAAAGTACTATTCTTTCACCACAATTTTTAGATCTGAGGGCACTGGGCACCAAAAGATCTTTAACATTTACCCGGAGGGTTCAACATAAAGTATGTAGACACGCTGTGTACATAGTACATGCTATTTTGTCTTTAAAAGCAAAGGGAAAATACCATAGCTTTACCAATTTCACATAATTGCATGTTAATTATTAAATGAAATCAGGTACTTGTTCTTCTTCAGATGCTACTGAGTGAAGCTAAACCCGGACTCTAAGGACAACAGTATAATATGAATTACAGCAAAGCATTTAGGATCAGGATTTAACACTTTTAAGTCTCTCCCTGACATACCATCATCTAATACATGAAATTGCTGAATTGTTACTTTCCTTGACCCAGTGCTACTTCAGAAGACACGATTACCAGGAACCCAGTGTCTCTATCACCAAGTATGAATGATTCACTTCTTAGAAAAAGGAGAGCTGGAGGATCTGCAGTAGCAATGACAATCAGCATCGCTGAACTCCTTCCCCACCTCCACTCTATCCTCACCTGCTTCAACCTCATCCTCTGCCAGGAAGGAGTGATGTTGCTGCAATGAGTCATTGGGTTCAGGGCAGCAGCAACCCTAAATTCCAGGAAGAGGTTTTGTCCTCTTGATTCATTTGGACCAATATGTCTATCAAAAATAAAACCAAAAAATAAATTAACATAAGTTCCAAGAATTAAGACTAGACCACAGCTATATTAAAGAAGAGTTCTGTTTTCCACTGTGTGTGCATGGACGTGTTTCTTATTGGTGGTTTCACTGCTCTATCTCTGAGTACTATTCATTCAGACTAGCACAAGGCATTCTACTCTGAGTTCAAATTTGTTTATACACAAAACACATATGTTCAGATTTATTTGTGATGTACTTCAATAAGCTTCATCAAAATGATCAGCTAAGTGCCAGTTGTGTGATCACTTACAGCCTAGTTACTCATAAGTCCAGCTATCTTTATGTTCCTCAAAATAGAGTTGGTTACATTTTTATAATGTACCTACTTACAAAAACAAAGAGTATTTCTTTACCATACCAAGTGTGATTTATTAGAAAAAATAACCCTTGGTTTCAGAATTTCTCAAATCTAGCAACAGTATCCATGAAACCCTCCTAATGACTGGATTAAGAGCAAAACTTCATACAAAAACAGAACTAAAATAACTAACGTCCACACTTTCCACAGATTTTTTGCAGAATTTTGAACCAAGATTTTCCCTGAAAATTATTCACTTGAGAAAGTTTAAACAATTGAGTGGACACAACAATTGACAGAATGTTTTCTTCAAAATAAGTAATTGCCACCTGTAGCTCAGTGTCATTCACATGGAAAGGCTTCAATAAATGCCCACTGATGGGTGTGTAGGTTTCATGTACACACCTCATTAGCATTACTGACCCACATTCTTTGTACTATGACGCTTTAGTTAAATATAAAGTGCCAGTGTTTATAATTGTAGTTTAAGTTTCAGTCAGTCAGCAAGTCAACAAACATTTATTAAGTTCCTGCTATTCATTCATTTATTTATTCATTCATTTAACAGACTGTACTCAATGCTGACAATATGCCACATACGGGGCCTTATCTTGGGATATTCAACAGTGAATCCAACTGATAATTTCCTTTTCTTCCAGACAGTTGCAGACCACTGACGAGAGAGGGAAAATAAACAGGGAAGCAAATAAATATGTAAGTAAGTAAGACTGGTGCTAAGCGCTTAAAATGGGGTAATGGGATGGACAGAGTTTGACTTAAAGGAGAGAGAAGACTTATTTAGCAAACCAAAGAAAGACTGGCTACTGAAATAAATGTAGCCATTCAAATAGCCAAAGAAAGAAATATCCAGGCAAACAGAAGAGTTAAAGCACAGAAATGGGAGTGAATTTAGTCATTTTGAGGAACAAAAACTGATGTGATTGAAACAAGAATAAATATTTTGATTTTATCTTAATTGTAATGAGAAGACATTTGGGCAGTTTTTAAAACCAGATGTATTGAAGAATAATTAATTCAAACAATTTGTGTGAAAAAATTTGCTCATTTTAAGGATGTATTTCAATAAATTTGTCAGAAGTGTATAATCATATAACCATCACCCTACCAACATCATTAAGATATAAAAGAGTTCCATCACTCCATAAGGTTACCTTGTAGTCAATCCCATTCCCCACCACAAGCCCCTGGGAATCATCATAACTTTGTCATATAAATGAAATCACACAGTATACAGTGTGCAGCCTTTTGCTTCTGACATCTTCCACTTAGCACAATGCTTTTGAGATCCATTCACAACGTTGCATGCTGATTTGAAATCCCAAATATCTGAGAAGCAATGTTGACTCAACAGTTAGATATACAAGCCTAGACTCAGGGAAAAGATCAGATCTAGTGTCTCACAATCTAGATGATATTTAAAAGCATGAGATTAGATGTATCACCCAATAGGAGGATGAGGGAGTGACACCTGGGGCCCCGCAATGTGGGAAAGTGGCAAGGAAGCCAATAAATTACAAAGAGAGATCTAGTGAAATAGGAAGAAAATAAGTGATTATCCCAGAAG
Organism: Dama dama; assembly: GCF_033118175.1. NCBI lineage: Eukaryota > Metazoa > Chordata > Mammalia > Artiodactyla > Cervidae > Dama > Dama dama. The sequence continues at coordinate 84,672,548 of NC_083691.1, read as the reverse complement.
CCAAACAAAGGTATTTCAAGAAGAGAATGGTCAATTGTGTCAAATGTTAAGTAAGAGGAGGTCTTATCATGGATTTGAAATTGTTGATTACCTTGATAAGAGCTCTGTTAGTGGCTCTGTGCCAGACGTTGAAAATGCTTGGTATGACACAGTGAACAAAGCAGAAGTGATGTTCTCTCTTAGAATTTACTGACTATTATGTGTGCGTTCAGTTTGGTTCTTTTATATAGCTTGCTATTAATATATAGCTAGCTATTTAACAGAAGAGTTTAGAACTTAGAAGAAAATTGGAATTCTTTGATTCTTATTATTTGTTCTCTCAACAAAATTTTGATACAACTAAAGAAGAATAAAACAGTATAATGTTAATGCTAATCATGAGGGAAGGATATCATTTCTTTATCTTATATAAAGGAAGAGATTTACTCCTTTGTAAATTAATAATTCAGGAAATGTTTGAAGACACAACAATTAGCTGCAGTAATTTGCATTTTATGCGCTTTCATTAGTTTCCTAAGTCCTTTTCTGCTGTTTCCGTAATGAAAATGCCATCTTTCAAAGGTGAATGACTTTTTTTTTTTTGTATTTGCTTGGTAATGAGCTTTCTTTAATTAGCGATTGACTAATTTCACAGATTTCAAAGTAAACATAGCTGTTGCTGTTGAAAGACTAGCAAACTCATATAATATTAAGCTTGTTTCTTTAACTTGGTGCACAAATTATTTCTCAACTACTGTTGCAGAAACCAGTAATCAAGCAACCAAACACCACACTCAGAGAACTGGAGAACTCAGGTTTATTACGCTGGCAGGCCCAGAGAAGTTAACACGCCAAGCTCTGAGCCCAAAACAAAAGGGTTACAGTTTTTATACATGGACAGGAATGATTAAGCGGGTTTGCGGGTTTTCAGGGGCTGGGCAAATAAAAAGAGCATCCTTGCATTTGCACCCTTGGGAGTGCAGACCCGCTCTCCGGGTGAGTGAGATAAGCTCCAGTTCCCAGTATTGTAAGTCTCCACTTTCTGAGACTATGTGACCTACGTGATCCAGACTTTGCAAGGAGCAAGCTGAGTTACAGAGGCAGGAGGAGGAGGAGGTTATGTAAAATTTTAATTTTTCCTCTTCATCGCCCCCTCTTGATGCTTCTATCACGCATTGTAGAAAGCATCATCTCATGTTTTGGTAGGACAGTCAGAGCTCCCCATCGTTTAGGGGGCTATAATGAGCTATTACCATTTGTAACTTTATGGATTCATTCTGAGAGGTTATGAACTGGGTAACCGCACTGAGGATACAAAGGCCAAACAAGAGCGCCACGGAGACCATGAAGAGAGGACCTGCTAAAGGGAGAAGCCACGACGCCCAGCTCCAGATGTTGTTCCAATTATCCCAGGAATTAGCTAGTTCTTCTCTCCTTTTTATGATTTGTTCCCCTACCTGTTGGGCCATGTCCCTGACTATTCCTGATTGGTTTACATAAAAGCAGCATTCTTCATTCAAGAAGAGGCAGAGTCCTCTCTTTTCAGCTGTCAGTAAGTCTAGCCCTCTCCTATTCTGTAAAACCACCTCAGCTAGGGAATCTAGTCGGTCCTGTAAGGCCACTAAAGATTTGGCTACTCTCTCAATGTCGTCTGTGAAGTCCTTGGATAATGTATAGTAGAAGGTGGTTGATGAAGCAATTCCTTCTATTCCCATACCTATCTCAGCCATAATTCCCAGACCAGCTAGTTGAGGTATAAACTGGATGACTCTTTTTGACTGTGTATGTGTTGTCAGTGGTACAGTGAGACTCTGGCTGTTAGGGACAGTATTCATCAGGGAGTGAGGAAAACTAAGGTGTGGATACCCATCCCATTGACTGGTAGACATAAGTAAGCATCTGTCCCACAAACAAAGAAAAGGCCTTGATGGGGACAGCACCATATTGTGTTTGTGGGAGGATGAGTGGGCCACTCACTGTTTAAAGTTTGATTACATTCATCCCTGGCTAAATTGCCTAAGGTTCAGTTCCTCCATCATTTGTAAAGCATTCTGGAGCCTTTTGAGTTAACTCAAAATATCCTTAAGACTGGCCCTTGTAAGGGTGGATCTATAGGAGTTCCCATGGCTGTTGCATTATTTAATGGTACTGGTGTAGCTAAGAAGCATGGAGCTCCCAAGGATAAGCAGAGCCAGCAATCCCTGGCCAGCTGGGGGTTGGTGTCTTTAAGAAGGTGACGAGTTGTGTTGAAAGCCTGGTACAGATGAGGGTCTAAGGGGGGAGTTAACTCTGTAACCTGGGTCACACTGCCAACAGGCAGAGCCTGATTTTTTAGGGCAAAGTTGGTCCTTGATTTCATTTGTCTGCATTACCATCCCTGTCCAGTAGGTTTTTCCATTTATTTGGCAGACAGACACCTGTTCTGGCTGTAACATCTCCGTGGCATTTGGGGTAGATGGAGGCACAGGGGCACGATGGCAATGCCATGGTGTTGGGATACCACCCGGGGTTTGGATCCTCTGGTGGGGAAGGGTAGCAGCAGCAGGGGGCATGACTGGAAGACATTTTTGGCACCCCGGCCCCTGGATATACATCGCATGCTTATGAAGGCAGTAGGTGATTGGCCTATAGGATTGGCTGTCTACACGTTGTTCTAGCTGATGGTTAAGTAAGCGATTTTAAGGGTTGACTGTAATGTTGACAGGGGCTTGATGGATAAGGAACAGCACAATCTGTTACAGCAAGGGCACCATCTGTTACAGCAAGGGCACCTTAAGGCTGCAAAGCCGCCTGCACATAACAGGTAACTGAACTCGAGCAAAAGGTTTTCTCCCCGTCTTTGGGTCGTCACGGCTACAGCAACTGAGACCATCATGAAGAAGGGTCAGCTATACGGGGAGCGATTTAGTTAGCAGGGAGAATCGATCATAAGAGACATCTAATAAGAATGAGGCTTCCCACTACAGTGAGATAACATAGCTAACCGCAGCTTCTGACCCAAATCCCAGTCCTGGCATGTGACCGAAGCTCGTTCTGTAGTGAAGAGCATAGCAATAATACCAATCAGGGATAGAAGCCAGGGCTGACTATGAAAATCCATTGATATTTTGATAGCCAGATCCTCAAGCTTCCGCCGTGTGTTGACCAGCCAGCTGCTGGAGCGAGGCTGGAGCAAGGCTGAAGAATCCTCTAGCTTCTGCTATGCATGGACTAGTCAGCTTCCAGAGTGACTCGAGCAGGGCTCAGCGTCCTTCGTGGGTGAGGGCTGTTGTTTTTGGAACCAGACCTTGAGGGGATTTTTGGGGTCCCAAACTGCTTTCCAGGTGTCCTCATCACAGGAAGCCACTGCCTTCTTGACTCTGGTGTGGTGGATCCAAGGGATGACGCCTGTAGCTTTAACAGCAGTAGGGGTTGCCAGGACGACCATGTGAGGACATGTCCAAACTGGCTGAAGTGGTTCTTTTTTCCAGTCTTTAACCCATACCTTGTCTCCTGGCTGATAGGGATGAACCCAACTGCCCAAAGGAATGGGTGTCCTTTCTAAGGTTTCTCAGGCAATATGGGAAAAGACTTTTCCAGAGCCTGGAGGTGTCAGGCCATCTCTAGGTCAGTTAGTTGCTGGTGGTCTCCCTTGAGCCTTTTTTATCACTGGGGTGGTCCCCCATGTAAGATCTCAAAGGGAGAATAGCCCGAGGACCTCAGGGTGCATTTACGGAGGGAGATGAGAGTTCACAGGATGAAAAGGCAGCTTGTTCTAGCATTGTCTGGGTGTTGGCCAGGGATATTCTTGTACTACTACTTGGAGAAACAAACAAGAAAGTTAAAGGTATATGGCCCAAAGATTAATAGACATAGGAAAGCTGCTGAGGGGCTAGCCAGGAAAACATTGATTCGGGACATTAGTGTTTCTCTAAGTATGAGAAGATGCAAGAATTTGGATGCATAAAAATCTTTACCTGAAAACATCTGACTATCTGAAGGCCTGTGTTTTATTTGTTTGTTTGTTTTTCCCAGAGCACAGAGTGCCTTATTTTTTGTATCCATCCTGAACTCCTTTCAAGGGGGTGTTGAAGGCCAGCATCTTGTAGTGGTCATGATTTAATGTTTGTAGAGGCAGCTGGCAAGAGCCAACTTTCAGTCAGCAGGGCCCCTTCATAGCCACATATTTGACCATGTTTTGGGGGCATTTCATGGTCATTGTGTCCCACTGGGCTGGGAAGGCTCATTCCCAGGTCTAACAAAGATTCCATTGATAGGCCACTCAATGTGTTGTCACTAGACCAGGCCTTGTAAGAAGCAAAAGTCTCTGGACCATACCTGTCTTACTAGCCTCTTGGTCCAGGAAAATATTTCCTCTTGTTGCTTCTTTCCATACCTAGAGTTACATTATTACAATTATTGATCTCATATGGAACTGCATATCAGCATTTTATCACAGGCTCAGTCACACATTTGGTAATGTAAGAAATAATTTTCTGAAACAAGATACATAGAAGATAATATAGCTAGGAATCATTAGTAAGGTCACAAGCAAGAATTTAAGTCAAGAGTGTTCATTGGGTATAGCCCAGTGTAACCCAGGTCATCTGATTCAGTTAAATGATTATAGCCAAGTGGTCATCTCCTGGTTGTACATCATGGAGCATCTGACCTTTATCCAAAGATTGGTTAATGAGATAAGCTTGAGAAACAATCTTATGATGTCCTTTTTAATAACTTAATTAAACCTTTTAGCAATATAACATTACAAGGAACTATCAGAAGTGAGTCTTGGTAAACACAGACCTTAATTAACAAAACTAGAACTTAATATTCAGTGAAACATAATTTTTTTTTTTTTCCTTTTTGGAGAACTCATTGTGAGTGCATTAGCACTGTAGCCAGGGAAGGCTTTAACCCATCAAATAAAAATGAGGTCTGTCAGGGAGCTGGGAAAAGCCAAGCGGCCATCTTGGATTTCCCATAGCCCTGGCTCTTTGATTTTCAGCTGTTGCTTATCCATTTTTAATTTCCTAATTTAGGAGCAGACTATTGCCATGTTTTCAGGACATCGGGATAGCAAAAGTCTAACCATGAGGGGTTATTGTTTTGTTGTTGAAGCAGAATGAACTTGTCTACATGTACCATAATCTTAAATAATGTTTATTTACTTTACCAAAGTAACAAAAATATTTTAAAAACAAACGTAAATCACTTAAAGGCAAAGAAATTCATAATCTGTTATCAAAAGCTGCATTCTAAGAAAACTTTATTCTCCAAACAGGGAAAAGACCAAATTCCAGTCTGGTACCAACTTACTGTTAATAACAAAAGTTGCTTATCTGCTTAATCTTAGAAAGTCTTTTCCATAAATTTTGAAGAAATTTAGAAGAATTAGTATTCTTCTAAAAGCATGAAAGTAAAACCATAGAAGGCATGTTTAAAATCTGATTCTATTGTAATTGACAAAGAAACCTGGTCATAACACTTTAATACAACAACTAAAATTATAATTGACCATATTTTATCAGGGAATATCAAATCTATATGAATTTTACATAATTCTAGGATATCTATATTAGTAACATCAACCCTACAGTATAACCTGAAAAGATTTATCACCCCTTCAACATTACTTCTAATGTAAATTAACATGTCCAATGAACCCAGGTGGCTTAACAGCTTTTGGGGATGCCTCAGGGGCCTTCTGAAGCATCCCAAAGTTAGCTAGAGGTCAAGTTATTTAGGAAGTTTTGTCAATAAATGTCAAAGGGTTTAGAACACTCAGTCAGGTAGGATCATATAAGTTACTGTGAAATAATTATTCACTTAGCCAAAGTTAACAAAAGATTTCAAAGGTAAATATAGAACAGATCAATTAAGAGGTAAAGAAACTTAAATCTATTATTAAAAGCAGTTCAGCATCTGAAGAAAGTATGTCCTCTTAATAGAGAGAAAGGCCAAATTGCACCAGCTTACTTTAAACTCATCTAGGTAAACTTAACTAAGTTTATTTTAAATTTAGTCAGTCCTAACCATGCACAAGTTTTTTTCAGGGTCCACTTTCCACAAACTTTTTAATCCCTTTCTGTAACAGCCCCCTGTAATTCAGACCTACTTTCTTTTTCCTTTATAAGATGTAACTTTATTTTTTATATCTTTATTAAAAATATACATCCTATTTCCTTACTAGATTAGCAAACAAACATTAGTACTAGATATTTAATATTGAATGTTTCCCAGTTTACATGAACCTGAAATTTATTTAGGTTAATTTTTCTTGTATTTAGAATTGTTTAATTTGTAAGTCTTTACTTTTTTAGGCCAATTAAATTAGAATTAATTTAAAACTTCAAGAATATTATCAGAAAAAAAAAAAAAAAAAAGACATACACTGAGACAGACATAAATCCAGACAGACAGAGAGAGAGAGATCATACAGTTTTCTGTTTGAGATTTAAAATATCTCTTTGACATCCACCCCCCCCTTTTTTTTTTTGCTTGAAATTCTAATTTGCCCAAGGCTGAGGTCTCAGGTGAAGTTGGCTGTGTATTTCAAGGACATGGAAAGGGTTAATTTCAAGCTTTTCCCTAGACAAGCCTTTTAACAAGCTAGTTGTTTTTAATTGCATATGCAAAAAAGAATTGGTTTTACAGTTTCCAAAAAGAAAAAAATTTTTTTCACTCTGTTCAATCAGCAATCATACACTCACAATCATTCAGAGGCTATCACAATGCCTCCCTTCTCCTGAGTCCCCAGTTTCCTTAACTGTTGCTCCCTTCCTGGGAGCTCCAACGAGGTTATCAGTCACAATGCCTTGCTTCTCCCAAGTCCCCAGTTTTCCCTATCTGATGCTCCCTTCCAGGGAGCCCAAGGAGGTGATCAGTCTCCTCTTCTACCCGCTGGGGTAGGTCCTGACTGGGGACCAGCCTCAGGGCCTTACGGTATCCTGTGGCCATGCCTGGTGAATTGGCCCATCCCTCCAACGAGTCCGGTCGGGGCTTGGCTGTCCGGAGAGTCAGAACACCAGTCAGAAAGAGAACCCGGGATACCGGCAGGTGGCACTTCTCCTTGTTCATCCCGGGGCTCCTTCACTCCAGCCTGGCCGAGCCACCAGTCCGGCGGCTCAAGGGGCTGGCATGGTTGGAATCTGACTGGGGCCTCCAGAAATGTTGCAGAAACCAGTAATCGAGAAACCAAACACCACACTCGGAGAGTTGGAGAACTCAGGTTTATTAAGCTGGTGGGCCCAGAGGAGTTAACACTCCAAGTTCTGAGCCCCAGACAAAGGGGTTACAGAATTTTTATACACGGACAGGCATGATTAAGCAGGTCTGCAGGTTTGCAGGGGCTGGGCAAATGCAAAGAGCAGGACAAGGGTGAGTGAGATAAGCTCCAGTTCCTAGTATTGTGAGTCCCCACTTTCTGAGACTATGTGACCTACAAGATCCAGACTTTGCAAGGAGCAAGCTGAGTTACAGAGGCAGAAGGAACAGGAGATTATATAAATTTTAACTTTTCCTCTTCACTACAAATGTATTGGGTAACTTTTTGTTTCTATAGTTTGTTGTTGTTATTTATTTTACTGTTTTTGCAGAATACTTTATATGAATTTGATTCAGACCAATATTCACCAAACATAAAACTCCACAAAGTACTGTATATTTGACTTGTTTAATCTAAATCTCAGTGGTATATGCCCCCCACAACATTATAGGAAGACAAATAACAAATGAACATAAGACACCACACAAGTTAAAAATTATCATAAATTATTTCTTCCTCCAAACACATACAAATTTTTATTCTCAGGCCTAACCCACCAAGGGCAAAAAGGACTGAGACAGATGTGTCCGGTATATTTTAAATCTAACTGACAAGCTTTAAAAATATAAATCCAACATTATCATTAAGTCATCATAAAGTCCACTTTATTTAGTGGACTACCAAGCACAATATCCAAAGTTGTGTCCTCTCCATCATCTTTCAGGGCTGCCTTCGAATGGGGTTGTAGCGTACCAACAGCAGATAAGGACATTCACAGCAGTCACAAGTGACATTCACAGATAGGCCAGACCAACCCATTCATGAACAATGCTTGGATTTTTTTTTTTTTCCTCCTCTGCTATCTAGTTACAAGGAGCCCCAGCCCACCCCATAAGACCTAGGTGTGAGCAAAATTCAGGGTACTGGCACAACTACAATCGGTGATGCGGGAACTGGAGCATCTGCTCCTGTAGTTTACCTGTGTCCTCTATACCTGCTCAAGCCCACTCCCGGATATACTACTTCAAGACCCACCAAGTTAGATTACCGATGGATCCAATTAGGTGGATATGACAGCATCTAGTTTATGATGGGCAGTTAGCAACCATCACATTAAGTCTGTTGGGGTAGTATCATGGCAGGATCTGATGTTCAAACACTATCTAGCTCTTTGCTGTAGATGGCATATACTTACTCCAGGAATTTATTCCCAGGCTCTCCTATTGTGACTTAGCACAGCCTCCATGGCAACATTCTTCTCTCCCACTGATAATCTCTAGTCCTATGGGATTTACCAATATCATCAGGTCCAAGCCACAAGACTGCTTGTGTAAGTCTAGATATGCTACAGAGTACTTTCTGGGTCTCTCTCAAAATTAACAGTATTTTAAACACAACATTACTCAGCAAATGATTGGAGCACTATTTCCAGGTGCAAAGTGTGCTGCCCCTCAAACCTTAAGGAGGTTTACCAAGAATCTATAAGAGTTTATCTCCTAAATCCAGGACCTCACATCTCTTAGGAAAGCTTTCAGAGTACTTGCCACTTGGAGCTCCTCACATGGGATTTATCAAAATAAAATGACGTTGACATAAAATATTGATGTTGATATGGAAAAAAATATTGATGTAATCAATTTAAAAGAGCACTGTGATATTAACACATATATATGGGATTTAGAAAAATGGTAACAATGACCCTATATGCAAGACAGCAAAAGAGGCACAGATATAAAGAACAGACTTTTGGACTCCGTGGGAGGTGAGGGTGGGATGATTTGAGAGAATAGCATTGAAACATCTATATTACCATATACATGATGACCAGTCCAGTGAAATAGCTGACCAGTCCAAGTTCGATGCATGAGTCACGACACTCAGGGCTGGTGCACTGGGATGACCCTGAGGGATGGGATGGGGAGGGAAGTGGGAGGGGCTTCAGGATGGGGGACAGGTATACACCCATGACTGATTCATGTCAGTGTATGGCAAAAACCACTACAATATTGTAATTAGCCTCCAATTAAAATAAATGAATTATTTTTTAATTTAATAAATAAATAAAAGAGCACTGTGATGTCTCACAGAATAGCTAAATGTTCCAGGTCCTTTTCGACCATATTATGACAGGAGAATTCATAGCCCCAGGGCAGTATTCTGATGGTATAATGTCATTATACATGGGAACTGCTTCTAGTAATTCTTCCTGATTAACAGGAAAACACATTTGACGGGTCAGTAATCAGATGCCACATACCCATGGTTGTGTTAATTTGCTCCATCAAAGAGACCACCTGCAGGCACTTCCTGGCAGTCCAGTGGTTAAGAATCTGCCCTGCAATGCAGGAGTCACAGGTTTGACCCCTGGTCCGGGAACTAAGATCCCAAACGCCACGGAGCAGCTAAGCTCGCCTGCCACAGCTCGCCTCCACTAGCTCCAAAGCCCAGGCGCCACAACTAGTGAGCCCACGAGCTGCAATGAAAGATCCCGGGTGACGCCAAAACCCAGCATGCTGCAACTAAGGCCCAACGCAGCCAAATAAAAAGTCAGGATAGCGACACAAGATGGCGGAGGAGAAAGGACCTCTGCTCTCAGGAGCACACCAGAACCACAACTCTCTGCAGAACAATCACCTGTGAAAAAGACCGAAACCCAGCAGAAAAGATCTTCTACCAAAGATCTACTGGAGACAGAAAGACGGGTGGGTGGGGCAGACTCGTGGTACAGTGGAGTCCAAACCCCCCCGGATGGGCAACCCACTGCCTGGAGAATAACTATGTGCAGGGCTTCTCCCACCGGACCAGCGTTCTGAGCCCCACATAGGCTCCCCAGGTGAGGGTCCCGCACCGGGGAAACCAGCTCCGCAGTGTTTGGCTTTGCAGGCCATGGGGCTTAATTTCCGGAGTCCCCAACGGACTGCGGGAAATAGACTTTACTCTTAAAGGCACACCCGGTCGTCAAGCGCACAGAGACACACGGAAAAGTCGTCCTTTGATAAGATCCTGGGCCAGACCTACCTGCCGGCCTTGGAGAGTCCCCTGGAGTGGCGGGGAGGGGGCTGCAGCTCCTGTGGGGCCACAGTATTCGGGAGCTCATGCTATCTCAGGAAGCCGCACGAAGCCGGTACCAGCGGGCGCCGCCTGGGGGCTCCTCCCTCTCACTCTTGACGCCCAGACCCGCCCCGCCCAAAACTGCAGCAGCTGGGGCTGGGGCCGCAGGCCAAAGAGCTAAGGAGCAGGGCCGCAGGCCCACTCAGTTCAGTTCAGTCGCTCAGTCATGTCCGACTCTTTGGGGCTTCATGGACTTCATCATGCCAGGCTTCCCTGTCCATCACCACCTCCCGGAGCTTGCTCAAACTCATGTCCATTCAGTCGGTGATGCGATCCAACCATCTCATCCTCTGTCAGCCCCTTCTCCTCCTGCCTTCCATCTTTCCCAGCATCAGGGTCTTTTCTAATGAGTCAGTTCTTTGAATCAGGTGGCCCAAGTATTGGAGCTTCAGCTTTCAGCATCAGTCCTCCAGTGAATATTCAGAACTGATTTCCTTTAGGATTGACTGGTTTGATTTCCTTGCAGTCCAAGGGACTCTCAAGAGTCTTCTTCAACACCACAGTCCAAAAGCATCGATTCTTCCGTGCTCAGCTTTCTTTATACTCCAACTCTCACATCCATACATGACTACTGGAAAAACCATAGCTTTGACTAGATGGACCTTTGTTAGCAAAGTTACGTCTCTGCTTTTTAATATGCTGTCTAGGTTGGTCATAGCTTTTCTTCCAAGGAGCAAGCATCTTTTAGTTTCATGGCTGCAGTCACCATCTGAAATGATATGGGAGCCCAAGAAAATAAAGTTTGTCACTGTTTCCATTGGTTCCCATCGATTTGCCATGAAATCATGGGACCAGATGCCATGATCTTCGGTTTTTGAATGTTGAGTTTTAAGCCAACTTTTTCATTCTCCTTTTTCACTTTCATCAAGAGGCTGGCTCTTAGCTCCTCTTCAATTTCTGCCATAAGGGTCATGTCATCTGCATATCTGAGGTTATTGATATTTCTCCTGGAAATCTTGACTCCTTCTTCCAGCCCAGCATTTTGCATGATGTTCTCTGCCTATCAGTTAAATAATCAGGATGACAATATACAGCCTTGACGTACTCCTTTCCCAATTTAGAATCAGTCCATTGTTCCATGTCCGGTTCTAACTGTTGCCTCTTGACCTGCCTACAGAGTTCTCAGGAGGCATACCAGAGGTTGTCTGGTATTCCCATCGCTTTAAGAATTTTCCACAGTTTGTTGTGAGCCACACAGTCAAAGCCTTCGACGTAGTCAATAAAACAGAAGTATATGTTTTTCTGGAACTCTCAGTCCCACTCAGGAGGCCTAAAGACTTCCTGAGCCCATGGCCTCCAGATCCTAGGGTTGCCCCTAGATGAACCACTATGCACAGCCCTGCCTACCTCACCAGAGGCCCAGGACCCAGCTCCAGCCACCAGAGGGCAGACAACAGACCCAAGAAGACCACAGTTCCACAGCAGGCCAGACCCTGCCCACCAGCAGGCCAACACAAGCTTTGGATTACCCCAAACCCCATACCCAACTGTGTTGGAAACTCACACATACACACCAGCAATCTGACACCAGCTCTCAGATGCATGGGCACTGTGGATTACAGGACCCAGCCCTGTCTACCAGTAGTCCAGCACTAGCCCCATGACCTGGCTGCAGTCAGCAGTGCAGAGGTAATAGCCCCAGAGTCTTCTGGACCCCGACTCCACCCACCAGTGAGCAAGTATTACCCCGCAGTCCTTTGAGTTCTGCAGACAGCCACCTAGGCACCACCAACCAGCAACTAGCCCATTTACACAAGAAAGGGCCTGGCAGCCAACCAAACTAGCCAACCAAGCCTATGAGATCGCCCACGCAGTCAGCCAGTCACAACAGAAGGACCACGCAGCCTTCTTAGGGGAAACCCCTAGAATATTATAGCTTGAGTGACAAAAGATGAGTGCGCTGCTGCGATGCATAGGACATGAACTACAGAAGGCCACTTCTCCGGCGTCAAGAAACATAACTAATCTGTCACATACATAAAAATTCACATAGCAACTTGGATAAATTGAGGCAGCAGAACATGTTCTAGATGAAGGAACAAGATAAAACCCCAGAAGAAGAACTAAGTGAAGTGGAGTTAGGCAATCTACCATGAAAGAGTTAAGAGTAATGATCTTAAAGATGATGAAAGAACTTGGGAGGAGAATGGATACACGGAGAGAGAAGTTAGAAGTCTGCAAAGAGTTCGAAAATATAAAGAACAACCAAGTAGAGATGAAATTTGTTTTTTTTTCAGATGAAACTTTTTATCAACCTTTCTGTCCAAGAATTATCCAACAGAAAATTCTATCTGCATGACTATATGTACAAAATTAACTTCATTTTCTACTCAAACTTCACTTCCCTGAAGGTCCAGAGCTGTGTGGATAACACCTCTGCCCTTGCGATAACCCACACTCTAATCTCAAGCATCTCTTTTGACTCCTCAAGAAGTAAAATTCTATCTTGCAATTTTACACTTCCATGACTGCCATTCTTAATTCCTCACTTTCGATTTTGCAATTCCTCATTGTCATCCTCACTTTAATCACCCCATCACTCTAAGCTATGTTCCCTGTTACGGATTTTAACCTCCTAACTGCTCTCCCTGCCTCTCAACAACCTTTATATCCATCTTGTACATGGCTATCAGATTAGCTTCCCTGCAGCCCACCTATGTCATACGCTGAGGCATTTCAAAAACTGTTAATCATAAAAAGTAAAGTACCATCCCTTTAAATATCTTCTCAGTGTTCTCCACGGCCTGATTCTTACCTAACATAACATAGCCTTCCCTTTTACTGTTTGTGATTACTTCTCTTCATGTGCCAGCCACCCTGTGCCCTCCTTGTCCTTTCCTGAGGCTGTCTCTCTGCATGTTCTTCTAGCTCCATGTAAGGAACCACTCCCATCCATCCTTCCTGGCCCAGGCTGGTAAATAGAGCTGTGGTTAAATGATTAGCCTCTAAAGTCAAACTTCAGGCCACTTGCTAGCAGGTCATTTAATCTCTATGACTTGGTTTCTTTTCCTGGAAAATACGGGGTTGGACTATGGGGGCAGTTTGCATCTACCTCATAAAGCTGTTATGAGCATTAAATAAGTTAATATATGCTTAAGGCCTGGTACCTGGTTGGCGATTAAAAGAGGTTAGCTATTAGTAGTTATCGGGCTTCCCTGGTGGCTCAGTGGTAAAGAATCTGCCTGCCAGTGCAGGAGATGCAGGTTCCATCCCTGGGTTGGGAAGATCCCCTGGAGAAGGAAATGGCAACCCACTTCAGTATTCTTGCCTGGGAATCCCATGGGCAGAAGGGCCTGTTGGGCTCTAGTCCATGGGGTTGCAAAGAGTCAGACATGACTTAGCAACTAAAATAACAACATTAATAGTTATTATCACCTTCTTCAGACTCCCCTGATTCCTCCAGTGAAAATAACCTGTTTCTCCTCTCAAATGTCATGATGTTATCTCTGTCCTTCCCTAATGACTTCTATCATCTCCCACCACAGGATATTTATTTGTATAGATATCTTATATTCTCTACAGATTATAAGCTTCAGTTGATCATTATTTATCCCAACTCAGTATGTTTTATATATTTAACATTACATTTAACTAGTGAATGCTTGGTTGTCAGACCGACTATAGTTATAGTGAGAGCGGTAGGGTTTTTTTCACTCCTTTTTAGAGATTATCATCACTGTCACAACCTGGAGAAAATATCAATAAAATCATGGAGTATCTGCATGCCCCACCTCTGCCTACATCCTCGTTTTTGCATTGATTATTATTTCTCACCAAAAATGAGCTGTTTGTACCAAATGGCAGTGATAATGAACCACTGTAATGTGACTGACAAACTCTCTCTCTGGTTCCACCTCCCCATAAACCACAGCAGAAAAAAAAAGGCAAATCTCAACCAGGATCCAAAGAGGAGAGGCTTCTGTGGTTGTCTTCTCCTTTTTATAAATTCTTGTCATGGATTATAATCTCAATAATGTTACTTTTATTCTGCCTCATATTGTAGACATTTTCATGCAGTTTTTATCATGCTCATTCCTTTGCCATTAAATGGAACCTCATAAGATTAGAGGCCTTGGCTCATGTAATTTTGTATCCTCTACAGTACCTTATACTGTGCCACAAGTAGGATGGCCAATATTTTATATTTAGAATACAGAAAAAGGAATCTTGATTTGTGCAGAGACTGAACAATGCTGAAATTTCCTGAGAGTGTAGGAAGAATAGTATTGTCTGGCAAGACAGCCAGATAATATAAAAACAGTATTGGCTTCTACATGAAATAATCCTGCACTCAATAGGCAAAGTTCTTAGTCACCATAGCCTACTGAAGGAGCATGGAATTTATAGTTGAACTGAATTAGTTGCAAGTTTGGGTGTGTACCACTCAGTAGATGTTTAACTTTGACAACAGCATTTAAATTTTTTGAGTTTCAGAATCTCCAATTGTAAAAGGAAGTAATATCAACCTTATGGGCTTGAGACAAGAATTAAATGAAGTAACATATGTGAGGTTTGCTGAACAGCGCTCAGTATACAGAGCATATATAGTAAATGCTTGATAATGGCAGTTACGTTGAGTATGACTTGATATGTCCTAGAATGTCAAAAAGTGAACAATAAAAGGCTAACGATACTTTCAGGAATAGCCAAAAGAGATGACATCAGCTATTAATTGAACAAAAGAACACAAGATAAATGGTATAAGTCATAATAAGCCTGTGCCTTTGTGAGTATGGGGGAAGCCCAGACTTGTGTGTGTTAGATATGATACAATGCTTTTTAGCCTATTCTTCTAGGCTGTACAAAACATTTGAGATATAAAATGGAAATAAATTTTATCAAATCAGTTTGCAGAATACATGAGCCAGCAAATACCTGTTTTACTTTTGCAGAGATATTTTTTATAATGTTCATAGCTGAAATCACTGCAGAAGGTGATTGCAGCCATGAAATTAAAAGACACTTACTTCTCAGAAGGAAAGTTATAACCAACCTAGACAGCATATTAAAAAGCAGAGACATTACTTTGCCAACAAAGGTCCGTCTAGTCAAGGCTATGGTTTTTCCAGTGGTCATGTATGGATGTGAGAGTTGGACTATAAAGAAAGCTGAGTGCCAAAGAATTGATGTTTTTGAACTGTGGTGTTGGAGAAGGCTCTTGAGAGTCCCTTGGACTGCAAGGAGATCCAACCAGTCCATCCTGAAGGAGATCAGTCCTGGGTGTTCATTGGAGAACTGATGCTGAAGCTGAAACTCCAATACTTTGGCCACCTATTGTGAAGAGCTGACTCATTTGAAAAGACCCTGATGCTGGGAAAGATTGAGGGCAGGAGGAGAAGGGGATGACAGAGAATGAGACGATTGGATGGCATCACCGACTCAATGGACATGGGTTTGGGTGGACTCCGGGAGTTGGTGATAGACAGGGAGGCCTGGCATGCTGCGGCTCATGGGGTCGCAAAGAGTTGGACATGACTGAGCAATTGAACTGAACTTAACTGAATTTAAACAATGTAAATTTCTATTATGGATTATAATCCTAATAACGGTACTTTTATTCTGCCTCATATTCTCTTCCATGAGAGTTCCTCATGGAAAGAATAACCACCAACATAAAATTTTTATCTATAACCACAGAAGGGGAGATTGGAAGAGGAGTGAGTATCCATTCACATTAGTAATATCAAGGCAGTTATTAAAAAAAAAAAAAAGAATTCCTGGGACTTCCCTGGCAGTCCAGTGGTTAAGACTCTACTCTTCCAATGCAGGGGGGGTGGGTTTGAGCCCTGGCCAGGGAATTAAGATCCTACATGCCTCATGTCAAGGCCAAAAACTAAGAAAAAAAATTCCTGAGTGCCTCCAGCACAGTAGGAGTGCAAATAGAACACAGGGAAGACTCACATTTCTATGTATTCCCTTAGCTTACCCCCTTCCTGCCTTACATCCCTATCTTTTAATTCTTGGACTGCTCTGGTCATGAAAACTGGGGGCTTCATCCAAAAAAGTGCTTGTTGTCAGGAAATCACAGACACTACATTTTCACAGTTTGAGTGGTCTAACCACCCAGATTCCACTGACACACCTCACTTACCTTGCCTGACTCCATCCCATGCTACTCTCCCGCCTACCCAGATGTGACTGCTACAGCAGAGAGAGCCAGACCTCAGAAACCACTGGTTTTCCAATTGCTTGTTGGTGCTACTGCCAAAGTCCAAAAATCATAGACCAAGAGATTTTTTTTTTCAATGAAAGCCTACCAGTTCAGTTCAGTCAGTTGTGTCCAACTCTTTGTGACCCCATGGACTGCAGCACGCCAGACTTCCCTGTCCATCACCAGCTCCTGGATCCTACTCAAACTCATGTCCATCCAGTCAGCGATGCCATCCAACCATCTCATCCTCTGTCGTCCCCTTCTCCTCCTGCCTTCAGTCTTACCCAGCATCAGGATCTTTTCCAGTGAGTCACTTCTTCACATCAGGTGGACAAAGTATTGGAGTTTCAGCTTCAGCATCAGTCCTTCCAATGAACACCCAGGACTGATCTCCTTTAAGATGGACTGGTTGGATCTTCTTTCAGTCCAAGGGACTCTCAAGAGTCTTCTCCAACACTACAGTTCAAAAGCATCAATTCTTCGGCGCTCAGCTTTCTTTATAGTCCAGCTCTCACATTCATACATGACAACTGGAAAAACCATAGTTTTGACTAGACAGACCTTCTCTGGCAAAGTAGGGCCTCTGCTTTTTAATATGCTGCCTAGGTTGGTCATAGCTTTTCTTCCAAGGAGTAAGTGTCTTTTAATTTCATGGCTGCAGTCACCATCTGCAGTGATTTTGGAGCCCCAAAAAATAAAGTCTGTCACTGTTTCCACTGTTTCCCCATCTATTTGCCATGAAGTGATGGGATCTGAAGCCATGATCTTAGTTTTCTGAATGTTGAGTTTTAAGCCAGCTTTTTCACTCTCCTCTTTCACTTTCATCAAGAGGCTCTTTAGTTCTTCTTCGCTTTCTGCCATAAGGGTGGTGTCATCTGCATATCTGAGGTTATTGATATTTCTCCCAGCAGTCTTGACTCCAGCTTGTGCTTCATCCAGCCCTGAATTTCACATGATGTACTCCGTGTATATGTTAAATAAGCAGGGTAACAATATACAGCCTTGATGTTCTCCTTTCCTGATTTGGAACCAATCTGTTGTTCCATGTCCAGTTCTAACTGTTGCTTCTTGACCGGCATACAGAGTTCTTAGGAGGCAGGTCAGGTGGTCTGGTATTCCCATCTCTTTAAGAATTTTCCACAGTTTTTTTGTGATCCACACAGTCAAAGGCTTTGGCATATTCAATAAAGCAAATTAGGTGTTTTTTCTGGAATGCTCTTCCTTTTTCTATGATCCAGCGAATGTTGACAATTTGATCTCTAGTTCCTCTGCCTTTTCTAAATCCAGCTTGAACATCTGGAAGTTCATGGTTCACGTACTGTTGAAGCCTGGCTTGGAGAATTTTGAGCATTAATTTGCTAGTGTGTGAAATGAGTACAATTGTGCAGTAGTTTGAGCATTCTTTGGCATTGCCTTTCTTTGAGTTTGGAATGAAAACTGACCTTTTCCAGTCCTGTGGCCACTGCTGAGTTTTCCAGATTTGCTGTCATATTGAGTGCAGCACTTTCACAGCATCATCTTTTAGGATTTGAAATAGCTCAACTTGAATTCCATTACCTCCACTAGCTTTGTTCATAGTGATGCTTCCTAAAGCCCACTTGACTTCGCATTTCAGAGTGTCTGACTCTAGGTGAGTAATCACACCATTGTGGTTATCTGGGTCATGAAGATCTTTTTTGTGTAGTTCTTCTGTGTATTCTTGCCACCTCTTCTTAATATCTTCTGCTTCTGTTAGGTCAATACCATTTCTGAAAGCCTATAAATAAATATAAAAAATACTAGAAACACTATTTAAACGATGCCAAATGAAACTTGTTATCTTGTACTATTCTCTTTATTGCTTTAGACAATATTTATTCTAGCAGGATGACTTAAAATATAAGGGGGTGTCTTTGATTTTATTAAACATGTCCTTCATACATTTACTTTTAATATCCAGTAAATCCCTAATCAGTGTATAAGATATGCTTATTCCAAAATTCAAATATTTGTTGGTTAAATTTATTAGGTAGGCAACATAATCTTTACTTCATGCAATAATTACAACATGTAGTAAGAGATTTATTCAGGTATAGTTCAGAACTTTAGTTTTGAACTTTAGTTCAGAAAATAGTTTCAATTTTGTTTGATTTTATTCTATTTTTAGTTAATATTTACTGGATGCTCACTCTGTGGTAGGCACTTCATATGCCTTATCCCACTTATTATTGGAAATCTCTCTCAGGGGTTGGTAATAAAATTACCTCCATTTGACTAATGAGGAAACTGAGGCACTTAGGTAGCTTGCCCAAAGTCATGCACTAGTAAATGGCAGAGTCAGGACTGAAGTAAAGACAGTCTGACTGTAGAGACGCCCCCC
Source organism: Dama dama (assembly GCF_033118175.1). NCBI lineage: Eukaryota > Metazoa > Chordata > Mammalia > Artiodactyla > Cervidae > Dama > Dama dama. Next base: position 84,653,702 of record NC_083691.1, on the reverse strand, counting down.
CCTCCCGCCCAATCCCGCCAATGCTCCCTCTGCTGGATTGAGTCAGAAAGGCTGGGCTATCCTCAAGTAACACTATCTCAGTTAAGTGTTTCCCCTACATCAGAGCATTATTTCTGTATATTAAACTGTTAAATGAGTTGTATAATATTCAAGAACATTTATGAAATCCAAACAGTTTCATCTCTTAGTGCCTGGCTAATGGCTTGTAATTAAAGCACAATCTGTTAAGCCAAACAAACAAAAAATTAGCTTATTGGTTTGGAATGTAAATAGAGAATTCATTAACTGACTACAGTCTTTTCCTGCTGCTATATTTGGTCTTTTGTTAACACATGGAGTGTATAGCAGGAGGAGGGTAGATTGGTTTTCCTGATAGGAAAACGTACCATACTTTCGACTGTGACCATTATTAAATCCTCCAAATCTCTGATATCCGTGTCAGGTTGAGAAAATGGGTTCATTCCTTCTTAGGAGCTGAAACCTGGCTCTTTTCCTTGACCACAAAAATACCAGAAGATCTTGGCTATCTTTTTTTGTAAATGTCTGCTACTGATTATTAGTAAAATGAGAAAAGAAGCTATGAGTGACATTGCCCAAATACATCAAGACTAATGGAAAAACACTCAGAATGCATGTCAAGCCTAATGGTGGGTTAGTAATAACATTTTGCACACAAACAGCAGAGAGTTATTGTTTGACTTTTCGTTCATTGATGACATTATAGGAAGCCACTAGATATGTGTGAAAATAAATATTTGCTCTCATCTACAGTCATTTCTTCTCCCTTTTGACTGCATTCTCTTCTAACATCTGTTTCTCAAACAAGGGTGGGTTTTAGAATTATAATACAAATACTTAACAGAAATCCATTCCTCAGAGAAAAACAAAAATAAAGCCTGAGGGTTCCGATTAGCATTATTAAAATATCTGGAAATAGGACTGCATTACTGGAAAAACACTTTGAGTTACTGCTCTTTGAAACAGAATTATTAGTATTTGAAAGAAGAGAACCATGCTGTCCTTTTAAATATGCACTACAGAAATTTGCAGAAAATTGTAAGACCCAAACTCTGCTGTCTTCACTGTGATGCAAGGTTGTGAGTTCAAATATAGTGCTCAATTTGGAAATGAACAACAGTGGTGGACAAACTCTTGGACATTAAACTCCAGCTAGACATAAGTCTCATAAGATTGATCTCCATTCAGTAATTTCCTTATCTATCTCGTCATGATCATCTTTATGGTCAGTGGCAAAGATATCCCCCTCCTGCTTTTAGGAACAATATCCTAAAGTTGACACATCCTAGCCAGGAAGCTTGTCAAACTTCAGAAATGCCTCTACAGGTGCAGTAACGGGATTCAAAAATTAAACACAAACTGCAATCCTTAACTTGCCTAAAACAGCACTAACACACTGTGTTTTATGAACATTTATTCCACATGGCAACACCACCAGGCTCACTTGCTTGGATAGACAAACTGCCCCTCTCTGAGTTTGCTAAGACATCCTCTCTGGTGCACCAACTGGACCAGTCTTGGTATCAGCAAAGGAGGGAGCTGACTGCGTGTTTTGTGGGCTCCACTTTCTCTCCTGCCTTGTCCTGAAATCTCCACTATTAAAGTAAATTGAAAGACTCATACAGAAGAGGAATGGCAACAATAAGCTCCAAGGGACTCTAGTGCAATCAACCTGGGATACATTAAGTTAGCACTAGGTCCTAGAGGGGTGTCTCAGGGGAAGGTTGGGACAAGGACCCTTCTCAGAGTCGGGAAATCCATTTCAGGAACCTGAGAGCTGGGTGCTAGAAGGAAAAGATCTAGGAAAATAGTTTAATTCACAGAGTAGCTTTCATGCTATCAGGAAATTCACAAACATGATGCCCTTGAAATGGAATTGCCAGACATAACAACTTAAAATGCAGTATACACAGGCACTCCAGTTAATTTAAATTTCAGATAAGCAATAAATAATTTTTAAGTCTGTCCCATGCAATATTTGGGATGTACATTTAAAAAATTATTTGTTTATCTGAAATTCATATTTAACTGAGAAATTTTACTTTATCTGGTGATCCCTCCCCCCTTTACATGACCTATGTTTCAGCCTGAATTATGTCATTAAGCCTGAGAGCTTTAAGTTACCAGAGAACAGTTCACAAAGTGTGATCCCTGCATCAGCAGCCTCAGCTGCACCTGGAAAGTTGTTCAAAATGCAAATTCTCCTCCCTCCCCTGCAGACCTCTGCTTCCCTGGTGGCTCATTGGTAAGCAATTGGCCTGCAGTGCAGGAGACCAGGGTTCAATCCCGAGGTCAGGAAGATCCCCTGGAGAAGGACATGGCAACCCCCGCCAGTACTCTTGCCTGGAAATCCCAGGGACAGAGGAGCCTGGCCTGCTACAGTCCCTGAGGCTGCAGAGTCGGATACAACTTAGCGACTAAACAGCAACAACATCTGCAGACCTGCTCCATCCCGGAAATTATTAACCGGGACTGCCAGGAGATTCTGCCACATACTCAAGGTGGAAAACCAATTCCCACAGCATCTGAAGGCTGAGGGACAGTCGAGGTTTGGTAAGATAATGGATAAAGGAGGAGAACTTGATGTGGGGAATCGATGAGAAAGAGACAGAAACAATTCCAGGTACATCAACTGTATTGAAGACCCTGAGATTCTTGACCCCTTTGCATTGTGACTGGCTCGTGAGATCTAGTCACTACCATTTCCTAGTCCTGTTACAGAAAGTGGGGTCTGGCTGCTCATGGCTCAAAATCCAATAAAGAGGCCAAGTTGGTGAAAGGAAAATTTGCTTTATTTTGGATGCTGGCAACTGGGAAATATGGGTGGGGGCAGGTGAGAAGGGAGAAAAGCTTATCCAAAGGCCATCTCCACCCCTACCCCCGCCCCCAACAATCAGTTGGCAAGGGCTTTTACAGGCTGATGGGAGGGGCTACGTGTAGAACAAACATAGCTCTGACAGTCATCTCGTAATTTGTCATGCACTGGTCTGACCAGCGTCATCTTGATTGTTTTAAAAACAAACTTCAGTTCCACGGTCAATTTGTTCCCATTTCCCTGGGACCAGTTCTCGGAAATGTGGCAGCTTATGTCATGGCTATCGTCTGCTCATCATGTAGTTAACTTCTTCTACCTGGTGGGGGTTCCAATATCTATAAGACGGCTCACAGGATATGGCTCAGAATATTATCTATAGCCCTTGAAAAGGACTAAAGGTCCTTGACTTTGCGCATTGACTAAACTATTATTATTTGGTCTCATTTGTCTGTTTTCCTTTGTTTCTGCATTTTCTCACTTCTCTGATTAAACTTATTCATTGGCTAAAGTTTTTCCACAGAAAAAAGGCAGGTTGAGGACATGGGAGGGGGGAGGACCATAGGGTGCTGCTCCGTTTCTGCTCCTTTTATTGATTATCAATAACAAGGGGTATAATGAAAGCAGTTGGTGTGTTTCAGGAACACTGAAGCTGGAAACAGCCACCATTTTTTAAATTGAAGTGTAGTTGATTTACAATATTATATTCATTTCAGATGTACAACATAGTGATTCAATATTTTTATAGATTTAGATTGTGCTTCATTTGAAGTTATTGCAAAATAATGGATATATTTCTCTGTGCTATATAATGTATTCGTAATGTCCATCATTTTTGAAGGGAAAGTCATGTAATAGGGGGGGAAAGGGAGTTTTCGGCCCTGAGGCTTCCAAGAAATGGCCCCCAAAGCAAGAGAAATGAGCTGTGGGGGAATTCCAAACAGGAAATTCCATGTGCTTCCTGACAGGAGTATAGTGCTGAGCCTGGGAGACTAGTTTCCCTCAGCTCACAGTCATGCTCTTAGGAGCTAACCACAGCACAGATCTGCTTTCCCCAGGATTCCCACAACACGCCAGCATGTTACAGTGTGATCGGAGAGGGCCTCCGACCACCGTCCAGTACAAACGACCTAATGACACTGTTCCAGGACTATGTGCTGTTTGCCGGGCCTCTCTCCGTCCTCAGCACTCATCTTCCCAGAGGCCAGCCTGGCTCCAGACCTGCCCTTTCCTCCCAATTAGCAGGAGGCTCACTTGAGCCTCATTTTAGTTGAAGTGGTAAAGCCATCTCGCTTCAGCTCCTCTTTGTACTCAATGGTGGTGCCAAAGTGTTCTCCCTGTAAAATCTAGATAATTATAATGGCTATCTGTGAGTATTGCTCTGGGGATTAAAGAGTTAATGTATTTAACGTTTAGAACAAGTCCTGGCTCACAGAAAGGGCTCAGTAAACATTGTTATTAATACTGTTGGTAGTGGTACTACCGCTAGGACTGTTGCTACTAGAAATCATAATTCCAGAGCTCAGTGTTTGGGTTGGAAGGAAGAAAAGAGTAATATAACATCAAGACATCAATTGTGTCCTGCAAGCAGTGCTTTCCCAAAGTTGGTCTATGAACAAACGCTTCCCTGGCCTCCTAAAAATCAACTCAGGAGCGTATTGTATGTTCTGATTCTTCACCCCCAAGGTCTGATCTGGCAAGCAGAGAAAGGAGCTCTTGAATCAACCTGAATAACAAGCACCCTGAGAGTTTCTGGTGGTTTCTGAGGTTTAGGGAACCTCTGCTCAGGAAAACAGCACCCCTCAAGCCACCACTGCCCCACAGCTTTAAGAAAGGCCTTTCTGAAGTGACTCATCCATTCAATCAATTGCTTCCTTCTACTTCAAGTAACTCCTTCAAAGTTAATTGATGGCAAGTGTTAAACGATTTATAATGAGACTCAGTTCTCTTGACGTCAGGTGAAGCTATTTCTTCACGGGGATGCATGAGTAATAATAGCAACTATTACAATTGGTTTACAATTTGCCAGGACCACAATAGGTGGTTTTTATACATGATGTCTAATCTTTCCAGGAAAATACTATTATTCTTGTTTTACAGATGAGGAAGCCAGAACACCAAGAAGTTAAGCATCTGCCTAAGGTCATACTGTTACAAAACAATAGCGTCAAGGTTCAGGTCTGACAGACGGTGAAATTTAGGCCTTTTTCTCTACTCCAGTAGCTCTCAAATATTTGTGAGGGAGGGAAGTGGAAACAGCAGCAAGAGCAACAACAAAGAAAACAACTTTAAAAAATCAATTTTAAAATTTTCTAAACATTTCGACTTCTGGGCCCCAGAAATACAAAGACAAATTTTTAAGGCAGTTTCAGGTTCATAGCAAAAGTGAGAGGAAGGTACTGAGATTTCCTATATCCCCTGCCAACCCCTGACACACAGGTGTAGCCTCCAGCATCAACATCTCCCACCAGAGGGATATATTTATTATAACTGGTGAACCTGCCTTGACACATCGTTATCCCCCAAAGTCCATAGTTTATTTTAGGGTTTATTCTTGGTGTTGTACATTCTAAGGATTATACACAAAGGTACAATGACATATTTGTTATTGTTGTTTAGTCGTTAAGTCATGTCTAACTCTTTGTGACCCCATGGATTGCAGCACACCAGGCTCCCCTGTCCTCCACTATCTCTTGCAGTGTGCTCACATTCACACCCATTGAGTTAGTGATGCTATCTAACCATCTCATCCTCTGCCACCCCCTTCTCTTTTTGCCTTCAGTATTTCCCAGCATCAGGGTCTTGTCCAATAGTGACATATATCTCCCATTATAGTACCACACAGAGTATTTTCACTCCCCTAAAATTTCTCTGTGCTCTTAACACCTTGATTTTAAAATCTCTTCAGCCCCACTGAATATTAAGAGGTTTGAATATGTCCCAAATATTTTCTAAAAGGATAGCTTTGTGTTGATTTTTAAACATCTGAATAAACGTTGTGTGATTAGCACTTGCTGCAAGGAAATCTTAACCCTAGTTGTCACCTCAGATGGCAGCAGATAAACAGCCAAAGTTTCTTTGGATTATGTCTCCAATAGAGACACTCTTCCAAAGAAGATTGTTTTTTAAAAGTGCTAACCCTAACCCTGCACCTCGTTTCCTAACCCTGCACCTAGATGGAATATACTTCCTTTTACGTCATCTGAAAAGTGAAAATTATATTCCGGTTCCTGAATAGAAGACAGACTTTCCCTTTTTTTTTTTTTTTTTTTAAATTCTAAAATAAATAGCAAAATCCTTTAACTATTTGCAGTGCAGACAAATAGAAAATTATTATATGTATGACACAGCATACAATGATATCAATAAAGAAATGCATGTATGGAACCAGAAAAACAATGACTTTTGTTTAACCTCATAGTTCAGACCTGATCTTGACACAACTCCCTTGTACATGGTGATAGTGGGTAGGAGCTTCAGGGTACTAAACATGAATTCTCTTTCTAGAAATCACAGGCCATGGTCTGACCCATATCCCGAGGAAGGAAGAGGAGGTCCTGGCCACAAATCTGCTGAGTGAGGAAAGAACTTGAGGTGTGACCAATGGTCAAATAGAGGAATGTCAAAATATCTCCGAAGGTGAATGCCAAGAGATAGTCCTCTTCTGTATGCTGTTACTACTGTATAATTGCAAAAGCACCAAACTGGGCAGGCTGGCCAGACAGACAGAAAGAGGAAAGACCTAAGTCAAATCTCTTCATCTTTCTCAGCCTCAGTTTCTTCATAAGTAAATTTGGGCAGGGAATTTCCTTCCTCATAGAGTTGTTAAAAGAATTGAATGAGATCATTTTTATGGAGTCCTTAACACACCACCTGGGACAATGGGGTGGAAAAATACTTTAAAATTTTGCCATTATTATCCCTCCAACAATAAATTTTAAAAAACACTGAAAAGGCTACCGGGCACAGTAAAAAGGAAAGGGAAATTGTTAACTAGTGTTCTCTGGAAACCTTTTTACAGCCACTACATGGCCCACATTATCAAAGTGCCTGCCTTTAAAATCAATAGGTGCACAATATGATCAGATAGAAGTACTAAGGTCATTTATACAGGAAGCAGTCTGATGAGTGTACCTTTCATTAATGTTTCAGGCAACAAATTTTACCTAAATACAGATGAGTTCACATCAAGCTCATCCAAACTGCCAACATTCTCTGCTACAGGAAAGCTAAGAAAATCTGTTTATGTTTTTGTGTTGTTTTTTTTTTTAATAGCAAACACCCGGCAATCAAAAGTAAAAGACTCTTCATGGCCCTGCTTCCCAGGTACAAAGCACTATTGCTGGGATTAATGACCCAGGTATCTGCAAGAACCGCAGTGTCAACATTCCCTGGTTCTAACAGGCAGCTACCTCTGCCCAGGTGTTAAACCTATGCCCTCATCCTGGGGGGCATTTGGTAATTAGCAGTGCCAGCGGGTGTTGCATTTGCCACTGTTTCTGGTAGTTGAGCATATGTGTCAGGTCCCTGTTGGAGGGAAGAAAGAGGGTGAAATAAAGGCTTCACCCCAGTTCCAGCAAGGTCAACTTCTTAAAGGGAGAAAAACCTAACTTTCTGTCTCAGTATCAAGCTCTATCCTTGTCCATCTGCTGAAACCTCAGCTAATTTGAAGTCACTTTGGCACTTTCTCCTGCTCCCATTTAACAATACTTCCTCATGTTGGCGGTCTCCAAATACCTCCTAGGAATTCTCTGTACTCTGGGTCTTTATGACCTGATTTTCTGCAGCTGAAACCTCCCTGTCCTGAATCCCACCACATTTTCTCTGACTTTACTTCCTGACTTTCAAGGGAATGCTTAGCTAGGCTGATAAAGTAACTGCTGAAGTATAATGAGTGTCCAAGTGGTGACTTAAAAGAAGAAGAGAATGACCCGGCAGCTCAAAAGAAAGATGGAATATTTCCAGCTTGAGGGAAGAATTGGGCTGCCAAGGCTGCCAGATAAAGCATAGGAGCCGCAGTTAAATTTAAATCCCAGTTAACCCAAACATACTTTTCTTGGCCTAAGTTATAAACATGACCACTGAAGGGGCTGGGTTTTATAGAGCACGTAGGGTCTAAATCACTCTGGAGCCTGGGGACAATGCATTCCAGGCAGAATGGGAAATACAGTTCATTTTTTAGTTTAAATATCACCTTTTCAGAAAGGTGTTTCTTACTGTTTTGTTTAAAATTGCAACTGACCATTCCTAAAGGATTTTTCTCCATAGCACTTATCACCATATGGCATATCGTGCGTTTATTTGTTTTTCTCCCCCTTCTAGAATGCTACGTCGGGAAATTTTGTGCTCACTACTATATCCCTATGTCTACAACAATGGATGGCATGAAATAGATGCTTAATGCATACATGTTGACTGAACTAAAGACAAATTAACTTTAAAATGGATAACCAACAAAGACCTACTGTATAGCACAGAGAACTCTGCTCAATACTATATGCCAACAGAAATGGGAAAAGAATTTGAAAAAGAATAGATACGTGTATATGTATACCTGAATCATCTGCTACACACCTGGACCTAATGTGTGTGATCAACACATTGTTAATCAACTATGCGTGCCAAGTTGTTTCAATCATGTCCAACTCTTTGCAACCCAGTGGACTATAGCCTGCCAGGCTCTTCCATCCATGGAGTTCTCCAGGCAAGAATACTGGAGTGGGTTGCCTTTTCTTCTCCAGGGGATCTTCCCAACCCAGGAATTGAACCCAAGTCTCCCTCATTGCAGGCAGACGCTTTAACCTCTGAGCTACCTGGGAAGCACCTGGGTAGTCAGGGATTATTGGTTGTGTTCTCAGAATCAATCAGTGCTGCAAATCATGTCCATGTCCCGCCCCCCCCCCCCCCCCCCCCGCCATCCCCGACCCACCTCAGGAGAGGCTATACAATAGCAACATCGCCATTAAAGTCAGACCTGGTCCCCATATTACATGTTTTCTGTGAAGAAAGATGCATGTGTCTGTAGATGCTAATTGACAGCCTGGTACCTCAGTGGTAAAGAATCCACCGGCCAATGCTGGAGATGAGGGTTCCACCACTGGTCTGGGAAGATCCCACATACCACAGAGCAACTAAGCCTGTGCACTGCAACGACTGAGCCTGTGCTCTGGAGCCCAGGAGCCACAACTTCAGAGCCCACCCACCAAAACTGCTAAAGCCCACATGCCCTAGAGCCCGTCTCCACAACAAGAGAAGCCGCCACAATGAGTAGCTCACATACGCTGGAACTACAGAGAAACCCCCGCTTGCCTCAAGTAGAGAAAAAGCCTGCACAGCAATGAAGACCCAGCACAGCCATAAATAAATAAATCTTTAAAACAAACAAACAAGAAAGATTCCGAAACTGCATTGTAGGAATCTGTTGAGACTCTCACTTGCTTTTCCTTTCTCTTTGTCGATGAAAATAATAACTTTTATCTGAACATTCAACTTTCATGTACTCCACCTTTCAGGGTTATAAAGTTAAAATAAAATACTGTTCATGAAATATTTCCTGAGTGTCTCCTCTGTGCCCGATGTGGGGCAAGGCCCTGAGGACTCAGAAATGAATAAGATACAAACCTTTCCCCCTGGGACTTCCCAGCGAGGACAAGAATTCACATCCACTATCTACAGACCAGTTGAACATGAATCCAGGGCTATCACTTCTCCTTTCGGAACATTCCACATGACAAATTAGGAAGGGATTTTCTGTAATTTATGGAATCTCCAACCCAGAAGCTTAGTTTTGGACTAGGAGCTCAAAAGACAACTAGATAAACTTAAACATATCAGTTGGCCGTATTACCTAAGGGTTGCCAGTCAATGGACTAGAGAAGTATAAAAAAATTTCCTGGTAGAAATGTAAGCTTTTCCAGGCCTCTTAAATCTATGGGTGCAGATGGCGTCACCAATGCAGCAATAATGCACATCTCATTGGAAAGGGATAAATCCTCCTGTGCTTGTATCTGGAAATGCCCAAGTGTCTCTTGGGATCAGGAACCTGTCAGTGAAGTACATACCTTGCCACGTTCTTCTTATCTTCTGCCCTCCACTTGATGTCCACTTCATCGAGCGTGTCTCTTCTATCAGTGGTACTGGTCCTCTCATGTGAATACCCATGTCCATGACACCTGTGCCCTCCCAAAGATGCCAGCCCTTGAGACTCCAGAATGACCTTGGGAGCAATGAGATGATCATCTCTCATCCACTTATGTCATAGATCATATGTGTCCACGTAACTCACAGAGTCCTCATGGAAAGTAATCCTTCACTTTCTGTCTACCTTTCATCATAGTGCTCCACACAGGAGGTGTGGAGACCATATTTTCATTCCTCTTCCTCCCATGCACATTAACTCAGTAAAATAAATGTAGATTCCAGTGTACTTTCCACCCTCCAAAAAAAGAAGTCCAGATGTGTCTGAACCTGGCAACCGACATAACCCGGGTTTAAAATGGAGGCCTTGATGAAGGTGAATTCTGGACTTCCGTGAGTCACTGAATTTAAATTTGGCTCATTTATTCTTTGAATAATACAGAACACATTAGGTATTGGATACTGGGAATACATTGACAAAATTTTTCTGAAGATATACTTAGGGACTTCCCTGGTGGCAAAGTGGATAAGAATCCACCTGCCAATGCAGGAGACAAGAATTCGTTGCCTGGTCCAGAAAGGTTCCACATGCCACAGAACAAGTAATTCCACATGCTGTGGAACAAGTAAGCCTCAAACAACTACTGAGCCGGCACTCTAGAGCCCATGCTCCACAATAAGAGAAGCCACTGCAATGAGAAGCCCACACACCCCACAAGGAATAGCCCCCACGAGCCACAGCTATAGGAAGCCCATTCAAAGCAACAAAGACCCAGCACAGTTAAAAATTAAATAAATAAATAACAACTGGCATTAAAATTATTAATAAAAAAGATATCCTTGGTCCTGTGCTTATAGAACAAGTAAATCAACAAATAAATTTATAATTGTTAAGGCAAAGGGTTATGAAGGAAGTGAACTGTAAGGGAGAGGAGATTTTCATAGCCTTCTAAAACACAGCCAACACCCTGGAGCCAGTTTGAGAGATAACGCTTTATGGTCTATTGTGTGACAGCTAACGCAAAGCTGTTGAGTTGGAACAAAATGTCAACCAGGTAACTTACAGCTCAACAGTTTCTACAGAATGCAGCACCCTGTACTTTCTGCAATGACAAGCCACAGACTACTGCTATATCGTTGAAGAGGATTTGGAACTGCTCTCAAGCTCATTGACTCAAAAGATTACACTGTGCTCTTTATGTGTGAGTTTTGAGGTGTTAAGCCCTTCCATCCTGATTCTGTCTGCAAACTTGATGATGCTCATAATTGCATTATCCAGGTTGGAGATTAAAAAAATAACATACTAATTTAGTGTCATCTACTGACAGTATCAACCCAGGTGGATAGATAGTGAGTACTACTTAAAAAAAAAAAAAAAAAACACTTCTTGTTGATGTTAATGCCATGAGGAATGGAAATGAAACCCTTCAAGATCCAACTATGCTGTCTGTATTGCCTTCTTCCTAGGTACACTCCCCAAGGGAAACTGAAGCCTTCTCACACGATCAACAATTCCCAGAATGATTGGGATGGCCATGAAGTATTTTCAGGCCTTACCCATACTTACCAATTCAAGTATTTCCTCATTTATGATCCCTCATGACAGGCACATAGTTTTACTTCTGCCTTTTTGAGTCAAACTCTGTATGAATCAGTTTACTGCAGGCTGTTTTCACATTTAACAACACTGTAGCCTTGGTTCTGCATTATATTGCATTCAATATTTTGCTGAGACTTTATGTAAATCAATTCCTTTAAAAACTAATAACATATCCCAATGACTCAATTATAATTTCCAAGAATGTTTCCCAGTGGGACTATGCTGGCCACAACACATATAACCTTCACATTTAGAAAGCAGCCTTTCTTTACCAGTATATGATCTATATGCATTTAGTGGCCTGCTCTATAATATGTTAGGCAAATGGACAAATCAACTTATATGGTCATTAGTCATCAATTGATAGTTCATTTGTTATAATGTGTCACATTAAATCAGTACTGCATTAGATGCTCTCACTGATCTGGAAAACCTGAGTGTTTAAGAAATCACAAAGTTCAGGCTATTCTAGATATTTTATACCACCCAAAACTCTCTTGGCTGAATAAATGTTCTTTTAAGCAATGCTCAGAGTATGCAACAAGATGTTACTGAGCATTTTAGTGCAATTATGCAGTTATTTTTAAATTGTTAAATATTAATTGACCATTTATTTACTGATTGATGAACTTCATGATCAAATTAAATTTCTAATAAAGTGTACTGATGAGTATGTTTCCATCTGGAAACAGCAACTGTTTAACCAAAAAAAAAAAAAAAACAACCACATTTAAAGGAGCACACAATGGATATGGAAGTTAAACATGTAAACAAAAATATAAGTATTGCACATATAATGTGAAACTTACTGATGAAATATTGATTAATCATGGTGAGAAAAAAATACAACCAGAAATAAAATTAGCACTTTATCAGATTATATATTGTCACAGGGGTTGCTGTATTCCCTTCTCCAGGGGCAGATGGAAGAAAAGCCCACGAAGATGAATACACAAACACATACACACACACACCTGCATGCAGAAGAGCTACATGTTGTAAGTTCAGGACAGGAAACTCTCTAGTAGCAGATTTTGAATAAGCACCTTTCAATACTGTTCAGATCCCTCTTTTAGTACAAGTTCATTCCAAGAAGAAAAAAAAAAGGATTCACAAGCTGATAAAGGAACCGGCTCTGAAAATTCTGCTCCGTGTATTCTTGAAATGAACAAAGTAGGCAGTGATTTTTTGCAGGCTAACAATACCCCGTTGTTCACCTAAAAAATTCTTACTCATCCTCAACACTCCAGCCCCTCACTACCTCTTCGGTGATACCTTCAGTGTCCTTGATCTGTAGCCCCAGCAAAAACGAACATTTTATACACATTTTACTTAAATTCCTATTACTCCTTGTAAAATATCCTACCTCCCTCACTGCTCTTAAGAGACTGCATTGGGCTTGCTTATAAATCTGTCTCCCCACTGCTTCAAGAGCCCATTAGGACTATGAATTGTATCCATGTATATCCAACTTCTGTCTCCAGCACCTCTCACAACACCTGGCATGGAATAGACAAGCATTCAATAAGTATTTGTTGAATTTGATAAATAGATAAATTAAATTAAAATTGATTAGAGCCTCATTTCTCACCTCTGCCAGAGAGAATCGAATGGAATTGATCAAATACTTCCACCCTTGACTTCCCTGAGTTGTTCTATATTTCTGTTATAGTTCTCAATTATTTTTGAATACTTCCCTTGCCATTACCATGACATAATCATGCATATTTTTTATGAAAGTGTATTCTCTCTCATCTGTATGGATGAAGTGGAGTGAAATGAAGAGTTGGGGATAGTATCACTGCATGGCAATAGGAATGCAAAATGCAGGCCAAAGGACATCTTTCAAGCCTTGGTATCTGAATATTCACAGGCAGGTCATTTAAGTTCTGTGATCCTCAGTTTCCTGATTTGTAAACTGAGGATGAGAATACTTCCCTTTGGGTGTGGTCGTGGGAATCAGCGCTATTATATAAAAAGCCATGACAGAGCCCCTGATATATAAGAGGTGCTCCATAAATCACAGAACTATAATATACATAAAAGTACTTTGTAAGGTGTAGAGCTTAGTTAGTTACTAAGTTAGTTACTAAGATGTTAGTTACAGTGTTACCCCTCATCCTGGTACTTCAGTGTTCTCCAGCCTCATCACATTGTAAGATAGAGAAAAGTATCCAGGAAGCAGCCATAGTAACGCTCGGTCCCACTGTCATAGTAACCAAAGAAGGGAAGACAGAAAAGAGCACAGTGCATTTCGATCACTTTTTGTTACGTTCATGTCCTTTGTGGATGATCAAAAGCCTCCTCCCCTTTACCACCTAAATGAGTCCTGCTTTAACGCTTTAACAAGTCTTTATATCACTAGAAGTCCCAAGTAATTGTCTCATTCTGCTTCTGCAATGGCCATCACTTTGAAGCAGAGACTCTTCTGCATTTTATCTCCATGCACACAATCACCCTGACTAGCATCTGTCAGTCCTTTCCACTCCTCAGTCCTCCTCCATCAGCCAGAATTGGAGCTTCACTTAGGACACTTTGGGGTGCAAACTACCAAACCCAACTCCAGCTAGTGTCTCAGGAAAGCAGTCAAGCCTCCAGACAGGAGTGGAACCAGAAACTGGAAATTCTTCGGGAATCTGAAGAAGTATCGTCTTTATCAACTCTGCTTGCCTTTCTTGCCTGATTTGTTCATTCTTCCTTCTCCATGACCTGCTTTCTCTGTGTCTCAATTCAGTTGCCAACCTCCCTTCCCACCCTATACCTCTCTGTCTTACCAGTGCTCAATTTTCTCACGTCTCTTCGTTCTCGCCAGAGAGAAATTAACCAGCTTAACTGAATCGGGCATACACTCTGTTCTCATTAAAGTGGAGGAAGGATGGGAGAGTTTCACATGCTATGAACATGGCAGTCAGGCCAGCCCCTATGGATGGCAGTTCTCACAATTCTCACAAGTCATGATGATAACATAGGAAATTCATGTGTACCCAGAGAGTGTGATTCACACAGGACAGCACATCTGAGGGTCCAGAGCATAGGCAACTAAGTGATATCAGAATCATTCAATTTAAGTTATGTAAATTTTAGTATCTTTAACTACCACTCCATTTCCCTGACCAATGGCAGCTCAGTAAGTTGTAGGACAGGCACCCTCTGGCTTTATTCTTTTTAGACACTATCTGTGTGCTGCTAAGTCACACAGATAGACCTGCTTCTGATCTATGGAGGAAGACTGTACAGTCCAATCCTGCATCTGAGTTCTGATTCCACGACCTGAGTAAGTCTCACTGCTCCTCAAAGCTTCAAGGTACACACTAATTTGATGGGATGATAACATCTGCCCTGCCTATGCTTAGAATTGTTAGGGTAGTGTCTACAAATAGGTGTTTAGAAAACTACTAGATACAAAATTGATAACTAGTAAGGACCTACTGTACACACAGGGAACTCTACCCAGTACCCTGTAATGGCCTATACGGGAAAAGAATTTAAAAAGAGTGGATATATGTGTATATACAACTGACTCACTTTGCCATACACCTGAAACTAACACAACATTGTAAGTCCACTATACTCCAATAAAAACTATTTTAAGATACAATCTCTTTCTTTTTTAATTTTATGTATTATTTTTTGCTGAGCTGGGTCTTCGTTGCTGCGTGCAGACTTTCTCTAATTGTGGTGAGTGGAGGCTACTCTCTTGTTGCAGAGCACAGTCTCTAGAGCATGGACTCATTAGCTGTGGTGCATGATGGCTTAGTTGCTTGATGGCACGTGGGATCTTTCCAGACCAGGTATCAAATCCTTGTCTCCTGCATTGGCAGGCAGATTCTTAACCACTGGACCACTAGTGAAGTCCCAATAAAAATTAAAAAGCAAGAACAAAACTTTGAAAAGTACGAAGCATTTTATGAATGTCAGGAAGCACTGAGGCTAGAATACTGCCTCTGGGGTCCCTCCGACCTGAATTTAAATCCTGGCTCTACCATTTTTTAATGTGTCACTTTGAACAAGCTGTCATAGCCCTCGGAGCCTCAGTTTCTTTATCCACAAAATTGGTATTTAAAAAATACTATCTCATAGGTTTATTATGAGTTAAATGTGATGATGTGAATAAAGCACTTCCAAGCCAAGAGGATGCTTGCAGACAGGAGGGCGGGGTCATCATCTGTTGCCAACACTAGAGAGTCAAGTAACACATGAGATCTTTCCATTGTACAGAGCCTGTGATCATCTAAAGGAAAACCTTGATCAGACCCCTTCCAACAACTTACAAAGATAAGCCCTCTCTTGTTTACATACACACATATCAGAGTCGAAGTGAGATCCTGGAAATACAGAGAGTGGTTGAGGTGTCGGGGGGAAGAGTGTCTGTGGCCTGTCTTGGTGAGATTTTTGCTCACGACAAAACAGTGATTAAAACATACCCCTCTTACATGGACATTAACTTAATAATCCTGCTAATATACAATTACAAACTGAGATAAGTGCTCTGAAGAAAAGAAATTTTGAGAGCACTTAAGAAAGAGATGTGACCTAAAGTGGAAGGTCAGGAATGGGTTCCCCTGAGGAAATGACATTTAAGCTTAATTTTCAATCAGAAGTGGCAGTTAATTAGATGAAGAGAGTGGGGAAAATGCATGGCAATAGCCCATGATGTGTTCTAAAACCTGGATAAAGGTCAGTGTGTGTGCAGAGGACAAGGGATACTGACATAGAGTGAAGCTGGGAGGATAATTCAAACCATGCATGAACTAGTAAGAATGTTGGTCATTGGCCCAGGAAAGATGGGAAGTCACTGAAAGAATTTGAGTGGTAGAAAGATCACTCTGGTTGTAACATGGAAAATGAATGAAGAGGCACCACAGTGAAAGCAAGGAGGCTATTGCAGAAATCCAATCAAGAGATAACAGGCAGAATAGCTATAATCCCCACTTTCTATAGATACTTTCGTTATTATTGTTCATGTAATTAATATTTTTGGGACCGTAGCATTTTATTTTAAGTATATATTTATTTGGCTGCACCAGGTCTTAGTTGTGTGGGATCTTCGATCTTCATTGTGACATATGGTATCTTTAGGTGCGGCAATTGAACTCTTAGCTGCTGCAGCATGTCGGGTCTGGTTCCCTGACTAGGGCTCCAACCTGGGCCCCCTGAACTGGGAGTGCAGTTTCTTAAGCCACTGGACCACCAGGGAAGTCCCAGGACCTTTTCATTTTAATTTTGCCCAATATTACTCTCCTTAAAAAAAAAAACAATCTCAGAATTTCTGGGTTGGTGAGCATGTGGAGGTTCTAGGAGGGCAGTGAGCCTGCAGATAGCATCAGAGCCTCCCAGCCCTTCCCCCATACCTTGCCCTATGCATTTTTTCCACTTAACTGTTCCTGAGTCGTATTCTTTTACAATAAACCAATAATCTGGTTTCAGAGTGACGTTTAATAGGTATTAAAATATCAAAGGGTTTCCCAGGTGGCGCTAGCGGTAAAGAACCCACCTGCCAGTGCAGGAGACATAAGAGATGCGGGTTCAATCCCTGGGTGGTGAAGACCCCCTGGAGAAGGAAATGGCAATCTGCTGCAATATTCTGGCCTGGAAAATACCAAAGCTATTTTCAGAAACATAAAGGTTTAAGTTGAATTGTAGATTTCCTCAAGATCTATCCTGAGGGCTTCTGTCATTCCAGATGCAGTAGTAGCTGAACTGGGAGGAGCTAGTACCAACAAAGGGAAGCATGGAGGGGCAGTTTAATTAACTTTGCTTCTTAGATTTGCCATTGATACAAACCAACCAGCACAGAATCAGCTGCCCAAGAATGGGCCACACCAGCCCTCTGGTACCCAAGTACCTTTCCTGCCCGCCAAGGAAATCAGTTGTTCCCCAGCATCCAAAACTATTATTGTCAATGGCAGCTAAATGTGCCTATTAATACTTTTCAAATCTCATTCTATCTCTGTATTTATAACAACCATCTTGGATTTTGAAATACATACTAAAGGAATATAACACCCAAGGATTACTTACCAACATGTCTGACCCCATCTTATTCTAGGTGATTTCACCTTCTTCTCAATCTCTTATTCTTAGAGAATTATGCTTGGTTTTGAGTCCTAAACTTTGAGGATTATTAGAAAACAAGGTGTCCAGAGGATAATGACCAAGACAGGTTCAAACTATGACACAGAAGATTCTGAAAACTGAAAATGGTTTTTCCTTACAAAGGGAAACTTTTGGAATTGACATAACAGAAGCCTTTCAAATGGCATCACTGTAAATAAGCAGTAATTTTTTTCCTGTGTCACCCAAAAAGTCAGAAATAGGACTGATAGGAGGATTCCAAATAGGTGCAGATATCTGCATAAATAGAGCAAAAGTTAAATCTTTATACTGTATTATCTATGGGTAGAAGAGGCAATATTTAATCCTTGGAAATATTGAAACAATCTGGACAGACAAAGTTGGGGAGAATAAAGCACCAGATGGAGGATGGAGCTTGATGATCTTCTAGGTCCATATTGAACTTTCCCCTCTAGCCTACCTATTGCCCCAGCAGCAACACGAATGTGGGAGAGGATAAAGGTGGGCATGATTCCCAGGCTCAAATGGCAGAGAGGAGATTACACCCCTGAGAGAGGCAGGCTGGTGTTTGCATACTGTGAGTCTGCATTTCAAAAATATGTCTACTTTTTTTTTAAACCATTGGTTTGTTATCTAAATCTTAGTCCCTTCCACTATCATGGATTGTCATTTAACTATAAGACATATTCCCTGCTGCTGATTTGTGTAAGAAGCTACACTTAAATCAGTTCTTTGGTGCTCAGCCTTCTTTGTGGGCCGAAGAATTGATGCTCTGGTGGTGCTAGAGAAGACTCTTGAGAGTCCTTTGGACTGCACAGAGATTGAACCAGTCCATCCTAAAGGAAATCAACCCTGAATATTCACTGGAAAGACTGATGCTGAAGCTGAAGCTCCAATACTTTGGCCACTTGATGCAAAGAACTGACTCATTGGGAAAAACCCTGATGCTGGGAAAGATTGAGGGTGGAAGGAAAATAGGGCAACAGAGGATGAGATAGTTGGATGGCATCACCAACTCAATCGACATGACTTGAGCAAACTCCAGGACACAGTGAAGGACAGGGAAGCCTGGTGTGCTGCAGTTCATGAGGTCACAAAGAGTTGGACGTGACTTAGTGACTGGACAACAAGAACAACACTTAAATCAGTCATAATTCGTAAAAGTGAAATTGCTATTTTTCCATTCATTTTTCAAACAAAATTTGTCAGGGAAAACCCATAGAGACCTTAATTTCTTTTAAAAACCTATGTTTTATGTGCTTCAGATAAGCAGATTTGGTAATAGCTATTTAAACCTGGCATGCTTAGCAATTAAAACATAATATTTGATGATGAGGAGATTCTAGTTACAAGTTTCTTTTCCAACATCCGAACCATTTAGTTTAAAGGAAAAAAGCAAAGAAGAACTTGGTCATGTTGACATGACCCAAGTCATTGACATGACTAATGCTTAATTCAGTCATTGTATTCTACCTTTTCCTCACCTCCCCAAGCCGAAAGAATAGTACTAATTATTGCTCTTTAGATATGGTAAATCTCCAATGCTGCTTCTATATATGGAAATGGCCTTAGCAACCGGATGAAGCAGAAGTTGGTCAGTCGTCCTACCTCCCTTATCACTCCACACATACATGCAAGCTCATATTAAGAATCTCTTTCCTCATCTCCTAGCCTTACTTCCTTCACTTCCAATCAACATTTTAAGAAAAAAAGAAATCCCCCTGTTATTACATGTCATTTTTGTTCTCTTTTCACTTTCATTTCTTAGCCTCTCTTCCTTCCCTCTTTGTGTGTGTGTGCGTGTGTAAGATGTGTACACACACATACATACACAAGCCTGTTTCCTTGATACTTGGGTGCAATACTTCAAATGTCTCTTTTCACAATGCTATTTTTCTTTCACAATCAGAGGAGAAGCAAGTAGAGAACAACAAACATAAATGGACCCAAAGATATCCAAACAATAACCTAGCTTTTAAATTTGGGTAAAGTAATGTCTGGAACTTTGGAGTATTTGTATTTTTCATCTGTAAAAACATTACCTTTGAATGTTTTCAAAACTTGGATGACTAAGATATCATTTAAACATAATAAGAACATGAACTTTGGAGATAATAAATGGGTTTTAGAGTAATATGACAATTATACAGTCAGATAAAAAGAACTGGGAAGAACCATCCTGCAGTGTTTTGAACATGCTATGTGATATAGCCATTCCAGGATCAATCGGGCAGTACCTAGTGAAAATAATTACAATATTACACATAGCCCAGCAATCCCACTCCTGCACATATACCCCACATGCCCACATTCCATGTTGTGATATTTACACAGATATTCATCAAGACATCCTTGCAATAGCAGAGAGGTGGAGGCAACTTGGGTGTCCATTACTGGTGAAAGATTATGTAAAGTACAGTGCACTCATATCATAGAATACTAGTCAGCAGAAAGAAACTGAACTCATACAACAACACAAATAGATATTATAAACCTTACCTCCTGGAAGTCCTTAACTTAGACACCTACTTCAACAAGATACAAGAAGTATCTCTAGTTCCAGTTTGCTAACAAAGTTATATTTAATGTATCTTAATCAAATATAATCATGAGAATGACATCCCATCACATCTGCCATAGACTACTGGTTAAAACCCAGTCACAGGTCCTGTCTACAATCAAGGGGAAAGAGATTACACAAAGATGTGAATGCTGGAAGAAGAATAATTAGGGGGTCACCTTGGGGTCTGTCACCACACCAGGATGTTCTAGATAATGAGATTACATCAGTGAACAAAAGAGAAAAAAGTCTGTCTTCAGAGAGAGTACAATTGTGTGTGTGCACCCTCTTTTTAAAACCAGTAGGATATTGTATATAATCCTTTGTGTCTTGCCTTTTATTTTATAACCTAGCTTGGAAATTTTTTCCTTCAAGTACTTATAAGATCAGGTTATTCCTTATAACAGGGGCATAATGTATTCAACCATTTTCCTACTCATGGACTCTGAGGTTGTTTATAGTTTTTCCATTTAACAATGCTACCAAAAATGCCCTCGTACATGTATCACTAGATTCTTATGCAGCTTTATCCAGTTTATTTCCTTAAGGTCAAATAAAGTTTCTACTATGTTCTAGCCTTGGCTCTGCTTCATCTAGCTATGGGAACTTGGGAAAATTACTTAAGACTTTGTATTTAATTTTCTTACTCTTTTGTGGAAGGATAACTGAAATGCACTCGTGTTCAAAATGCACAAAACAGGCACCCAGAGCATGGTAGACAATTTATATATTATTCTGCTTTTTTTGATTACTATGTCAACTACTTTATGAAATATAGCCCAAATCTTTTGTATCTTCCAAATTAGACAAGAGAAAATGGGTGTTCATAGAATGGGTGATAAAGAGAAAAACTGACCAGGGTGATGGAGTGTCTTTTTTATAATAAGGTGACTGGGAGCCTCTAGATAGCTTCAAGAAGGGGGTTGTTTCCCCAAAAGACCAAAATGTGATTAGACAATTGAAACTTTCAGTCTCCCTTGACCCTGGACCTCAGGGGAAGGGGGAAGGGCTGGAAATTGAGTTAATCAACTGTGGCCAATGATGTAATCAATCACAACTGTGTAATGTGAAAGTCACTCAGCTGGGTCCAACTCTTTGCAACCCCATGGACTATACAGTCCATGGAATTCTCCAGGCCAGAATACTGGAGTGGGTAGCTGTTCCCTTCTCCAAGGGATCTTCCAAACCCGGGAATTGAACCAGAGTCTCCTGCATTGCAGGTGGATTATTTACCAACTGAGCTATCAGGGAAGCCCCAAATGAAGATTCCATAAAAACTCTAAATGACAGGGTTCAGAGAGCTCACAGGCTGGTGGGCATGTCGAAGTGCTAGGAGAGCGGTGCTCCTGGAAAGGGCACGGAAGTTCTGCATGCCACCGCCAAATGTTGCTCTATGTGTCTCTCCCATCTGGCAGTCCCTGAGTTGTATCTTAAATGTAGTTTTTATTTTATTTATTTATTTTTGTCCTCACCACATGAAGTAGGGATCTTAGCTCCCCAACCAGGAGTCAAACCTGCACATCCTACTGGAAGCATGAAGTCTTAACCGCTGGACTACAAGGAAGAATCCCTGAGTTGTGAAAAGGTGAGGGGGAAAAAAAGAGAGGGAGAAAGAGAGAAGTAACTTTGAAACAAGGATAGATAATGTCCTTCTATGCTCCCTCATCAACTTGGCCTTGATATTTGCTATGGTCCAGGCCTGTCCAATTTAATTGTCTTAATCAAGACCTATCCCTCCTCCCTTTTTCTTTATTATTTGAAACATATGCCTTCAACTATATATTCTCTGTGCCTTTCTAAAGGACGTGTAGAGTTTAACTTTAACAATATACTTACATAATTTAAAGCTAGTATGCTTGAGAGGGCACCATAAAATGCATGTACATATAAATAACAGTGTTCTTTACTTATTACAATGTGCCCAGCCCAGGGGTGAGATTTCACTGGTGCAGACTTCACTCCAGATAGGAAGGACTCACCAATGAAGTGAATATTTGAGGAAGGGGAAATGCTTGCTGTCATAGCTTCAAATCACACCACAAGAGTGGTCGCCTCTCTTAAATCTTGCTCTGTCCATGATGGCTGATGCATCTGAGGAAATGTTTCACTATATGACCCTCCAAAGGAAGACCTTCACAATGCTCATATAACACGTGATTCTTTAGCCTTCAACATGTGTTTCTTCTTCTTCTTTTTTTTTTTTTTTTTTTAAGGCTTTTCCTTAGCTTTAAACTCAAGAGGGGGGAAAAAAAAGATTGACTTGAGGGGACAGGACTCAAGAAAGTTTTCCTTCAAGATCCAAATAAAAGATAAAGACTTCCCTTGATTAGAAAGGGGCATTAACTCATCGTGCCCAGAATCTTTTCTCTGTCTCCTAAAGAAAAGGAGAGTTTTACCAAGGAATCAAGTTCTTTCTTACCTTTGCATCTGCAAGTGTAGGGATCTGTACAGAGTGACACCTAGTGGCCTCCAGATTGCCTTTAGCAGCAAGAGTCATGAAGACTATAAATGTGTGTGGATTGAGCCTTAGCAGAAGAGCCTTTTCCTTCCCCTCATATCCATAAACTGAACAGACTGAGTTGTTAATTGGTTTTGATTCTAATACCACTACTTTCTGGCCACATATCCATGTACTGTTAAATCATAGGGAAAAATTAATATTTAATATTTGAGGATTGGGTAGAAGTCAGAGAGTAGAAAGGAATAGTGATTCCAACGTGCAAAAGAAAAAAAAAAAAAAATGACTTGTCTACATCTCAAATCTGCAAGGCAGCAACGAAGCACAGTATCCAAACCAATAGATGTCAAAGGAACAATGGCTTTTGCAGTTATATTCTTCTGAGTTCATGCCAGAGTTTATTCCCACATGGTTCCCACTCTGCCATTAAAATCTCACCTGGGTGGACCTCTCCAATTGCCCATCTGTATTCCAGATTGGACTGGGGGATTTAGGGAATGAAGATATTTCAGCTTATCCTGATGATATGTTGCTATTCAGGAAACATTTAAAACTCCTCCTTGGTGCTGTGAAAAAGGAATTTCTACTTTCTCCTCTTATCAATAGATTATCTCTCAAGCAGGTGCAGAAAATTTTGGATTTGGATTCTTATGGCTTGAATTAACAAGGACTTCTTTTTATAGAACCTGCCAAATAAAAATTGAGGAAAGCCATTTAGAACTTATCAAATTTAAATCTTCTTAAAACTCCATTTTTACATATATATGTATGACTGAGTCCCTTTGCTGTTCCCTTGAAACTATCACAACACTGTTAGTTAATCGGTTATACCCCAATACAAAATAAAATTTTTTAAAAAACCAAAACAAAAAACAACCTTCCATTTTGAGAATTTTAAAAGGTGATATATAATAGATATGACTTAATTTGGCCACCAAAACAGATAATGATAGAACATTCTGGGAAATAATAACTGAGGGAAAGAATTTAGTGGGAGAAATTTGAGTAGCTCAAATTCTAATAAAACCTTAGATAACTGGTTTTCCCAACTTGTAAACAAAGGTTAATTGGCCCCAAAATTTGCAGATCCCAGGCTACTTTTTTTTATCTGGGACAAGGGATCATTTCATTATACTTTCTCGTTGATTTTTAAAAACTATTTCCAAAGAGGATCCACAGAATATTTTCAACCACAAAACAGGATGATGGACCCTATCGATTTGCAAATGTGTTTCCCTTTGTAATTTCCACAGGTATGACTCTACCTAATTGGACTTGAACTATGCCTCTCCTAACCCATTACTTTACAAGTTGTCCAACCCCAGTTACATTAGTTTCCTTCTTGATGAGCGTCAAACTCAAGAGAGCAGGCAAGCTTTAGGCACATTTCTTCCTCTACTATCTACATTTTGTGTTTTCTGACACCTTAAAGTAAAATCTCTTTAAAACAGCCTACAATTTTGTCTGTAGAGCACTTCTGACTCTAAAATCAGCCAGTTATGGCCTATGCTGCTTTACCTCAATAGAGAGTCCCCATTTTAGAAACTAACACAGGCACTACGGCAGTCCTGTGGTTAAGACTTCACCTTCCAATGTAGGGAGTGCAGGTTCCACTCCTGGTAAGGGAGCCAAGATCCCACATGACTCATGACCAAAAAAGCCAAAACATAAAGCAGAAACAATATTATAACAAATTCAATAAAGACTTTAAAAAAAATCATTCAAAAAACTAATATGGACCCTGTATTTGATCACGTGGTTAGGGATATAGTTGCTGGCAAAATCTTTTTAAAGAAATAACAGTTTCAAATAGGGTAAAATAAGAACATATCTGAACTTCCTCATTTTTAATCAGTAAGTTAATAAGGTTTTTTAAAATGACCTGGGTGCATACATTCTTTCACCCCCATTCTCAAGTTAATTAATTAAATAATAAAGACAAGAATTTTCACATAGTAGATGGCTTCATTTTATTGTCATGCATTCAGTGGTCTTAAGAAACAGTTGGCCTTACTTTCTACACCAAAAGTTTACAGTCAAACACAAGCCTAGTCATCATTTTTGAAAGAGGTCCACAGCACCAACTTTCACTGGCTTAAGGTTATAAACCTGAAACATCATCATCCATTCAAGTATGTAGGTATACACTTTGTAGGTAATACTTAGATTGCCAACACAATACATTCTTTGGTGTTCCACTGAATTCTTTTGTGTCCCATATGGGGCATTTGAATACACCTCCTATAAAATATTTCTAGACCATTGTGGCTGTAATTAGAGACCAAAGTTTTAGGGTCTTGAATATCCTTCTTTAATAAACTAGAAGGAACCCAAAAATTGCTTCTTGGGGGGAGTTCTGGCCTTTTCAAGGGACACTGTCTCTCCTTATCTTGATGCCTAGCGAAGGCACCTAGGGAGGAATGGTCTTTTACTCTGGCCTTTCTCAGGTTCTTCTACTTTCCTCGGAGGGCATAAACCCTACACCCAACTCTGCCCAGTATAACAGTACACAATTCCCTTCTCCAGCAATATATGCTGGAGAAGGCAACGGCACCCCACTCCGGTACTCTTGCCTGGAAAATCCCATGGGCGGAGGAGCCTGGTGGGCTGCAGTCCATGGGGTCGCGAAGAGTCGGACACGACTGAGCGACTTCACTTTCACTCTTCACTTTCATGCATTGGAGAAGGAAATGGCAACCCACTCCAGTGTTCTTGCCTCGAAAATCCCAGGGACGGGGAGCCTGGTGGGCTGCCTTCTATGGGGTCGCACAGAGTCGGACATGACTGAGGCGACTTAGCAGCCGCAGCAGCAGCAATATATACAAAAAAAGAAACTGAAGAATGTGGTTAGAATGAGGATTAAACATTACATTAAACTACATTTGAAAACGTTGCAAAAAAACCCTAAATCTTCTACCTTTTCACACTAAAGATAAACAATTTGATCTCAAAGCTACTCAATATTTATCAAAAGTTTGGTTGAGGACAATAATACTAACAGGAAAATCCTTAGTAAACTTATGGTCCACTTCTTGAATCAAGAAAGTAAGTTAGAAAAAATGAAACTGAATGAATATAGTAAGTACAATTTTAGAAGGGGGATTAAAAATATAAATCAATATAAGAAAAGTTTAAATATATTCCTAAAATTTTTTACCAGAAATTTTGGGGATACATCTCTAATATTCTGAGAAATAAAATCATGAAAGATAAGCATAAGTACATATCCATGAGAAAAATCATATCTTTCATAGGCCATATTCATCTCACATATTCATGTGCCATTGACAGGTAAAGAATCTTAGTGTGCCTGGAAAATATCAGATCCTGGAAGACAAGTGTCCTAATTTCCCATATTGACATGCACTGGCCTCTTTAGGAATATTAAGCTCAAGGTTCCAAGGTAACTGAACACACATAAGTTCAAACAGCCTTATAGCTTCGTGCACTATAGCTTCCTTCATTTATCCATGGATGTTACAATACTGTGTTCCATATATTTTAATAGAGAGTATAATTCTGTCTTCCACTCCACCCACCTCCCTGATTCTTTGCTCCAACCTGTCTAATTCAAACAGAGAACTGATTGGTGCTTACCTGGAAACTTGTCTAATTGTTGACTAACACTTTCCTAAATGTTCCTTAGGGAGACACAGAACAGAAAAACAGGCTGTTTAAAGGACAATGGGGTGTGTGTGTGAGTGCTCACACATACGGTCATGAATATTTGTGTGTCTGGGGAATGAGCATTTCCTGATGTTCTTTAACTCTTAAGATTCCTAAATCACCAGGCCACCAAATACATGCATGAACAAAGCCTGACAGAATTGAACAGAAAATACACAATTTATTAAGAATAGTTAGAGACTTTAATACCTTACTTCTAATCGAGGAAAGAACAAGACAAAAGATGAACAAGGAAGCAGAAGACTTGGAGAATTCGGTAAACCAACTAGAACTAGCAGGCATCTTAGAACACTCCATCCAGCAACAGTAGAATCTATTTTCTTCTTAATTGTACATGGGACATTCTTCAGGGTAAACCATATGTTAGACCATAACATAATCTCAATAAATCCAAAAGGAGAGAAACATTACAAAGTACAGCCTTCAGCCATGATGGAATGAAACTAGAAATCAAAGAAAACTGGGAAATTAGCAAACATGTGGAAATTAAATAACATAATACAAATGTGCATACGTAATAAATACATACACTAATGATAATCGTGAGCCAAAAAGAATTCACAAGAAAAATTAGAAAATACAGTATATTGAAATGATTAAAATGGAAATACCAGCATTCTAAAATTATGGGAAGCAGTGAAAGTAGCATTTAGATGGTTATTTATAGTTCCTCTGTCCATGGAATTCTCCAGGCAAGAATACTGGAGTGGGTTGCCATTCCCCTCTCCAGGGGATTTTCCCAACCCAGGGATCAAACCTGGGTCTCCTGCATTACAGGCAGATTCTTTACTGTCTTATTTATAGCTATGAAGTTCTATATTTTAAAAGAACGTCAATAACTTAGTCTTCAATCATGAGAAAGTAGAAAAGGACAGCAAATTAAAACAAAAGAAGGGAGGAAATAATAGAGATTGAACTGAAAATTAATGAAATAAATAACAGAAAAATAACAGAGAAAATAGAATTAAAATTCAGCTCCTTGAAAAGAGTAACACAATTAACAAATGTTTATCTAGACTGGACCAAGAAAAAAGCAAGAAGACTCAAATTACTAAAATCATAAATGACATAGGCAGTAGTACTATCAACCTTACAGAAATAAAAAACAGTGGTTATACAAAAATATTTATATACCAGTAAATTAGATAGCCAGATAAAATGGACAAATTCCTAGAAAGACATGAAGTACCAAACTGATTCAAGAAGAATTAGAATATCTGAATAGACCTGTAAGAAGTAAAGAGATTGACTCAGTAATAATATATACATACCTACATACACCTTCCTACAAAGGATTCCCAAGATGAGGTGTCTTCATTGGTGAATTCTACCAAATGTTGAAAGAAGATTGAACACAGGTCCTTCACATGCTTCCACAAAATAGAAGAAGAGGGAATATTGCCTACCTTGCTCTATGAGGCCAGCATTACTGACACAAAACTAGACAAAGACATCACAAGAAAGGAAACAACAGACCAATATTTCTTAGGAATATAAGTGCAAAAATCCTCAACAGAACAAAGGCAAAGTGAATCCAGTAACATATAAAAAGTACACCACAACCAAGGGAGATTTATCCTAGGAATGTAAGGTTGGTTCAGTATATAATAATCAACCATGTAATGTACCATATCAATAGAAAGAATATTGAATAAAACCCACATGATCATCTCAATAGACATAAAAAAGGTACTTGGCAAAATCAATCACCATTTCAAGAATGAAAAGTGTCAACAAGTTAGGAATAACAGCGAACTTCCTCAACCTGATAAGGATCATTTATGAAAAATCCATGGTTAACATTATACTCAATGAAAAAAGAAGGAAAGCTTCCCACCTAAATCAAGAAAGAGGGAATTCCCTCACAGTCCAGTGGTTAGGACTCCAAGCTTTCACTGCTGAGGGCCAGAGTTCAAACCCTGGTTGGGGAACTAAGATCCTGCAAGCTGCTCAGCATGACCAAAAATTTTAAAAAATGAAATAAGATAAAGATATCTATTCTCTACACTTATATTGAACATTCTGCTGGAGGTCCTAGCCAGGACAAGTAAACAAGAAAGGAAATAACAGGCATACAAAAAAGAAAGACATAAAACTATCTTTATTTGCAGATGTCATCATTTTGTACATAGAAAATCCTAAGGAATCCATATTAAAAAAAATTAGAACTAATAAATTCAGCATTTGTAAAATACAAGAGAAATACATAAAAGTCAGTTGTATTTTTATACACTAGCAATAAATACTCTGAAAATGAAATTAAGGAAACAGTTTCACTTACAACAGTATCAAAAACAATAAAATACCTAGAAATAAATTTAGTTTTAAAAAAAAGTGCAAAATACTATTGAAAGATATTGAGAATATCTAAGCAAACAGAAAGAAACCCCATGATCATGAATTGGAAAGCTTAAAATTATTAAAATTATTCTCCAAATTGACCTACAGATTAAATGAAATCCCAGCTGACTATTTTGCAGAAATTGACAAGCTGATCCTAAAATTTATGTATAAATGGGAGAGATCCAAAATAGGAAAGAATAACTTGAAAAAGAGCAACATAACTGAAGAATTCAAATCAAATTTCCTGATTTCAAAACTTATTATAAGTCTTCAGTAATCAAGACAATGTGGTACTGGCATAAAGTGGACAAACATCATGGAATACATTTCAGAGTCCAGAAATAAACCTTACATTATGGTCAGTTTATTCTGAGAATTCAGCTGAGAATAGGGAACTCCATAGAGACATAAAAGAGACTAGTGGTTGTCAGGTGCTAGAGAAATGGAGCGGGGGAAGAGGGTAAGAGCAAATGGTCTTCATGGCTCTTTTCTTTCTCTCTTTAGTTGCTGAGTCGTGTCCAACTGTTGCAACACCATGGATTGTAGCCTGCCAGGCTCCTCTGTCCCTGGGATTCTCCAGGCAAGAATACTGGAATGGATTGCCATTTCCTTCTCTAGGGGATCTTCCCGACCCAGGAGTCGAATCCAGGTCTCCTGCATTGTAGGCAGATTCTTTTTTTTTTTTTTTTCCATTTATTTTTATTAGTTGGAGGCTAGTTACTTTACAATATTGTAGTGGTTTTTGCCATACATTGACATGAATCAGCCATGGATTTACATGTATTCCCCATCCCAATCCCCCCTCCCACCTCCCTCCCCACCCCATCCCTCTGGGTCTTCCCAGTGCACCAGGCCCGAGCACTTGTCTCATGCATCCAACCTGGGCTGGTGATCTGTTTCACCCTTGATAATATACATGTTTCGATGCTGTTCTCTCTAAACATCCCACCCTCGCCTTCTCCCACAGAGTCCAAAAGTCTGTTCTGTATTTCTGTGTCTCTTTTTCTGTTTTGCATATAGGGTTATCGTTACCATCTTTCTAAATTCCATATATATGTGTTAGTATACTGTATTGGTCTTTATCTTTCTGGCTTCCTTCACTCTGTATAATGGGCTCCAGTTTCATCCATCTCATTAGAACTGATTCAAATGAATTCTTTTTAATGGCTGAGTAACATTCCATGGTGTATATGTACCACAGCTTCCTTATCCATTCGTCTGCTGATGGGCATCTAGGTTGCTTCCATGTGTAGGCAGATTCTTTACCGACGGAGCTATGAGGGAACTGGGCTCCTTTTTGAATGCTAAAAATGTTCTGGAAATACATAGTGGTGATGGTTGCACTGTTATAAAAATATACTAAAATTCACTGAACTGCACACTAAGAAATGAATGGAATGGATGGATTAAAACTTTAAATCATTCTTATATTTCTGGACTTTTAAAAAAAAAATTGTCCTATTAGATAATTATTCCTGAACATACATATTCTCCCCATACAGACTGTGTGATTCTTCAGAACAGGAATTTCATAGTATTCACTTCTGTACCAAGCAAAACATTTGTACATATTAGGAGATCAATAAACTCTTTTTAAATAAATTGTTGTCCTCAACACTTCAAGCTTTGCAACTTTTCCCTCGGAGCTTGGGAAGGAGCTATCTCCTTGGAGCTATCTATTTGGAACAAGATAGACTCCAAAACTTCCAATGCAGCTTCTCCCACTCACCTTTGAGATTTGCAGCTATTGTTTGTCCAATAGTTAGAACCAAGCGCTTCTTTATATCAATGCTGATAGTATTCTGTTTCTCATCTGAAGAGCTACTTTGCTAGAATGTTTCTCATCAGAAGTTCAGTCATTCAAATCTCTGTTGTGTTGACCTTCCTGGCCTCCCATGCCTTCCTGACAAGTATATACAGTCTTTCCTGTCCGCCCTCCCTTCCTGCCCCCTCTACCTCTCCTACCCTTCTGCATCTCCTGCTTCCTAAACTGGGAGCTCTGTAGGCAGACAATGGACACTTCCTAGTGCCAGACTGCCAGTTACCTCCACTTTCTGCCTTGGCCATCATTCATGCTCATATTTGTTCAATAAATACATATGGGAGAAGAAAATAGCAGTCCACTCTGGTATTCTTGCCAGGGAAGTCCCATGGACAGAGGAGCCTGGCAGGCTGTAGTCCATGGGGTCTCGAAAGAGTTGGACACAACTAAGCAACTAAACAACAACCCCCTAGTACATACCCTGGATAGTTCTAGTTGCTGTCGCTCTGATTATTTTTTTGTATTTATTTATTTTGGCTGTGCCAGGTCTAAATTGTGGCATGTGGGCTCTAGTTCCCTAACCAGGAATTGAACCCAGGCCCCCTGCCTTGGGAGTGTGGAGTCTTAGCCACTGGACCACCGGGGAAGTCCCACTTTGATTATTTTTCGTCTATTCAACCACACAGAAGTAAGGTGTTTGCTTACACAACTAAAGGAATTTATGCTGCATAGGTAGGAACGTTAGAGGGATTTGTGTTTATAGTGCTAATACCTAGAGATAAACTAGCTGACTCACTGAGTAATAATTTCCATATTTGAAGGATCTTGGGAAATGAATCAACTCCTTTTCATCTACTATAGGCGCTAGTATTTTCATCAGTTCCAATTTCAAATCCATCTTGCAATTTAAGCAAATTACCATCTGCTGCTTGGGCTGTACTGGATATGGCTTCAGTGCTACTGTTACCTTCACAGCTTAAGTCAGGAAAGAAAGAAAATTCTTGAGCATTAACATCTTGCTTATATATGTATTCATGCCGTGTGATTACTGGCAACTCTCTAGAAAATTTGGCCTAGTTTCTGAAAGTCTCTTCAGTCTGTCATATTAAACGATGCACCATAACTTAATCAAGTCAAGAATATGATTATCTGCATCTAATATTTTTTCTTCTTAATAGTGCAACAAAATCCTTCATTCCTGTTTTAAGAATTCCTCAGGGAAGTCAGGGGAAGGACTTCAGAATAAGGTGAGTTCGATCAGCCCAGAAGGGCCCATGTGTTCCCAGTGTGGGACTGCTAGAGTAGAGAAGGATTAGAAAAGCAGGACCCCCAGCTCCCAGGCTGACAGATTCAGTTTCCAAAGAGACAACCTCTGTGTAGTGCTTGCGTTGGCCTGACTTTTTCTCTCACTTTTCCTTAAACCACCATTAGTCCCATTTAATAGCAACTGCCTACAGAGAGAAGGCAATGGCACCCCACTCCAGTACTCTTGCCTGGAAAATCCCATGGATGGAGGAGCCTGGTAGGCTGCAGTCCATGGTGTCGCTAAGAGTCGGACACGACTGAGCGACTTCACTTTCACTTTTTACTTTCATGCATTGGAGAAGGAAATGGTGACCCACTCCAGTGTTCTTGCCTGGAGAATCCCAGGGACGGCGGAGCCTGGTGGGCTACCGTCTATGGGGTCGCACAGAGTCGGACACAATTGAAGTGACTTAGCAGCAGCAGCAGCAGCATACAGAGAAGAGGAACTAAAAAAAAATTTTTTTTTAATCTAGTCTCATTTGGTCTTGATGCACAGCTGCCAACTTTGCTGTGGTGACCCTCAAGTTGAATGTTTGGTCTGTCAGGAAGTGGACTGTGTCCACCTACTCAGACTTCTCTCCAGTCTGGTAGCTGAATGTCTTCCTCTGAAGGTTCAGAGGTTTTTAAAGTCCCAAAAACAATTCAGGTAATCTTAAAACTGGAAGTCCCCTTAGAGTCTTGTTCCTCAAAATTTAGTCCATGGACCAGGAGTAACAGCATCCCATGGGTACTAGTAGAGATGGCAGATTATTGGATCCTACTGCAGATGTTTATAGAATCAGAACTTCTTGGGGTGGGGCCCGGGAGTCTGGACTGTAACAAGCTGTCTGGGTGATTCTGATGCACACCAAATTTTCTGAAGCCCTGGCATTTTATTATCTGGTGCCATTTTAAAAATCAGACCTCTTGCCTAAACCCTGTTCATTCCTCTTCAAGACCCTCTGGTTTGGATGCCTGTTCCATTGTTTCTTGTCTCTCTCATTTTTCTTTTCTCCTGGGTTAGGTTCTTGACTCTACTCTCCATTGACCTCTCTGGACCAGACTCCATTCCTGCATACTGCTTTCTGTCTTTACTCACTTGGCTGGGCTTAATCGCTGGCCTGTTTACTTATGATAGCCACCATCATATTTCCTTTCTAACCTACCTTCCTGCCTACAGTGACTCCTGACCTGACTGCAGAGGGCAAAATCTACACATGAAACCTTTAGGCGTGGTGCCCGTTAGCGCAGGTCTCCACACTGTTTTCTGTGTCATCTGTCTTTCCCTCTTGCTGCCTGTCTTCCACACAGCAGCCACTTATTTTCCTAAAGAACAAAACTGATATTATCCTCTGCTTGATAACTCTGGGAGACTTCCAGTTTTCTGCAGGATAAAGTCTAAACTTCTGAGCCTGACATTCAAAGTCCACCATGGGCTGAAATAATCTATATCCTGAATTTCATCAATGCTGTCCCCCTCAACCCTAGTCTTACTCTTCTGCCAATTTGCTTGTTGACCTTGCACCTGCTATTTCCTCTGCCTGAATCACTCCTCTCCCTACTTCTCCAGCAGGTAAATGTCAATTAGTCTTTTAAGACTCAATCCAGCTACTTCCATGCCTCAATAAGGCTCTTTCTGCCTCCTTCAGCCTGAGTTATCTTTACTTTCCTTTAGGTACTTCTTCACAACTCTTATTTCATCACTTGTGATGTTGTATTAGACTTGTCAGTTTATGCATCTTCTTCACAAACCAATAACTGTTTGTGGGCAGAGATGGTGTCTCATCTTAAAAGAAACACCCAAATCCTAACATAGTGAGGGGCACATTGTAGAAATGAAATAAATATTGTCAAATTATTGTCAATGAATATTCAGATGCTCAAGAAGTATGCCCCAAGGAATATTACAAACCAAGCCCTTTTATCACTGTATTAAGGTATAAAATAAATCCTTTTGTAGGAGTCTAATTTTCTATTGTAAAGAATTGTTTTGTCTTAGCAGCTTGGGCTTGCACCAAAGACAAAGTGGCTTAGACAACAGACATATTTTTTCTGGAGCCTGGGAAGTCTAGAATCCAGGTGGCTGCAGATCTCATTCTTGGTGGGGTCTCTCTCCCTAGCTTGCAGAGAGCATCCTTCTCACTGTGACGTCACATGGCAAAGGGAGATCTCTGGTCTCTCTTCCTCTTTACAAAGGCACCAATTCCATAATAAGGGCCCCACCCTCATGACCTCATTTAAGCCTAATTACCTCCCAAAGGCCTCATCTCCAAACACTATCACATTGGGAGTTGCGGCTTCAGCATATGAACTGGTGGGGGTAGGGGGAGTCAAACATTCATCTACCACACTTTGTAATATCAAATGATCAACCCCTTTTTTTTCCTCTATGAAATGTTTTCATATATCTAATTGTCCTAATAAGGTAATTTGCACATTATTTTTTAAAGAATATCTGAATTTTTGTTGTCTTTCTAATTCAGGAAGTTCTTTGCCAAAATCTTCTGAGTACCACAGGATTGTTTTATTATGACTTTTGATAGAATAGGGTGTCTTAGAAAAAATCAAGAGGTGATATGTGGTTGTGAGTTTGTAGGTATGTGGAATTTTTAACTTTTTAAAAAAATCTTTAATAAATGTAATAAATAATATATGAAATAAAACTTTGTAGGCTTTTGTAAAGAAAAATATCTTCTAAATATTTTAAAGTACTACCCAATTAAAATTATTTAAAGAAAAACACCATGTTGCCTAAAATATATTTATATCTTCACATGTGATTTTACTTGAGGCAGCCAGCAAGGTTGTGGTTTCTAGGAAATGGATGAAGAGTGCCAGAGTCTTTGTGACCATGTGCTGTCTAGGGCTGTGCAATGCACAACCTGTGCAACCATTCTTGACAGTCTTGTTGCAAAATAAAGGGTCTATCCTTTTGCACAGAAAGACCCTTCCTACTTAGGCTTCCTCCATACTGATGATTTAATCCTGGCTGCACATTAGATCAATTAAGCAGACTGTTTGGGGTGGGACTTAAATACCAGTTTTTCTAAATTTATGGGTATCATTTTTGTGGCTATAATGATTGTAAGAATGTGTTGCTCTTGGCATTCAGTAGGCTGGGCCTAGGGATGGTATGTCTCCTATACTTCATGCACCAATCCCTTAAACAAGCAATTGTCTTGTGTCTTGCATTATTTTTTAATGTCTGATTGGATTTTTCATGTTGCTAAAAAGAGTTGTTTATTAAAGATCTCATCCTGGAAACTAAATCTGTATTACATATGCTGCTGCTGGGGCTGCTAAGTCGCTTCAGTCGTGTCCGACTCTGTGCGACCCCATAGAAGGCAGCCCACCAGGCTCCACCATCCCTGGGATTCTCCAGGCAAGAACACTGGGGTGGGTTGCCATTTCCTTCTCCAATGCATGAAAGTGAACAGTGAAAGTGAAGTCGCTCAGTCGTGTCCAACTCTTAGCAACCCCATGGACTGCAGCCCACCAGACTCCTCCTTCCATGGGATTTTCCAGGCAAGTCTACTGGAATGGGATGCCATTGCCTTCTCCGGTATTATATATAAACATATGTAAATATATGTAAAAATATAAAAGCATTTTCATAGTTTTAATATATATTGAGTTTTTTAGGAAGCAGCCATTCATTAATTAGAAGACTTCTCTTTTAAGTTCAGAACTTTACCAAGAGCTCTTAGACATTTTAGGAAAACAAATTAATTTACTCAAAACAATGCTATTCCTGGAATTTAAGTCACCAAAATAGAACATCTGTATCAACCTACATTTGTATCTAAATTCACAAAGGATCTTAGGTATATGTCTATTTTACTGTCTTCTAACGTAATTGTGTCTGTGCATGTGTGTTAGTCACTCAGTCATATCTGACTCTTTGCAACCCCATGGACTATAACCAACCAGGCTCCTCTCTCCATGGAATTCTCTAGGCAAGAATACCTGACTGGGTTGCCATGCCCTTCTCCAGGGTATCTTCCTGACCCAGGGATCAAACCCAGGTCTCCCGCATTGCAGGCAGATTCTTTGGGCTTCCTGGGTAGCTCAGATTGAGCCCCAGAGAGCTCAAATTGTGTCTAAGCCCTAACTAAGTGAAATACATAATATCACATTGTTTTCTTCTAATTACTCCTTGTATTTTAGTTAGAGAATTTACTCAGTTTTTAAATTATGTGTATATGCACTTTATAATTTACCCACGAAGAAAATAGAGCCTTACAAATTATTTCTTATTAAGAGGGGCACTGGGATCTGAAATGTTTGACAATGATTGCCATTGGTTGCACTTTCTCTCTTGAAATTGTTGTCTCATAAGAAATGATTTTTAAAAAGCCCCACCTTCACTGGTTCAAACTCATACCCTTTTCAACGAATTGAAATTAAACCCCAAACATTATTCCCAATTCTTTTTTGATGCTGAACTACAAAGATCCTGAAGACAGTAGCTACAAATTTGAACGAGGGTTTGTTTGCTGCCTATCATTATAGAGTATATCACTGTGTGATATAAGTATTCTAAAAGTATATACCTTTTAGAAGTTCTTAGTTGACTGTTCTAAATGAGTTTTTTGTTCATCTTTCTAAATTTTTTCTTAATAGATATTGGGCAACCAATTCAGTTTTAATAACTTCTTTGAAGTAAATGATCTATTTCTCCAACCCCTCTTCAACCACTCATTGTCATGTCATCCCCTTGACCTTGTCATCACTACAGCTTCTATGAAATCTTAAGTTCAAGAATTCTATTCTCTGCTCACAACCTTCTATCCTTATAGTCACCTGCTCTAGAACACCCATCCCAACAGTTCATTGAGACCTCTAATCCATTAAACTTGTTCTGGCCTCACTATATTCGATTTTCCCATTTTTTCCTGCATTCATCTACCCATCCCCCCACAATGCCCTCGAGTCTTCTCAGCTTAGGAACTGACAGTAGCTATTTCTTCTGCCAGAAATACTTTTATGTCTCATACTTGAATGACTCACTTGGAGTCATTCATAGTTCAGCCTAAAGATCACCTGTTCAAAGAGATCTTCTCTAACTATCCCATCTAAAGCAGCCACTTGGTCTAACTGAGATGACCATCATATCATCTGTTTTAAGTCTCTGTAAAGCACTTACTACCAATAAGAACTTTTCTTGCTGATTTATGATCTGTTTCCATTCATTTCAGTATATACTACATAAAAGCAGAGAGCGTGTCTGTCTTATTCACTGAGAAATTGTGCTTGACAACAAAGTAGGTATTCTATAGATGTATAAAGACATAGGAAGGAAGGATGGAAGGAAGTGCAAAATGAAAGGAGGGAGGTTAGAAGGAAAGAGAGGAAGATAGGAAAAATAAAACAAGTGTTAATAAAGAATTATTCCCTTTTTAAAAGGTGAACACATGAGGACTACATGAAAACAAAAACAAACAAAAAAACATAAAAGTAATAATGATGACAGTAAGACAAGCTTTGACTTCCCTCATCCCCGTTCAGGAAAGCTGATCATCTCGCCTTTGCACCATGACAGTGCTTTTTTGCAAGTCCATATAATAGCACTTCTCATCTTGTGTTATAATTATTTATTGACGTTGCTGTCTCCCCCAATAAAATGTGATCTCCTTGTGGGCAAAGAATGTGCCTGATTCATATTTATAGCCCTACTGGCTGACACAGGAAAATAGTAGAAGCTTAATAAATACTGAGAGAACAAATGGGTGAAGGAAAGAGAGAGAAGAAAACACTAGAATTATAATGTAAAGGATAGAAATTATAACAAATTTCTCTCTTTTGGATGCCATATCTCCTCTAAGTCATTGAAAATGAATGCAGGAAAGCATACTCTTAAAAGATGCACACTTGCAGGACAGCATGGCATGGAGGTTAAGAGCATGGATTCTAGATCCAGTCTGGGATTCAGATCCCAGTGCAACTACTTCTCAGCTAAGTGAGTTTGGACAAAGTATTTAACCTTCCTGGACCTGAATTTCCTCATCTACAGAATAAAGATAAAGATGAAATCCACCTCACAGTATTGTATGAGAAGTAAAGATGTTTTATACATATATATATATATATATATATATATATATATATATGTATTGGTTAGCTCTTGATGCATTAAAACTGACCCAAAACATAAATCTTTATAACAATAATTATTAGCTCATGATTCCTTAGGTTGACAATTTGCACTGGGCTTAGCTAAGCAGTTCTGCCGGTGCCCCCCAGGCACCCAGCTGGCAGTCGGCTGGGGCTGGTTGGCCTCACTTGCATGTCTTATACTTGACTTGGACAACTCAGTTGTGTATCTCTAGCATGTAGCAGGCTGGCCTGGGCCTCTTCATGTGGCAGCTGAGTTCTAAGGCTGGAAACGTGAGATCACACACAAGTACCCAAGCACTCTCTAAACCTTTTCTTGTGTCGTATTTGCTGGTATCTCTTAGGCCAAACAACCCATGTGGCCAAGTCCAGAATTAAGATGTAAAGAAATAGTCTACTTCCTAAAGAGAGGAGCTTCAACATATTGTGGCCTGTTTTGAAAAATATACAAAAAAAAAAAAACAAAACACAGAAAAACACTTCGGACAGCAAGCAGTATGTGAGTACTAGTTAACAGTATATATGGCAATACTTGTTCAGATACTTTAGAACCCTGCTGCTATAGCACTTTAAGTAAAAATGAAAGGGAATTACAAAATTAGAAGTAGAGACAGGAAACAGAACCAGAATATGAAATAGTCTCAACCAGTTTTATCTTATGGAAAATAAAATGGAAATTCTACAAAACTTCCGAAACCTAACTCCACTTCCAAGAGACTGTTTAGTATGGCTTAGGAAGGCAGTATCCTGAGTTCTGGGAACAAATTGCCTACTTCCTGGCTGGCTAACTACCCTAAGCCTCAATGTCAGCATCGGTAGCATTGGGGAAATGTTTAAGTTTTAACTCCTACAGTCCTTGTGAGGATTTCATGAGCCAAAATATGTGAAGTACTTCTGGCACTTGATGAACATGGAATAAAAGTTAGTTATTATCTTTCTTATTATTTTAGAATAAAAATTATCTAGTAGTGCTTAGAGATTTCCAAACACAGTAACACAACGGAATTACCCAGGGAGCATAAAACAACTAACATCTGTCTCACTCCAGAGATCCTGATGTAAATAATCTGGAGGGAGACCCAAGTAGTTCTAATGTGCAACCAAGATTGAGTGCCACGGGTCTACTGGAGAGGATGTTAGAGATGATCCAGAGCAAACACTTTACTGCACAAATGAGAAAACTGAGACCCAACAGAGGTGATAGGAATTGTTTAATGACCCCAGGTAGTTGGTGAGAAAACTGGAAACCAGTATCCATAGACTCCTATCCATGGCTATTTTTTATCTGGTCACTGTGTGGACAGGTTAGCCAGGTCAGCAGGGAAAGAGGACGCTGGTCCCCTGTTAAGGCTACCCAGTGCCAAATTCAAGGCTCCAAAACTAACTCCAAGGCTGATTTGTTCTCCCTTGATCATATAATCTTCTCCCGGCACTTTCAGGTCTGATTCAATAACATTCAGATTCTGCTTTTGGCTGTTGGAATTAGACTTTTATTTCATTTATTAGTGAAGAAATTCCACTGTATTAATAAATACACATTCATGCAAGCTCAGAGCTATATTTCAGAGAGGGCAAGTGAAGGTGTTAGTTCAGTCGTGGCCGACTCTTTGCGACCACATGGACTGTAGCCTGCCAGGCTCCTCTGTCCATGGAATTCTCCAGGCAAGAATACTGGTGTGTGTAACCATTCGCTTCTGCAGGAGATCTTTCCGACCCAGGGATCGAAGCCGGGTCTCCTACATTACAGGCAAATTCTTTACCTTTTGAGCTGCCAGGGAAGCCCATTTCAGGGAGGGGGGCAGACTTCTCTTCATTTCTGTTTTTCTTCTTTCTTTCCACCCTCCCTTCTCTCTCTTCCTCTTCCTCCCCTCTTTCCATTCCTCCCCCAGCTCCACCCTACAAAGGACATTTGTCTCAGATTACTACCTTCCTCAATCCTTGCAAATTATCTTTACTGTAGAGAATTTTCTCCTCCTTTTAAATTGTTTGTGGAAATAGGAATGCCCCTCAGGTCATAATAGTGATTCAGCTGAAATGCCAATAATTCTCAGAATCAGAGGACCAGCCTCCTTGCATTGTCAGGAAAGATGGGGGGAATTCTGTGACTATTCCCTTGGTAAAAGGCTGACACATGAGGGCTGAAAGAAATAGATGGATAGCTGGTGGTGTCAGGAATTCCTAAGGATCAGAGTATTCAAAAAAAAAAAATTATTTTTCTTTTTTCCTCTCCAGCTTTAGCATATACAAACAGTAACCCTTTGTCCTTTTCTTAGAGTTCTTAATTACTAAGATTGAAGGGAACAAATTCAGTGAGCAAGAAAAAGGTGGGTACAGAGCAAGATTCTCAGAATCGTGGCCTTTAAAAAAAAGAAGTATGCTTACATTAATAAAGTTGGATAAAAAATTGAATATACAATATGATCTAATTTTTCATTTATTATACATATATATGTATATATGATTATATTTACCACAGAATGATGGGATTGTAAAGAATTTTTTTATCATTGCTGACCTGAAGCTTCTGATTCTTTTATGATGAATATGTATTACCATGTATCAGAAAAGCAATAAAATAATTATTTTAAAAACAAAACAAATGCTAAACATTGATCTTAGAATGAAACCCTGCAGTCTTTTTTTTTTTAATATTCATTATTCCCAAACTGTTTTCTTATGATGTCAGGATCTTAGGAGAGTCATAAAATTAACTGATTTCTTTAATTGCATATTGATTCATGTGTGTGTATGTGTGTGCATGCATGCTCAGGTCTGTTGTATTTTTGGCCTTTCTTCCAACCCCCGCTTATCACTTTAGGCCAATTCGTATCATTTCCCAGGCCTTCTCAGCATTTGTGACATTTCCA
Source organism: Dama dama (assembly GCF_033118175.1). Lineage (NCBI taxonomy): Eukaryota > Metazoa > Chordata > Mammalia > Artiodactyla > Cervidae > Dama > Dama dama. The sequence continues at coordinate 84,612,985 of NC_083691.1, read as the reverse complement.
ATTCCATCTGCAGATTTAATTAACGTGCTGCTTCTTCATTCTTTCACATCACTGATAACAAGAGACATAAAACTGGACCCAGCACTGAATACTATGCCACCTCACTACCTCCCACAACTGGACACATCCTTCTAGTTTACCTAGTTTTGGAGCCAAGCTGATTGAAACTGATTTTGCAAGTAAGATTCACTCAGACATTGCATCAAATGATTTATGAAGTCCATGCAGCCATGTGGTGTCCCATTAATCACAGACACTACAATAATCTATTTGTGTGCAGCAGTCCTCATAAATTGGAATAAAATAAATTCCACAAGTGCATCTTCAGCTTTTGCGACAGGGCACATGGTATTATTCAGGGCGCAATCCGCATAATGCAATGTTAGCAGAGTTGCAGATTCCTGAGCTTGGTCAAGCAAGTAAAAATATGCATTCATTTACCAGTGCATGCCAAAGCTAAAGAAATTACAGCTTGTTTATCCACTGTGTGAGACAATTTCTTCAGGGCTCAACTCTCTCAAAATTTTCATGAAAACTGATGTAAATAAACAGAGTATAAGAGGCACAACAATAGAAGTGGTGAGATGATTTTGTTAACAAGCAATCCAGAATTATATCTTCAAATAGATGTTGAGGATTTAAATGTCACCACCATTTGGAGACTTATTTCAATGATATTATGAAACAATTCTGTAAATTCTCCCTTGAAATTGATCTGTGCTTCACATAACAAAAGAATGTCTTTAGCTGAGACAAGCTCACTTTATCTGTGAGTGTATTTCTTGTCTTGAATACAGTCCAAAATTATTGAATATCATGTTTGGAAAAGATGCTGAATGACCCAGCTAGGTAATAGTAAATTTTCTTCAAAACATAGACAAATAAATTTTTCACAGAACTAGAACAAAAAATTTCACAATTCATATGAAAACACAAAAGACCCCAAACAGCCAAAGCAGTCCTGAGAAAGGAGAACAGGGCTGGAACAATCAACCTTCCTGACTTCAGATTATACTACAAAGCTACAGTCATCAAGACAGTGTGGTACTGGCACAAAAACAGAAATATAGACCAATGGAACAAGATAGAAAACCCAGAAATAAACCCATGCACCCATGGGTACCTTATTTTGGACAAAGGAGGCAAGAATATACAATGGGGCAAAGACAGCCTCTTCAATAAATGGTGCTGTGAAAACTGGACAGTTACATGTAAAAGAATGAAATTAGAACACTTCCTAACACCATACACAAAGATAAACTCAAAATGGATTAAAGACCTAAATGTAAGACCAGAAACTATAAAAGTCTTAGAGGAACATAGGCAGAACACTCAATGACATAAATCAAAGCAAGATCCTCTATGCCCCACCTCCTAGAGTAACTGAAATAAAGACAAAAGTAAACAAGTGGGACCTGATTAAACTTAAAAGCTTTTGCACAGCAAAGGAAACTATAAGCAAGGTGAAAAGACAACCCTCAGGATGGGAGAAAATAATAGCAAATGAAACAACTGACAAAGGATTAATTTCCAAAATATACAAGCAGCTCATACAACTCAATGCCAGAAAAACAAACAACCCAATCAAAAAGTGGGAAAAAGAGTTAAGTCATTTCTCCAAAGAAGACATACAGATGGCTAACAAACACATGAAAAGATGCTCAACATTGCTCATTATTAGAGAAATGCAAATCACAACTACGATGAGATATCACCTCACACCAGTCAGAATGACCATCATCAAAAAGTCTACAAACAATAAATGCTGGAGAGGATGTGGAGAAAAAGGAATGCTCTTGCACTCTTGGTGGGGATGTAAACTGATACAGCCACTGTGGAAGACGGCATGGAGATTCCTTAAAAAACTAGGAATAAAACCACCATATGACCCAGCAGTCCCACTCCTAGGCATATACCCTGAGGAAACCAAAATTGAAGAAGACACATGTATCCAATTGTTCATTGCAGCACTATTTACAATAGCTAGAACATGGAAGTATCCTAGATGTCCATCGACAGATGAATGGATAAAGAAGCTGTGGTGCATAAACACAATGGAATATCACTCAGCCATAAAAAGGAACCCATTTGAGTCAGTTCTGATGAGGTTGCTGAACCTGGAACCTATTATACAGAGTGAAGTGAGTCAGAAAGAGAAAGATAAATATCATCTTCTAATGCATATATATGGAATCTAGAAAAATGGTACTGAAGAATTTATTTACAGGACAGCAATGGAGAAACAGACATAGAGAATAGGCTTATAGGCATGGGGAGAAGGGAGGAGAGGGTGAGATGTATGGAAACAGTAGCATAGAAACTTACATTACCATATGTAAAATAGATAGCCAACTGGAATTTGCTGTATGGCTCAAGAAACTCAAACAGGGGCTCTGTGTCAACCTAGAGGGGTGGGATGGGGAGGGAGACGGGAGGGAGGTTCAAAAGGGAGGGGATATATGTATACCTATGGCTGATCCATGTTGAGGTTTGACAGAAAACAACAAAATTCTGTAAAGCAATTGTCCTTCAATAAAAAAATAAATTTAAAAAATATATATAAAAAATGTGGACAAATCAATTTTTTCCTAATTATATGAAGAGAATGTTATAAAATTAAAATATAACAATATAAATACATTGCATTACATAATAATTAAACAAAAAAGAACTGCATAAAATCCTAACACACGAAGATAATCACTCTTAACATATTAATAAATAGCTTTTCTAAAATATTATCTGTATGTGTGTTTGTGTCTTGATAGATGGACATGGAGATATAGAGGTAAACAAAACAAGGTAAGATGAGATTCCACCATAATTGTTATATTATTATTTGCTTTAAAATAATCAACACATTATGGATATCTCTCCAATACAGTAAATATAGAACTACACAATCATTTTAATAACTATAATTTTCCATTACGTAGGTTTATTTAATCAGCACTCCATTCAAGGACATTTAGTTTATTTTCAATATTTCAACTATGAATAACACTATGATGGACATCCTGGTTGTTAGATATTTGTATATTTGACCTTAGTCTCTTCTTAGAAAAAGAGTTCTTGGAATAATAAATTTTCTCAGAATAAGAATTATTTTCTTAGAATAAACTCTTGAAATTGTGATATCTGTATCAGGGATATGCCCAGCTAATATTTTGTAGTGTACTGTTAAACTGCCTTCCAGAAAAATTATACCAAGTTATGCTATCACCAATAATTCATGAAAGTTATTTCTTTATCCCATCCTTGTTAATCTTGGATATTGTCAATCTTTAAAAATGTTTGTCAATCTGATAGATGGAATGTATTTTCTCACTATTTTGATTTTCATATATTTGACTATATTTAATTGAACATCTTTTCATATGTTTATTGATCATTTATGTTTCTTCTTTGGGAGTTACCTGTCACATATTTCCATCTGAGAGGCAATGTTCATCAATTTTACTGATTTATGGTGTGATTTTTTTATATTAAAGGTAAGACTACTTTTAATCAAAACCAAGATGTGAGCCTAATGAATCTAGTCTCCTTATAGACTTGTAACTGGATCAGAGGTCAGTTTCAAAAGTATTTTGAGAATTGAAAACATTCTTAGAAATTGGGTTTATTTTCCCAACATGACAGCAAGAGTGCATTTAAAAACAATACTCCTCTGTATATCTGACTTATGTATATTTGTTGAAGAAAAATATAATCCTTAGGCTTGCCTAAATGCCTGTGCTCTGGAATCAGATTGCCTGTCCTCAAATTCTGACTCTTTCATTCAGAATCTGGGTGACCAGTCATGTTATCTAACTATTCTGTGCCTTGGTTTCCTCATCTATAACATGAAGATAATAATAGTCCCTACTGCATAAAGTTGTTGGGAATTTAATGAGAATATGTGTGTGAGGCATTTAGAATTGAACTGAGAACATTTTAAGTGCTCAATACATACTAGCTATTATTAAGTGCAATGATACTGTTTGGTTTCATGACCTGCTCAAACTTATTCTACTTTAAAACATTTCCACTATTCTACTTTAAAACATTTTTTAAACATATGTTTTATTGTTCTCTTTGCAGGTAAGCCATCCTGATGATCTCCTTAGACTCCTCACATTTCAATTTAGGAACTTAAAAGAGAGTTTTAGGGACTTCCTTGTTATTCCGGGGGTTAAGAATCTGCCTAGCAATGCAAGGGACACAGGGTCAATCCCTGGTCGAGGATTCTGAATGATCCAGCTAGGTAATAGTAATTTTTACCTAGATTTAATCTATTACCTAACTGTATTTAATCTATTACCTAAATAGATTTCGCATGCCACAGAGATACTGAGCCCGCGCACTCTGGAGCCCACGAGCCACAACTAGAGAGCCCACGGGCCACAACTGGGATCCGATGTAGCCAAATAAATAAATAAATTAGAGTTCTAGAGTAAAAAACAAATAAGAAACCACAGGAAACTCTCTTCTTGGTTCTCTAGTGGCTTTTAGGATATCACAACATGAGACTAAGGAAAGACTTTCAAATCCTTGCACAGGTCTGAATGACATATACAGTTTGGGCATCACCTAAGTGGGATTTATATAGCTGGGGGGCAGGACCAGCGTGGGCTTTCCAGGTGACACTAGTGGTAAAGAACCCATTTCCAATGCAGGAGATATAAGAGATGCAGGTTCAATCTCTGGGTCAGAAAGATCCCCTGGGGGAGGGAATGGCAACCTACTCCAGTATTCTTGCCTGGATAATCCCATGGACAGAGAAGCCTGGAGGGCTACAGTCCACAGGGTCGAATAGAGTAGGATACAACTGAAGTGACTTGGCATGCATGCAGGACCGGGGTGAGTTGGTTGCAGAGGTGGTGGGAAAGACGTCGAAGGCAGGTTTGAAGGCTTGGGTAAACTCATGGTTCTCAGTAGGTAAATGGCCACTGCTCTAATCTGCGAGTAAGGACATGGAAGCACCAAGCAGCCTAGCGAAGAGGTTCTGATCCCAAAATAAGTCAAGCGGAACAGATGCAACATGTTGTGTGGTAAGTTGGTACTGGATAGAGGGTACGTATAGCATCATGGGCTTCCCGGATAAAGAATCCACCTGCAATGCAGGAGATCCCAGTTCGATTCCTGGGTCAGGAAGACCCCCTGGAGAAGGGATAGGCTACCCACTCCAGTATTCTTGCCTGGAGAATCCCCATGGACAGAGGAGCCTGGTGAGCTGCAGTCCACAGGCTTGCAAAGAGTTGGACAGAATTGAGCAACTAGGCACAGCACAGCACACAGCATAGCATCATAGTGATGCAGGAAGGAAGTCACTGAGACCCAGATCTAAATCCTGACTCAGGCACATAGCTTATGTCCTTGGTATAGTTAGGTAATTTCTCTTAGCTTCAGTTCCTTTTCTGTAAAAATATGTTTGATCATACCCTATAATGAGATTGCTATAAGGATTAAAGTTAAGATATCAAAAGCATGTAGCATCTACTCAATTCCATGTGCTCCATTAATGGAACCTAGCAAGGAAGCAGAGCAGATGTTAAAAATGTTTAGGATCTAAACTGTGTGAACACTGAATAATCAGAACAAACGCCTGAGCAATGAAGCCAATGAAAAGGGATCTCCAGTGAATAGAAAAGCTGGCCCAACCAAAAAGAAAGGATGCAGGTCCACACATATCACTGGTGTTTTATAGGTTCCTTAAAGATGAGAAAGTGGTTTTCATACTAAGTAAGAACTTCCGAGTTTGGAGCTTGGAAAAGGAGTAAATATTCAACAGGTCTGCTTGGCCAATAATCTATAGTCAGATGGAGGAATAAAACAAAAGTTGTGGGGAGTTCTGTTTTCTAGAGACTGTACTTTGGGACTAGGTAAAGTGCCTCAGGGTGGGAGCAACTGGTTTGCATAAAAGCAGGTGGTGCCCACCAGAAGCTCAGACACCATATGCCCAGGCAACAGAGACATCTTTACTCATCGACAGAGGTTAAGAGGCAGACAGCCAAGTATTTAAACAAAAGAGATAAGATTGCAACTGTACCCTGAGTCAGGAAGAAGAGAGGGGGAACTGATAAGAAATTTATTGGCTCTAAGTTGTGGCAGTTGGAGGATGTCCTTTGGTACTGCCTGCTCCGTAGTAGAACTGGAGTCAGAGTAAGAGCAGAGGTAAACAAATAAATGGCTGGGGTCAAGGAGCATGGTGGAGGGTTCCATGCCAGACTCACCATGTAGGAAATGGCAAAGAGCCAGACAATTTAAGATCCTTAGCAGCCAGGACCTCATTTTCCTCATATATAAAGTGAAGGAGTTGTACCTCAGGATCTCTGAGGCCTCTTCCAGTATTATAAGCTTCCTTTATTTCTGTTAGAAATCTCAAGGGGCCTCTAGTTTGAATGGTCTTGTACCTTCCTCACAAAATGCTGTTGCCTGGTAGATGCTGAGTAATACTATTTATACTTGTTATTCATCTGAGAAAATATGGTTTTAATGAAAAGCTAGAAGCTTGTTCTCAGGTTCTAACCAAGTGGCAAATAACAAAATGGAAAACTGAAAGCTAAGTCTAACCCATTAAACTTAGGAACTGCTCCTTTATTTTGGAATTTCAAAATCTACTGTGGCATGTTTGGTTTTGTGTCACAGCTCATTATCACACAGCTCTGCTGTTTGCTGCATCTCCTGACCAGTTTTCTTGCTTCCATTCATTGTTCCTCTCTTACTCTGATGCTATAATGTCAACTTTTTATTAAATATAAGGTGCCATCACTTGTAAGCAATCACATTATTTTATATATTTTTGAGAAAGAAAATAAACAACTGCCAATTAATCTATGACACACCATCAGTTGTGGGATGCTTCTGAGTTTCAGAGTTATTAAACTGTTTCTAAAGTGTTCATTGGAAGGACTGATGCTGAAGCTGAAACTCCCATACTTTGGCCACCTCACGTGAAGACTTGACTCATTGGAAAAGACCCTGATGCTGGAAGGGATTGGGGGCAGGAGGAGAAGGGGACGACAGAGGATGAGATGGCTGGATGGCATCACCGACTCGATGGACATGAGTTTGAGTAAACTCCGGGAGTTGGTGATGGACAGGGAGGCCTGGCGTGCTGCGATTCATGGGGTTGCAAAGAGTCGGACACGACTGAGCGACTGAACTGAACTGAAAGTGTGTCTTGAAATCAATAGTAAATAGTATGTCTATAAAATAGGAATCAACTAAGGTCCCTTGGCTCGGAAGCTTCCAAACAACTGCCCATAGGATGAACTCAGAACTCTTCAACAGATTTGGGGCCTTCACTATCCTACCTACCCAACCTTATTGGACTTGTCTCCTAACACATGCCACCAGCTATCAAGTTGCCTCCAACCATTTTGTAACTTTTCATTTTGTATTGAAGTATGGCCAACTAACAATGCTGTGATAGTGTCAAGTGAACAGCAAAGGGATTCAGCCGTACATACAGATGTATGCATTCTCACCCAAACTCCCCTCCCATCCAGGCTACCACATAACATTGAGCAGAGTTCCCTGTGGTATACAGTAAGTCCTTGTTGGTTATCTGTTTTAAATATAGCAGTGTATACATGTCGATCCCAAACTCTCTAACTATTGCTGCCCCTATTTTCCCCCCTAACAACCTTGAGATCTTTCTCTAAGTCTGTGAGCCTGTTCCTGTTTGGTAAATAAGTTCATTTATATCATTTCTTATAACTGCAAAATCACATGTTCTCTTCCTTCCTTCTACATTTACTAAACACCTACTATATACCAAGTCCTATTTTAAGTATATCACTGTTTTCTTTGTTTTGAATCTCCCTCTCTCAACCCCTAAACCAGATATCTATTTCTCCTTCAAGATTCAAACCAACCATCTTCTCATTCATGAAAAAGTTTTGTGAAACTTTCTCCAGTTTTCCTCATGTAGACTTAACTTTGTAAGCTTCTGTTACACTGTGTTGAAACAGTTAACACACCAGTTGCCCATCCTAGACAGTGGTCCCCTCAAGCACACAAAAAAGTGACATTTATTTTTGTAATCAGGTTAGGGATTAAGAATGTGGAATCCTGCTTCCTGGCTTCAAAGTCCCTTTCCTGCCTAGTGGGAAATCATGCACCCTAAGTGGGGAGACAGACATGAAAAGTGACATTTTTGGACTCTTCTCCAGTAGACCAGTGGTTAAGGCTCTACACTTCCACTGCAAGGGGCACTGGTTCAATCGCTGGTCAGGGAAGTTTTGCATGCTGTGCCCTATGGCAAAAGAAGTAAGTGACATTTTCGAGGAAGTACAGACTGCTGGGGAGTACAGTCACTATGAGATGAAGTTCTTAGGTTTGAACTTCATACAGACCAGAAGTACTATGAACCACAGACTATATAACCCATCTCACAAGTTTTGCAAGTAGCAAACCTTCAGTGAATATCTGAACTTATTACAGGTTAAGAAAAAAAAAATCCCATCCTTAAAAACACTAGAAGATTTATTAAGTACTTATTATATGCACTGAATCCTGCAGATGCTAGCTTCCTGAGTGACTGGTGAGAAAAATGAAACTCTTATTAAATCACATATTCAAAGTCACACAGACAGTGTTAAACACAATCTGAATTTGATCCCAGGTCAATCTGATTACCAAGATCAAACTTTCCATTAGAGTACTTTATGGCATAGTACCTCATCATCACTGAGGAGATTCCTCATTTGGCTAATAATTTGTCAAGGGAAAAAATGGATAGTCTTCTTCAATCACCTGTGATTGGTGTTAATTTATTCTCCCTGGCAAATCTAAAAGGAAATATGACATGATTTTTGGCAATAATCAGTTGATGATGAAGACACTCTTGGCATCTCTGTCCTGTATTTTCTTCCTGCAAGGTTTCATGCCTTATCTTAATCTTCCAATTTTCTTGCTAATCTCAGACCAGTATTCATTTACACAGTCACAGCCTACTGGTAACTAGCAATTGGTCAATGAACTTGATTTCTCCCATGAACTTTAGTTGGAGTTTGAAAAATCTAGTGAAGAACAAATAATGTAGGCAGTAAGATGATCAAGATCTCTAGTTGGAGTTCCAAACAGAATAAACCGAAGGTGAAACACCCCAAGACACATGTTAATCAAGCTAACAAAGATCAAACACAAAGAACAAATATTAAAAAGTAGCAAGGGAAAAGCAACAAATAGCACACAAGGGGATCCCCGTAAGAATAACAGCTGATCTTTCAGTAGAAACTCTTCAGGCCAGTAGGGAATGGCAGGACATACTTAAAGGGATGAGAAAGAAAAACCTACAACCCAGATTTCTATACCCAGGAAGGATCTCATTAAAATATAAAGGAGAAATCAAAAGCTTTACAGACAAGCAAAAGCTGAGAGAATTCAGCACCACCAAAACAGCTCTTCAACAAATGCTAAAGGAGCTTCTTTAGACAGGAAACACAGAAAAGGTTTATAAACTCAAACCCAAAGCAACAAAGTAAATGGCAACAGGATCACACTTACCAGTAATTACCTCAAATGTAAATGGGTTGAATGTCCCAACCAAAAGACAAAGACTGGCTGAATTGATATGAAATCAAGACCCCTGTATATGCTATCTACAAGAGACCCACCTCAAACCAAGGGATACATACAGACTTAAAGTGAAGGGCTGGAAAAATATATTTCATGCAAATGGAGGCCAAAACAAAGCAGGAGTAGCAATATCCATATCAGATAAAATAGACTTTGAAATAAAGACTGTGAAAAGAGACAAAGAAGGACACTACATAATGATCAAAGGATCAATCAAAATACAAGAAGATATAACACTTATAAATATATATCCACCCAACATAGGAGCATCTTAAAACATAAGGCAAAAGCTAACAAGCACAAAAGGCAAAAGCTAACAAGCAGCTTGTTACTGCTAACAAGCAGTAACACAACAATAGTGGGAGACTTTAATACCCCACTCACACCTGTGGATAGATCAACCAAGCAGAAAATTATCAAGGAAACACAAACTTTAAATGATACAATGGATCAGTTAGACCTAATTGATATCTATAGGACATTTCACCCCGAAACAATGAATTACACCTTTTTCTCTCATGCACATGGAACATTCTCCAAGATACATCACATCCTGGGCCATAAATCTAGCCTTGGTAAATTCAAAAAAATTGAAATCATTTCAAGCATCTTTTCTGATTATAATGCAGTCAGATTAGATGTCAACTACAAGAAAAAAACTACTAAAAATACAAACATATGGGGGCTAAACAACACCCTTCTGAATAACCAACAAATCATGGAAGAAATCAAAAAGGAAATCAAAATATGCATAGAAACAAATGAAAATTAAAGCACAACAACCCCAAACCTATGGGATTCAGTAAAAGCAGTGCTAAGGGGAAGATTCATAGCAATACAAGCTTACCTCAAGAAACAAGAGAAAAATCAAATAAACAACCTAACTTTATACCTAAAGCAACTAGAAAAAGAAGAAATGAAGAACCCCAGGGTGAGTACAAGGAAAGAAATCATAAAAATTACAGCATAAATAAATGAGAAAGAAACAAAGGAGACTATAGCAAAAATCAACAAAACTAAAGCCTGGTTCTTTGATAAGATAATTAAAATAGACAAACGATTAGCCAGACTCATCAAGAAAAGAAGGGAGAAGAATCAAATCAACAAAATTAGAAATGAAAATGGAGAAATCACAACAGACAACACAGAAATACAAAGAATCATAAGAGACTACTGTCAGCAACTATGTGCCAATAAAATGGAAAACTTGGAAGAAATGGATGAATTCTTAGAAAAGTATAACCTTCCAAAACTTAACCAGGAAGAGATAGAAAATCTTAGCAGACCCATCACAAGCATGGAAATAGAAACTGTAATGAAAAATCTTCCAACAAACAAAAGCCCAGGACCAGATGGCTTCACAGGTGAATTCTACCAAAAATTTAGATAAAAGCTAATACCTATCCTACTCAAACTCTTCCATAAAATTGCAAAGGAAGGTAAATTCTCAAACTTATTCTAAGAGGCCATCATCACCCTAATGCCAAAACCAGACAAAGATGCCACAAAAAAAGAAAACTACAGGCCAGTATCACTGCTGAACATAGATGCAAAAATCCTCAACAAAATTCTAGCAAACAGAATCCAACAACATACTAAAAAGATCATACATCATGACCAAGTGGGCTTCATCCCAGGGGTGCAAGGATACATCAATATTTGCAAATCAATCAATGTGATACACCACATTAACAAATTGAAAGATTAAAAACCACGTGATTATCTCCATAGATGCAGATAAAGCCTGTGACAAAATTCTACATCCATTTAGATAAAAATCCTCCAGAAAGCAAGCATAGAAGGAACATACCTCAACATAATAAATGCTATATGTGATAAACCCATAGCAAACATTATCCTCAATGGTGAAAAATTGAAAGCATTTCCCCTAAAGTCAGGAACAAGACAAGGATGGCCACTCTCACCACTAATAGTCAACATAGTTTTGGAAGTTTTAGCCACAGCAATCAGAGAAGAAAAAGAAATGACTCCAGATAGGAAAAGAAGAAGTAAAACTCTCACTGTTCGCAGATGACATGATCCTCTACATAGAAAAACCTAAAGACACCACCAGAAAATTACTAGAGCTAATAAATGAATATAGTAAAGTTGCAGGATATAAAATTAATACACAGAAATCCCTTGCATTCCTATATACTAACAATGAGAAAACAGAGAAATTAAGGAAACAATCCCATTCACCACTGTGACAAAAAGAATAAAATATTTAGGAATAAATCTGCCTAAAGAAACAAAAGACCTGTATATATAAAACTATAAAACACGGATGAAAGAAAACAAAGATGACACAAATAGATGGAGAAATATACCATGTTCATGGATTGGAAGAATCAATATAGTGAAAATGAGTATATTACCCAAAGCAATCTGCAGATTCAAAGCAATCCTTATCAAACTACCAATGGTATTTTGCAGAGAACTAAAACAAATAATTTCACAATTTGTATAGAAATTAAAAAAAAAAAAAGAAACACCTCAAAAAGCCAAAGCAATCTTGAGAAAGAAGAATGGAACTGGAGGAATCAACCTGCCTGACATCTGACTATCCTACAAAGCTACAGTCACCAAGACAGTATGGTACTGGTGCAAAGACAGAAATATAGATCAATGAAACAAAATAGAAAGCCCAGAGATAAATCCATGCACCTATAGACACCTTATCTTTGACAAAGGAGGCAAAAATATACAATGGATAAAAGACAATCTCTTTAACAAGTGGCACTGGGAAAACTGGTCAATCACGTGTAAAAGAATGAAACTAGAACACTTTTTAACACCATACACAAAAATAATTTCAAAATGGATTAAAGATCTAAATGTAAGACCAGAAACTATAAAACTCCTAGTGGAAAACATAGGCAGAACACTCTCTGACATAAATCACAGCAAGATCCTCTATGACACACCTCCCAGAGTAATAGAAACAAAAGCAAAAATAAACAAATGGGACCTAATTAAACTTAAAAGCTTTTGCACAACAAAGGAAACTATGAGCAAGGTGAAAAGACAGCTTTCAGAATGGGAGAAAATAATAACAAACAAAGCAACTGACAAAGAATTAATCTCAAAGATATACAAGAAGCTCATGCAGCTCAACACCAGAAAAATAAACAACCCAATCAAAAAATGAGCCAAAGAACGAAACAGACATTTCTCCAAAGAAGACATACAGATGGCTAACAAAAACATGAAAAGAAGCTCAACATCACTCATTATCAGAGAAATGCAAATCAAAACCACAATGAGGTACCATCTTATGCCAGTCAGGATGGCTGCTATCAAAAAGTCTACAAACAATAAATGTTGGAGAGGGTGTGGAGAAAAGGGAACCCTCTTACACTGTTGGTGGGAATGCAAACTAGTACAGCCACTATGGAGAACAGTGTGGAGATTCCTCAAAAAACTGGAAATAGAACTGTCATATGACCCAGCAATCTCACTGCTGGGCATATGCACCAAGGAAACCAGAATTGAAAGAGACACATGTACCCCAAGGCTCATTGCAGCACTGTTTATAATAGCCAGGACATGGAAGCAACCTAGATGACCATCAGCGATGAATGGATAAGAAAGCTGTGGTACATATACATGATGGAATATTACTCAGGTATTAAAAAGGACACATTTGAATCAATCAGTTCTAATGAGGTAGATGAAATTGGAGCCTGTTATACAGAGTGAAGTAAGTCAGAAAGAAAAACACTAATATAGTATATTAACACATATATATGGAATTTAGAAAGATGGTAACGACAACCCTAAACATGAGACAGCAAAAGAAACACAGATATAAAGAACAGACTTTTGGATTCTGTGGGAGAAGGCGTGGGTGAGATGATTTGAGAGAATAGCATCGAAACATTTATATTACCATATATGAAATAGATGACCAGTCCAAGTTCAGTGCATGAAACAGGGCACTCAAAGCTGGTACATGGGGACAACCCAAAGGGATGGGATGGGGAGAGAGGTGGAAGGGGGCTTTGGGATGGGGGACACATGTACACCCATGGCTGATTCATGTCAGTGTATGGCAAAAACCACCACAATATTGTAAAGTAATTAGCCTCCAATTAAAATAAATAATCTAAAATAAAGATCTCTAGTCATTTCTATTCTATTGTTTTCCTCTATTTCTTTGCATTGTTCACTTAAAAATCTTACATTTCCTTGCTATTCTTTGGAACACTGCATTCAGTCAGGTATATCTTTCCCTTTCTCCTTTTCCTTTTGCCTCTCTTCTTTTTTCAGTTATTTGTAAGCCCTCCTCAGACAACCACTTTGCCCTGTTGCATTTTTTTTTTCCCTTGGGGATAGATTTGGTCACCTCTTCCTGTTCAGTATTATGAACTTCTGTATATAGTTCTTAGGCACTCTATCAGATCTAATCCTTTGAATCTAATTGTCACCTCTATAGTGAATAGTCGATAGTCAATCTATTTGTCACTGTATAATCATAAGGGATATGATGTAGGTCGTACCTATATTGTCTAGTGGTTTTCCCTACTTTCTTCAATTTAAGCCTGAATTTTGCAACAAGGAGCTCATGATCTACGCCATAGTCAGCTCTAGGTCTTGTTTTTGCTGACTTCTGACAAAGAGCTTCTCCAACTTTGGCTACAAATAATATAATCAATCTGATTTCAGTATTGACCATCTGGTGGTCAATAACCTCAGATATGCAGATGATACCACTCTAATAGCAGAAGGTGAAGAGGAACTAAAGAGCTTCTTGATGAGGGTGAAAGAGGAAAGTGAAAAAAAACTGGCTTAAAACTAACATTCCAAAAACTAAGATCATTGCATCCAGTCCCATCACTTCATGGCAAATAGATGGGGAAACAATGGAAACACTGACAGATTTTATTTTCTTGGGCTCCAAAATCAATGCAGACAGTGACTGCAGCTATGAAGTTAAAAGACACTTGCTTCTTGGAAGAAAAGTTATGACAAACCTAAACAGCATATTAAAAAGCAGAGACAGCTGACATACGTCCATATAGTCAAAGCTATGGTTTTTCCAGTAGTCATGTATGGATGTGAGGGTTGGACCATTAAGAAGGCTGAGAGCCAAAGAATTGATGCTTTCGACTGTGGTGCTGGAGAAGATGCTTAAGAATCCCTTGAACTGCAAGGAGATCAAACCAGTCAATTCTGAAGGAAATCAACCCTGAATATTCATTGGAAGGACTGATGTTGAAGCTCCAATACTTTGGCCACCTGATTCAAAGAGCTGCATCATTAGAAAAGATTCTGATGCTGGGAAAGATTAAGGGCAGGAGGAGAAGGGGGCAACAGTTGGATTGGAGGGCATCATTGACTCAAGGGACATGAGTTTGAGCAAACTCCAGAAAATAGTGAAGGAAAGGGGAACCTGGTGTGCTGCAGTTCTTGGGATCACCGAGTCAGACCCAACCTAGCAACTGAACAACAACAACAAGATGATCAAGATGCATTAAGCTATCAAAGATAATTAATGACAGAGGATATATATATGATGTCAATATATTAAATATAAAACAAAAATAATAAAATATGCCTTAAGATCCACTGAGAAATCAGAGAAGGTGCTGATTTAAAGTCTGTGGATGTAATGAGGTTGATGCTAGTAGGAAAGCTTCAAAGAGGAGCACACATAGGCAGTCTTGCCAAAGAGGTTTGGAGAGGAAGTAGTATATTCTGAAGGACTTGGAAAAAAGAAGGAAAATGAGGATTTGAAAAGCCTCATTCTTTAACGAGTTGCACAGGACCCAGGATCTTGGTGACCCACAATAAGGTCATGAGTAGAGACTGTCTAAGCCTGTGGAAGCTCAGGAAATAAAACTCACTGGGCAAACATAATATATTTAGATGGCCATCCTCTCATTTGAGTTAGTGGAAAGTTTTGATATTACTTATTTTATTGCCACTAATCAGTACTAACAAAAAGCTAAGGTCTTCTTGGAACACCATAATATTTAAAATATTTTAAATGCCAGGATTGGTAACCTAGTCATTATATATTCATTATACAGTCTACAGACAAATGCAAGTTAGTAATAAGTGCATGTCAAAATTGCATCTTGTCTGAAAATGTATAATAATAGCAAATGTAAGAATAAATGGTTAATGTTATTTCTGTTAAAGCTAAAATAACAGGTTAGGCTAACTGCTATAACAGATAAGCCCCAAATCTCAGTGACTTATCACAGTAAAGATTCATTTCTCATTCAAATTACAGACTCCTGAGATTCCATGAAGTAGGTATATGTGAATATGTCTGTGTATAGGAGGTCTGCTTCATGCAGTCATGCAGGCACCCAGGATCTACCACTTAATGGTTTGAGATTCTTCCAGGGCTTCAGGATCCCCGGTGGTATGCTCAGCAGCCAGCTAGCTGAGAGAGAAGGAAAAAATACACAGGATTGTGGAAAATACACAGGAATAAAGGCAAGCAAGCCTGGACAAGGTCCCCACCACATCGATTTATATTCCAGGTGCCCATCTACTGAAAAGAAAGTGCTAAGTGTTGTCTAGCTGTGTCCCGAATGAAAGAAGGAATATGGATATTGGTAAGCACTATCACTATCCCCAGAAAATAGGTAATAAATTTTCATTTCAGTAACAAAACAGCTGCATGATATATAGCTTATGAATATTAAAAAAAAATCAGGATTCTGATGAACATTATCATATCAGAATTTACATTGAGATAAGTGATGTCTCCTTTCTGCTGTTACTTGGGAAAGCTGTATGTTTATTCCATGAAAGCCACTGATGACTCTCACTTTTTTAAAAATTGTGATATAATTGACATATAACATTATATAATTTACAGGTGTACAACATAATGATTCAATATTTGTATATGTTGTGGAGTTATCACTATATTTTAAACTCTTTTTAAAAAAGATTTTCTCTGGAATATATGTTGGTTCTTTTAAACATTCACAACAAATATCCATTCTTAGAAGATGAATTTGATACCATAAAAACTAAGTTACAATAAGTCGGGTCAGATACAAAGATTAAACAATGAGTTTTATTTTTTCATGAGATTCACGAGGCAATTCCAAAATAAACACTTTCAGGATGCATTGAGTAATGATATTACTGTTGAAAAAAATATAGCTGTATTTCTTAACATAGATACCATTTGTTGTTGTTTAGTCACTAAATTGTGTCTGACTCTTTTGTGACCCTATGGACTATAGTCCGCCAGGCTCCTCTGTCCATGGGATTTCCCAGGCAAGGTTACTGGAGTGGATTGCCATTTCCTTCCCCAGGCACTTCTTCCCAACCTGGCTATCGAACCTGAGTCTCCTGCTTTAGCAGGTGGATTCTTCACCACTGAGCAACCAGGGAAGCCCAGATGCCACTTAGATTTGGAGAAAGGCATCTGCAATTCAGATCTATGAACCTTCAGGCTGTTCAAACCAGGAAACAGAACAGGCGGCTAGGCAGTCAAGAGAATATGGGGAGGTGGGTAGCACTGCAGGAGTGAAAATCTCTCTTTGTCGCCATAGGTCAAGAGTCTCTCCTCAATTTTCTCACTCTTGTTTTTTTCCAGACATTGAGAAGAACGCTCATAAGTAGAGAATATCAACTAAAATAGCTTTACCTTTTGGATGGATCTCAATCATTTATTCCCTTTTGGTTTTGTAAAAAGTCCTTTCTTGGGAGAAAATTTTTAATGAAGGACATAACAATGTCCTTTAAAATCCTACTGCATACAGTTTATCAGGCTACATGATTTGGTAATATGTAATATTAACATATTTGATGATTCATAGTTAAAGCCTCCAAATATTGAACATTTTAAAGCGTCTAATAAAACAATGGATGCAAACGAAAAAGAAAAAAAATTTTTTTTAAGTTAAAAAAAAAGTTTTGCAATGTAATGTACTTTCCAAGCAACAGGGAAAGGTTTTTAACAAGGCCCTCTACCCTGGGGAGATGAGCACTTTCACTAAATGATGGAGGGAATGTGTGCGATAAGAGTTTGTAGGAGGCAATCTGGCAATGCATGTAAAAAGTAGCCCGCTTTTGGACCCACAATTATCAATTCCAATTTAGGAAACGCCCAAAGAAAATCACTAGACAGTTTGTAAATTTGGCTAAATGGGAACCCATTGCAGCTTTGTTTATGACAGTGAAAATGTAAAATAAACAAACAAAAAGTCCTAACAGTATATTATGTCATGATTAAATATAACACAGTATACCCACTCAATGAAATGATATTCAGTGATAAAAAGGATGCAGTTATTGACCCTAAAGATCAATATGCTATGTATATGGATATGTAAAAAAGCAATTATAAATTAGGATGACTAGTCCATCTTTCATTTTATACTGTATAGGGGAAAAGAAGCCTTCAAGATGTATAACAAATGTTATTATAGTGGTTTATGGGTAGTGTTATTTTTTTCCTTTAAAAAAAACCTTATACTTTCTCAACCTCCCCCTCAATGGGTACATATTTGTAAAAAATATATACTAGGAGTAGTATTGCATAATGTGGATTCTGGAGCCATATTGCCTGGTTTTGCATCCCATTTTTTCCTTTTATATAAATATTCTATTGAGCATATCATTTCACCTTTCTGTGTCTCTGGTTTCTCACTGCAAAATGCAAGTAATTCTGTACCTACCTCACCAGGCTGGAGTGAAGATTAGAAGTGGTAATATGCTGTGTTGTGCTAAGTCACTTCAGTCATGTCTGACTCTTTGTGATCATGTGGACTGTAGCCTGCTAGGCTCCTCTGTTCATGGGATTCTCCAGGCAAGAATACTGGAGTGAATTGCCATGCCCTCCTCCAGGGGATCTTCCTGACCCAGGGACTGAACCCGTGTCTCCTGCATTGGCAGGCAGGCTCTTTACCACTGGTGCCACCAGGGAAGCCCCAGAAGTGGTAATATACCCAGGTAATTAGTCAATATGCATAAAGCAAACACTATATATATATAGTAATTCAGTAATTAGGAAAATAATGGAGCTATTTCCATTTTTAGAAAAATACAAATCACTATTTTCATATGCAAATTAGTGAAGAAAGCCAGATACCCTCACAGATACAAACAATTTTAAAGTAGTTTCACAAAAAACAATAAAACTGCAAAGGAAAGCAACCTGCCACTCCTCAAATTACTGCATGAGGCAGTTAAGTACACTAGGTTCCAAACAAGAAAGTCACAAACACAGTTCTGAGCCCTTGCAAATCACACAACCTCCTGTGCCTCCGATTCCTCAGTTATGAAGTGGAGACCACAGAGGTATTGGAGATTCTATAAGGCAATGGCCTTATAGGGCTATTCTCTAGATTCCTTAAAATAAGCCCTGTGAAACGCTTATTAGCAAGCACTCTGTAAAGGTTAGCTATTATTATTATCATTATTATTAGTGACTATCCTTGAAAATAAGTCTTTGACTGGAATGGGTCCAAGAAAATATCACAAACACCCTGAGATTAGACAGAGTGCCAAAGTGGGACCAAACGACTGATCAGAAGAAGAAGAAAAGCGAATTTCTGGTCTGGCAGATGTTGCATAGGAAAAGGTGCTGAGATATCACAGAGCAGGGATCCCAGCTTAAGCATAAAACCCAAGGAGACTCTCAAGTGGAAGGACTCTAAAAATAACAATAGAAAAAGAGAACAGCCATTTTATCCACACTGTACCCTGGGTGACTGGTCCTCTACATTCCGGTCCCCCTTTTACAGAGGAGGAAACAGATTCAGAAAAGATGAATACTTTGTTCAGAATGGTGTGTAAACAGCAAAGAGAGGTGTGTGTGGAGGTGGTGGTAGACAAGATCCTAGGCTAAACCTTAAAGAGAATCTGTGCTCTGTGCACATCCTTGCCAACTCTGGAGCAGCGGTCATAAAAGGGCAGGACACATAAGACAGGGACCACTTCCTCCCTTGGTAAAAATGAGTCCAAGTACCAAGTTCAGAGTTCAATATCAGACGCTTAGCCCCCAGTCTAGGGATCCTCCTGTGTCACTGAAACGGCCCAAGCCTAGTAGACTGAGAACCCACGTATAGTGAGTGAATCCAAGCTGAGGGGGAGAAGAGAGATGGGGGAAGAAGGTGAAAGGAGCTAGGCTGCTTGTCCTGCTTTTGTCCTATCTTTCTTGTATGTATGCAGCATTTTTATAAAATGAGACTTTCCACAACTCAATTCTAAGAGTCTGTGTGTCTGACTCAAAAGATAACTTCTACATTTCTATTTTCGTCTCAAGAACAGAAAATCCGCACAGCAGCTTCCCAGAACTGACTACAGTAGAGAGGCTAGGCTAGATAGACACTGTATCTAGGGAGGAGGGCCCTAACACTAGGTCTGGCTATTACCATTCTCATTTCCACTTGCTGTTAGGCCCCCAAATGGGCACTTGGATTCTCAGTCATTTTCAACGATGTAGCAAACCCCTCCCCTCCAACCCCCGCATCGGCCAATAGAGGGCGGACTGTCTCTTCTTCCAGAAGTCTATCAGCCGCATACTCTTGACTCTTCCTTTCAGACCTGTTCGGTTCAAAACCCACCCCACCCCGGTTTAGAAGACTCTCTCCTTCCCCACCAGCCCTTTCAAGTGCTTTCTGTAAAGAGGCATTTCCTAAAATCTAGAGAGAAGGGTGACAGATGGAAAAGTTCAAACACACTTTTGTCTGTAATTCTTCCATTCCTCTTCCACCCCTGTACGCATGCGTTCTTAGAAGTTCTGGCCTCTCCAATGAGTGACAATCTAATGGGGGTGAATCAGAACTGTCTAGAGAAAGGTTTATATTACAACATATTTATTTACATATTTTATCTATATATATAACATGATAAATGTAAGCAGAGGCGATTACAAAATGCTATAGAACAGCTAAGGGAATAAGCTCAAGACTCTTCCCAGGAGGCATTAAATCATATTCCATGTACACTTCTAACTCTTATATTTGTACATGCCTGTCAGGGTCTCTATAATCCCCGCCAGTTCCCTCTCTCCCTTGACCCCCAGTTGTCACCACGTTGGGCCCACCTAATCTCTCTTCTGAATCCTTAGTCTGGTTTCTGAAGATGAGGGAATCCTTTTGTGTCTGAGCCCCAATCTCATCACCTTGGCTTCTGGCCACCTACTGTCTCTCCTGGATCCCAGAGAGGAAATGGCTATTTCATAACTGAGCTCCTACTTTACACCCTGTTTCAGATAAGCTGCCGGGCCCTTGCAGGTTTCTTATTTGCCACTAGTTACAGGCTTTAAGGAACTATGCTTGTTTTCTCTTTTGTTTCTCTATTAAAGCTAGGGTAAAGGACCATGTGTAAGGAATTTTCTCAGCTGTTACACCCAAATTAGTGTACATTTGACTTCAATGCCTATGAGGAGTCAGACTATCACCTGTGTTGATCTACCTTCCAGAAGGTTCTACCTCTGGAATCCCAGGAACAATGTCCCTTGCTTGTGTTCAATCTCTAGGTTTCTCTAACTTTAATATATTGCCTTTAAAAATAAACAAACATAAAAGCAAGACCATGGCAATGATTCTCTTTTCTTTCAACTACAGTAGCTTTCTCACTTCTGTATTTTTTTTCCATCACCTGACCTTGGCTTTTCCTCTTAAGTCCTACAATGTTATCTGCTACATTTTAATAACGTCTTTATACTTGCATTTGAACAGAAATATAGATAACCTCCTCTGCAAGAGTGGAAAGGGCCTTTTAACACAGCTCAATGATGACAGCTTGTTGGCAAATCCCACGGTGGAGTACTGGTGCCTTGTTGGGGTCCAAGAAACAATCATGTTTAACAGCGTTGTATGTTTTATTGTTCTTGAATTTTGCTAATGGAATATCAAGCATACCTGAAATGATTTTACCACTTAATACTTATAATTATAGAACGTTAGGGTATGAGGTCCTTTGGAGATCATCTAACCTGACCTCCTACACAAGGAAGGAACTGTCTCTACAACATCCCTGGAAAGGAGTCATCTCAACAGCTCTTTAAATGCTTTCAGAAAATGGTATGCTCACTCCCCACTTTCCACTGCTGATAATCAGTGATAATTAATGAGCCTCTTCCCCTTCTCAGGACAAAGAACTATGATTGGAGAAATGTTTCATTTTCTGATTCCAGTGACTGGGGAATATTCCACTGGTACCTTTGGCTTTTCCATTCAGGATTAGAGTGGTTAAATCAAAATGTTTATAAGAAGTATAAATTTGTTCCGCAAACAGAAGATTTCAAAGGCATCTTTGTTTCTTCTCTCCTTACACTGCCCTGCTATAACTTTGGGTTCATTAGTCAGGATTTTCAGATCCACTTGGCTGCCACCTTCCTGCAGCCAGACCATCTTGGATCAAAAGGTCGGCAGGCCATTCCCATCTCACACTGGCCACAAGATCTGATTTTTCTTTTCCCCCACACTGATCCTAGTCACTTTCTGTTAATTCACTAATTTCATTGACCCTGTAACACACCCTGTGAATGGTGGGCCATTACAGAGCCTATCACTTCGAGATGCTGTTTCTGACAGCTACAGATGAGAAACAACCCCCAGACGATGCATTCTGCACCACTTCAGCTGCTTCTTTACCTGGCTTAACACAAAGAACATCTTGTTTATTAGCACATTCACAGAAAATGAAAAAATTAAAAACCACTTCTGTCCACCACCTTGGAGAAAAGGGGGCAATGACAGATGACATTAATGATGCATGAGATATGCAGGTCCAGTCATGTCAAGGGGCTTCAGTAATCCAATTCGGCCTTACTCAAGGGAGGAAAATTCACCTCTACTTTCCATCCGCCCCCTCCTTTAAAGAAGCACTTCGGCACAGACGGCAGAGCGACAAAATACACCAGGATGTGGACAGCTAAAACGCACTCGAGCTACAGCGGCCCCCAACAGTCTTCCCTCCTATCCTCCGGAATATTTACCTAGACCTTTTAAAGCACTTAATTAATTCACCAGCAGCTTCGCTGGAGGCGTCTCGAGCGTTCCGAGACTCCATTACATAATATCTTTTACAAAGTCTATTCCCAGCTCGAGTGGAAGATGGATTCTCATCTAGTCTTGCAGAGGTTCCATGCGTTTTGCTTCCCTTTCCCGGGTCTCGATCCGGCGGGCGCCCCAGCCAAGGGCTGCAGCCTTCCCCTCCGCCCCGAGCTCCAGGTTCCCCGCCACTCTCCGAGCTCAAAGCGTTTCCCGGAGGTGCAGCTGCTTCGCCCTCGGGACTCCCAAGTCAGCCACGGCGGCCCCGAAGGCTGGCGGGCTCTCGGGGACGCCGCGACTCTCGTAGCTCGCCGGTGCGCCCGAGCCGCAGCGCGCCGGCGGTGCCGGAGCGGGAGAGGCGCGCGAAGACTCGGCCGCAGGGCCGGCTCGGTGCGCCGGGCTCGGTGAGGCGGAGTGGGAGGAGGGGGAGGAGGAGGAGGCGTGCGAGGGAGGAAGGGCCCGGCCGCCGGGGAGGGAGGGCGGAGGAGGGGGAGGGGGCCGGCCGGGCCAGGGGGTGGGGGGGCAGCCAATGAGCGGCGCGCGGCGCGGGGCGGGGGGGGCGCGGGTTGGGGGATGAGGTAGGATGGGGGAGGGCGCAGCCCGAGCGGCGGAGGCTCGAGCCATAAACAAGCGCCCGGAGGAGCGGCGCAGGAGTGAGGCGAGCCGGGCGCGCGGAGCGGACGCCGCGGACCTTCTGCTGCGCCACCGCGCCCACTCGGCGGCTCGGGAGGCGGGGACCGGCCCGGAGGCTGCGCCGCTGCCGCCGCCACAACCACCGCCGCCGCGGGGTCGGCCGACGCGGAGGAGGAGAGAGGGAGGAGGCGCCGCCAGCCGGGGCTGGAGCCGAGCGCAGCCGCCGCCGCCGCCAGAAGTTTGGGTTGAACCGGAGCTGCCGGGAGGAAACTTTTTTTCTTTTTTCCCCCTCCCTCCCGGGAGGAGGAGGAGGAGGGGAAGCCACTGCTGGCGCCAACGCTAGTGGGCTCCGGGTCGGCGCGGCCCGCAGGGGGAGCGGGGGCCTCGCCCCGCGAGGGGAGGCGCGCCCCGGGGGCCCCGAGGGGGGCGGCGAGGACCGCGGGCTGCGGGTGCGGCGGCGGCGGCGGCGCGTGTGCCCCGCGCAGGGGAGGGCGCCCGCCCCGCTCCCGGCCCGGCTGCGAGAAGGAGGCGGCGGCGGCGCAGGAGGATGTACTTGGTGGCGGGGGGCAGGGGGCTGGCCGGCTGCGGGCACCTCCTGGTCTCGCTGCTGGGGCTGTTGCTGCTGCTGGCGCGCTCCGGCACCCGGGCGCTGGTCTGCCTGCCCTGCGACGAGTCCAAGTGCGAAGAGCCCAAGAGCTGCCCCGGGAGCATCGTGCAGGGCTTCTGCGGCTGCTGCTACATGTGCGCCCGCCAGAGAAACGAGAGCTGCGGCGGCGCCTACGGGCTCCATGGAGCCTGCGACCGGGGGCTGCGCTGTGTCATCCGCCCCCCGCTCAATGGCGACTCCATCACCGAGTACGAAGTGGGCGTCTGCGAAGGTACGGCCGCCCGCCGCGGGCCCCCTCCCACCTGGCCCGCGCCGGCCCCTCGGCGATGGTGGCGCCGAACAAAGTTTGGCCGAGACTTTCCCGAGGAGAGAGGGCTCTTCGGAAAGGAGGGGCGCCCGCCACCCCCCGGAGTGAGCCCCGCTTCCCTGGGTTCCCAGCTCGCTGCTTCCCCCGGATGCCTGGCCAGCCGCGGGAGAGGTTGGGCTGCGTGGGTGGGGGCCGGCTAGTGGGAGATCGTCCCCGGCCGCGCACAGACGCGCACACGTGTGGCCCATCGGGTTGGGGTTGGGTGGAGTGGCCGGGCTGTGCGCCCGGAGGTGGGGGCGCCGCGGGCAGGGGGCACTGCGGAGGCTCTGGCGAGCCCCTCGGGGAGTAGGGCCCCTGCCGCCCTCCCCGCATAGCGCAGCGTGGAAGCGAGTGCTGCACCGCGTCCACTCAAGTCCATTTTCTGCTGGCGGAGACGTGTCTCCAGCTCACACTCCCTGTGTGACTCTTGTATTATTTTTTCCTTGCGCTTTTCCTTCACCCCCTTCCTCCTCCTGCGCATATAAATCAGTTTCAGCTCCGGAATATGTCAGCCCAGGGGAAGTTACAGACGCTGGTTACTCATTTATTTGCCTATTGAAAGCGGTCAAAGGCTTTCTCTCTTGAATGAAGGGGGGACGGGGGGCGGGCGGGGGGCTTGCACCTAGGAGTGAAAAGTTGTTTCTCTACTATTAGTGGCTGCTTTTTAAGATCAGATATCCGCGTCTTTCCAGTCGTGTTGCTTGTTCTTTTTGTGTGTTTAATAACGGGAATTGTTCTGCTGGTTTCTCCAGTGAAGTATTGTGCACCATGGTGTCTGATGGAAGGAGAAGGATTGGGTTAGCGGAGCCCTCCTCCTTGGGAGAATCACTGTTCATGGGTGTTGGCCTTCAGCCCTGCCCGCCGGCCTCGGGGTGCCTGGTCAGGTTTGGGGTCTAGAGAGATGCAGTGAGTTCTTTTTATTTGGCTAATGCCAAATAGTGAGCACCAGTGAAACGTGGGGTCCCTGCTCGGGCTGGCGTTGGGGCGGTGATGCGGTTCTGGGGCATCCTGGTGTGCGAGCAGCGCGCAGCAGCCTTACTCTGGAGGGGCGGAGGAGGGACAGGCGCCGCTGCTCCTGTCTTCCTCAATACTCACAGCCTGCGCGCCCGAGACCAGGGAGGGGTTTATTCTGAAGCATCTTTCTTTGTGTCTGTTTATTGTGCTAGGAAACTGAGAAAGGGAGTAAATGCCTTAAGGGTCTGTTGAAAGGCTTTCCATTCTGTGATTCTCTTTACATACATGCATGCTTGTTGATTATTGTTGTTTAGTGACTCAGTCCTGCCCCACTTTTTTGAGACCCCATGGGCTATAGCCCGCCAGGCGCCTCTGTCCATGGGATTTCCCAGGCAAGAATTCTGAAGTGGCTTGCCATTTCCTCCTCCAGGGGATCTTCCCGACCCAGGGATGGAACCTGCGTCTCCTGCATTGGCCGGCGGGTTCTTTACCACTGAGCCACCAGGCAGGTTTTCAAGTTTGGACAGTTTTGGAAAATCAGGATGGTCTTTCTGGTTTGGAAGCTAGTGGGCAGTAATGAGTGAAGGGAACTCGTGCGGGGAAGTGCATCGATGCACCCTGAGGACATTGGGTTATAAAGAGTTTGTTTACCTCAAGTACAAAAGCCTCTCACCTGGTGTTAAGTCCCACTGTATAACTTGTTTTTATTTCTCACAAGAAAAATGGCCAGGAGATTAACTTCTGATACAGTTTTATGTGTTTGACTTTGGGAATTCTGAATGAGTTGGACCAAAAGATGTAGCTTTGAACCCTGCTACTTGGAGTGTGTAATTTACTTAAGCCAGCCTCCCATAAATCTGAAAAGAACAAGCACCCTGAAACAAGGTTAAATGTGGTGGAAACTGCTGTGCTCTGAGAAGGACTTGGGAAGGTTCTAAAGATTCTAACCTTTGTTTTGTTACTTCATGATGGATTTCTGGTGAAGGAAATGTGGAGTTCAGGGAACATTCACGCTAATCAAGTGCTTTGGCACCAGTATCCTGGTGTCATAGTATAGAGTTATTTTGGCAGTTTGTTGGTGAGCCTTTTATTCCTCTGAAATGAGGTGATCCCTCAATAGCTTCGTTTCTTCTGTTAACACTCTACACACTTGGTATTAGTCTTGAAAATGCTTGGAAGTATTTATTGGCATGATGATATCACATTGAGTGTTCTTTAACAACACTTTCCATCTAGCCAGCCTGTTTTTAGCTACCAAAATGGTGTGCTCAGGGCATTTTTTTTACTTTATTTTTTTATAGAACTCTAAAAGCAGCAATTAGGTTGCAATCTATGAACCCAAAGGAGAAAGGACAGTGTTACCTAGCATGATGAATGTATTTAGACAGCTATTTCAATAGGGTGTCTAAAATTTCAAGAATTTTCACGTGATTACAAGATTTATGGAAAACAAGATAAGTGAGTGGCCTTTTTTCTTCCTCCTTTTTAAGAATTAGAGGAGTCATTCTATGGCAGTAATTACCCTAGACGATGCTGACATTCTCTTGTTTTTCTCTTAGTTGGCAAAAAATTTCTCAATGGCCAGTGTTTCCCTCAGTTTCCATTTTTATTCGGAAATTTGCGCATAATTATCATAACTAACAAATAGAAATTGATATATTTTGTTCATGAGGAAGTCTTTTGCTGCAATTTTTGCGCTAAAATGACCCCTACTGGTTGTATCTGTTAATGAAAACTCTTTTGAAACTTGTTTAACTGACTATACTGAGGGAAACATATTGCATAGTATAGAAATGTTATCATGACTAACCTGTTTTCGATGACATAATTTAAATACAAATTACATCGCTCTATCTGGCAACTTGCAGTAATTTTTATTTATATCACTCCCCATATTGGCTTTATGAGAGGAAAAAAAATCAGGTTTTTAACTTCAGTTCACAAAGTGAGTAGATAAAGTAGGGTCTGAAATGGACCCCTTCCAAATTGTGGCTCCCTGCCTTAGGTTTTTAAGGCATACTGGCTCATAGTAGGCTCTCAGTGAATGTGCATTGTGAGTACATGGAAGAACAGTTTTTTCCATAGAAAGAACACTGAGGGAAAAATATTTTCTGAAAAGACTAAATGATGCGAAGAGTGAATCATGTGACACATACACCTGGACTTCTTTTCAGCATCATTTAGACTGTTAACTAAGTAAATCCTGACATACTTGTTCCTTTAAAAAAAAAAAAATCTTTGGCTATGTCTATATTTAAAGTTGAGCAGAGAGCCAGATACCTCCATTTTTCTCTACTCTGTGCTTTCTGGCTCCTGGGAAGATCCCCTTCCCATTTCCACTGACTCAGTGAGTCTTCTTGTTGCCCTTTGCAGCTTCCTAAGTGGCCTGCTCCTTGGTTAGGGTGCCTGCCTCTAGGTAAATTGCCTAGAAGCCATAGAAATAAGTTTGTAGTCTGAACTCCTGAGGGAGGGGTGGGAGACCTCTTTGGGAGATGAAAGACAGTTTTGAAAAAATATTCAAATGAGATTTTCTAGGAAGAATGTTTCGATTGGCCAGTGAGGTGTATGTTTCAGACAAGGGGTGAGGTCCGTTTTTCCTCTTCTGTGGACCCGTATTGTATGCTTCTGTAAGGAAGGGGTGGGTGGGGAGCATGGGGAGCATGACCAGCCTTCTCTAAGTAAGGAAACGGCAGCGATGGCTTAGGATCGACGGTCGTGAGGGCAGAGTGCTGAGGAACCTAGGGGACGCAGTAGATTGCTTTGCTCTGAGAACTTTGCATTAGAGCCAGGCGATCCCCGTCACAGAGAAGCACTCTTTTCCCACCTGGTGACTATTTACTCAGTGGTTCGTGTTTATGGAATGGAACTGTGTTTTCACCTCTGCCATGTAAGAACTGTCTCTTTCAAAACTCAATCCTCCTTTGATTTCCCCCAGGTATTTTAACTTTTCTTTCCACCCACTTCTCACGGGGCAGTAAGTAAAACCAAGGATGTGGGGTGGGTATTCCCAGCAGAGAATGGAATGTTTTCTGAAACTGTTGACGTTAGGTTATGGTTTCTTTTCACTCACTGGAGATGACGACTCCTTGGAAGAAAGTTTGTGGAGGATCTGAGGTGAGGCCTAGGCAACAGGCTCTAGGAGGCCAGGGAACAAATCAAACCAGTTGGTTGTACACCAGCCATAGATCTCCTCTCATCCATCTGTAATGTAGGAGTCACAGTTAGAGAGTCCATGGATTTGGGTTTTTACCAGTTAAATAGAAGAGGGGATGGGCAGAGTTAATATTCTTGTACCGATGTTAGAAAAATGAAAACACCCATAGCTCCTTGTTTTTGAGGAAGGTGTTTCAGTTTCCATCCAAAAGTCTTTAGGTAAGGTTCTTAGATGCCAGAGATAGAAGCAATCAGAGGGCCTATGAAATCACCTTAATACGGCATGGGAAGAGGAACCAATGTAAGTAAACAAGGAAATAATTAGTTCCTCCCAGAGTAAATATTGACAAAATGTGGAGAGTCTATTCACTGCACATATTGCAATGACAGGACTTCATGACTTTGATTTTGACTGTCAAGCTTACAGAACCCTCACTGTCGTCGAGGAGTTCAGTCACACAAAACACTTGGCAAGGGGCAGATGAGTGGCATAGCCCTGGAAGGGCAAAAATAGCAGGTCTGGGGATCTTGCTGCCATTAACATGCATTTACTCTACAAGTGCCATGATGAACATACAGGTAAATTTACTGTAATATTATTAATTTATGAAGAAAACCATCTGAATAATTCTTAGAATTTGGGCGTTACAACCAGTTGTGGGAGTTACTGGGCTTCCCTTGTGGTTCAGCTGGTAAAGAATCCGCCTGCAATGCATTCCGCTTGCAATCTGAACTGCAAGACCTGGGTTTGATCCCTGGGTTTGGAAAATCCCCTGGAGAAGGGAAAGGCTACCCACTCCAGTATTCTGGCCTGGAGAACTAGCAATGTGGTACAGGTTTCTGTGTTTATGGCTTAAAATGTGATGATCTGGATGAACAGGGGGATGCTTCAGGGAAGCATGGGGCAGGAATTACAAAGTTGGGGGAAAACAGATAAAACAGATGGCCCCAAAAGATAATGGAGTGGGAGGACTAAAGAATGACAAATGGGAGAAGGGAAAAATACCGAATTCATCTTAGGGCAACTATGTCATCCTTTGAAGAATAATCCAAAGCACATTCCAGACATTAATTGTGAAATTCCTGAAAAATGTGGGTGTGTTTAACGTCGTTCAGGCTAACATGCACCAGCTAACAGGAGAGATGGCATTAACATGAGAGATGGCAGTGCTGCTTTCGTGTGTAAATACCATTAGGTAGATGATGGTAAAATGAGTGGAAGGTAAATACATTTGAAGCAGGTTCCTGTGACACTGTGTACCACAGGGCACATGCAGGATGAGGGTTTTGGAGACACCCCAGCAAAGCTCAATTAATTATCTGAGGAAGAAACAGTGGACTAGCCAAGCATGAATGAATAACAAACTGAAATCCTTCCTTCTCAGAGATTGAATTCTCCAAAGCTGAATTTTTAAAGTTCTGGCTTGTCTCTGCATAGAAATCAATCACTCATTCATTGATTTACTCTGTACAAGGCTTTCTCCTGGGGCGGCAGGGGAGGAGGGGGAGCTGGGAAGCCTGGGGACCTCTCAGACCTGATCCCTACTCTAGCCCCTCTTATAATCAAGATAAAGAATGAGGCAAGACCTTCAAAAGTCTACTTCATAAATAAGTTCAAGCCAAGTAGAAGTGATTTCTCGGGTCAGTATATGATTAGTTGGTGAGTGAGATGTGTGGTTAAAATTTGTTGTAGGAGTCGCAGGATCTGAGGTGATCTTTTCAGGCTCAGGTGGCAAAGCTGAAAAGGAGAATTCAAGGTCCAATAAGGTATGGAAGCCTGAGTAAGAAATCTGTTTCGGTGGGGAATGGGGAAGGGGTCCTACCCATTGTCAGAGTTCTTGTGATGGGTATCAAGAGTGCCTCCCAGCATGTTTGAGAATGAGGCTGCATTCTTAACGCTCTACCAGCTGTTGTTCAAAGTGGCACTTTGTTTTGGGAGCACTTCTCTCTTTGTTCTAGCTTGTTCTGCTAGGCAGGTGAGTGTCGGCAATGAACTGAGAACTGTCTATTTATCAGCATCTCCTGATTTCACCACTCTCTGCTGCTTGTCCTGGCCAGTTAGTCTGATCAAATCATGGAAAACCTCCAAGTTTGGATAAGACCTCATTGGTTTTCCGGACAGGGCAGAGATGTGGTGAACTATTCTTAAGAATGCCCTCAAGGTAAACAGTGGTTCATTTGGGGCCCACATTAAAAAATAAAAATAAAGAGGTTCCTTTTTCTTCTGTAGTTACTAAGTGAACAGGGTTCAATTCCTTATCTCCCTCTCCCAAGCCCAATTAATTCCTTGTGAGAAATACTTATATCTTGATCCAAGAGTGTAACGGTTAGAAACTTGGTTTCTGGGGTCAAATCTACACTCTGCTTCTGTGCGTCTACATTTTCTCCTCTGTTTAGTGGGGTTAACAATAGGGTTTCTGTAAGGACTCAGGGAACCCTGTGAAGCACTTAAAACAACGGCTGCACATGGTAAACCTTAAGGACTACAAAGCTACTAAGCAGTAGAAGTAAAATAATCTGATACGGGCTCATTCTCTTGTTCTGTTTAACCCTCAGCCATCTGAGTATTTCATCACTGGTGGTTAAGGAGTTTGGACTCTTAGAAAGGGAGCAGATTATTATTGAATTCAGGTCCCCTCGTATCCCGACACCATAAATTCATGGAGTTAAAAAACTTAAAAGGCCTCTGAAGCTATTTGCTACCTTTCCTCCTGATGCCCATTTATTATACTTGGTCTAAATAGTTTCTGTAAAAATTGTATATTTGGAGTAAAAATAGAGAAGGGAGGGTTCTGACCCTAATGGACTGTAGCCCTCCAGGCTCCTCTGTCCATGGGATTCCCCAGGCAAGAATACTGCAGTGGGTTGCCGTGCTCTCCTCCAGGGGACCTTCCCAACCCAGAGGATTGAACCTACGTCTCCTGTGTCCCCTGCATTGGCAGGCGGTTCTTTGCCACTAGGTGCCACAGGTTGTAGGAACCATAAATTTAACCATTTGTCTGTGGACTAATATTTGGGGAAGGGGGAACACCTGAACTCACGCTTACTAGCAGTGTGCATCTTCCGTCACATCGTATTCTGGAAGAAGATTTTGCTCCTAGCTCCTGCGGTGTCCACACTGGCGGTCAACATGGGGTTTGGCCTGGCTTGAGCAGAAGAAACAGCTTGTAGAGCTGCAGCTCACCTGCAAAGGGGCCACAGTCTCACTTGTCCCCGAAGTAGGTGCAAATGAGGCAAAACCAGAGGTCAGGCATTCGGCCAGGCCATTCCTCCATTCTTTTTGCAGCCCAGGCCATTCCTCCATTCTTTTTGCAGCCCCACCTGTTTCCAGGCTCTCCTCTGCCCGTAAGTATTTACTGAGCAGCTGCTGAAGCTCTGGTCTTCGTGATACCACTTACTGTCTCTAAGCTTGAGTTTCCCCGGCTGTTAATAGTGACAAGAACCACCTATATTTGCTCTAAGGATTAAATGAGATAAAACTGTGCCTTTGAAACGCTAATGTGCACACAAATCACCTAGGGACCTCATTAAGCATGCAGGTTCCGATGCAGTAGGTCTGGATAGGGCCAGACAGTCCGCAGTTCTAATAAACTCCCAGGTGATGCCAATGCTGCTGGTCTCAGGACTACACTTGAAATAGAAAGATAGTGCATGTAAAGTATATAGCATGAGTATGGATATAATAGTAAGACCTGTGTAATAATTAGTTTTCAACCAAAATAAATGAGATAGGGGCCCGACTTTCACAAAGCTGTGGTCTGAAGGTAGACAGCAAAAACTGGGACCATCTGTTTAGCCCAAGACAATAATTTACAGCTAGTAAGGCCTGAGCTAGGAAGTGCTGGGCATCTCAGGGGCAGCTAAGAGGGGCCCCAACTCCACCTTTGACTACTTAGAAGGATTTAGGGGGGTGCAGCAGCAAGCCAGGCCTGAGGGGATCTCTTCCCCTCCATCCACCTCCTCACTCATCTGTGCAATGTGTGGTAGGGGAAGAGTAGGCCTTGAGGCCAGGCAGACCTGTGTTTAGATCAGCTGTGTTCAACTGTAAGCCACCAGTTTGCTCAACTGTTTTGAGTTTCAGTTTCCTTACCTGTGAAAATGGAATAGTAATAGCTTTTATCAAGTAATTACAGTGAGGGTTGGAGAGAATTATTACATGTATTAAATATATATATGATTACATGTATGTATGTTATGTATATACATGCATAGACACACAAAAATATGTGTAATGGCCAGTAGAGTACCTGGTACTGAAAAAGATAGTTAATATTCCAATTTCCATTCTATTTTTTGTCTTCTCTCTCTCTCTCTAATTTGTTAGCTTTTTCTCTGTATAAGTTAAAAGAAAATTTCTGCTTTGTGGATTGACTACACTTAACTAAATCTCTTTAACAGGGGATTCCGACAATTATGGTCTCTTGATGTTTGTCAGAGAGAAAGGGACAGTGAATCCCCAAGAACGAGGGGTATGAGTTGAGGGTCTCTGTACCAAAAGCACCTTTATAGGTTTGATCCAGTATGATTGTAATTCTCAGTTCCTTTAGTGCTTCAGAGAATGTGGTCATCTGCTCTGTTTTGTGGTTTGAATGCTTACTTCCACATAGCTATTTCAAATTAGTATTTTTTTAAAAAGGTGACCTATGTTAATATGGATGGCATATGGACTCATGGAAGTGCATTAAATGGTATTTTATTGTTAGAAGTTCTCTGTGGGTTTCCAGACATAGCTGGAGACCTCAGAGCCCCCAGGATTATTGCCAAGGCAAGATAGGGTCTCTGGGGTTCCAGAAGAAAGAGCAGCAGGCCTGCTGGCTCAGAGACCAGGGCAGGCGTGGGGATGAGCAGGAGGTGGTGCCCAGGGCACGTTTGCGTTGCTCTGATTGGTCCGACGTGCTCCATCCATCTTCCACGTGGACTGATGCTGCAGCTTTACTGTGGATTTGTGTTGTGGTTTCTCTGGAGAGTCTGTGCTGCAGTGGAAGGCTAGAAAAGAACACCTAGAATTAAAACACCTGGCATTCTTATCTCTGGTTCCTAGTATAGGTGAGGTCTCACTTTGGAAAGACAGAACTGTGACTTTTTTCTTTAAGTCCTCTGTTTATCTGTTTATCTAGTAAATATGGGCTGAGAACTTATAAGGCAAATGCCTTACATTGGCTATTATGCAACATGGAGAAGGAAACACAATGATGATACAGTCCTTAAAATCAGTAGTTTACAACTCTTTGTTTTCTTCATGACAGCCAAAACATATTACACAGTCAAAATTGATTTTTTCTTTTTCCTGAGACTCTCTAGTACCTATCATTGTAGTGCTTCTTTCATCACAAATGTGGATATTCAAATATGCAGCCTACAGGCAAGGTGAGCAACTTCCACATTTCAGAGTTCTGCTTAAGTATATGTTTATCAGATCCAAAAGAACACCTTCATTTTGAAATATCCTGGGAATATTTGTTTTATGAATGTTTACGAAAGAAAGCTAAGGGTTCATTGTGTTTTCGGGTGTTTTACATTTCAAGTCCCTGAGAAGAGAATCACAAGAGTCTGCCCTTTGGAAATTTCAGCTGAGTCCTTAGCAACCAGCCACTCTGGCTGTGGCAAGGTAAAAAAAAAAAAAGTATAGGCTGTAACTAGAGACTGTGCCTATCTGATTTAGCATTTCAAAACAAAAACCATAAACAAACATCTCAGATTCAAAACAGAAAGGAATTTCTGGCAGGGCACAGTGAAACCGGAGCCCGCAAAATCTCAGTCTATAAGTAACTTAGCATCTTATCCAAAGGCCACAAGCGAAACTGTTCACAACCGATAAAACAAAAGGCATCTCAGTATTGGAGACTTGTGATACCTCTTCTTTTTTTCTTAAAAGACTCCAAGAGACCTGCCAAGATAAGGCAAAACTGTCTTGAGAAAGTGTGGCCTGAACTGGACTTTCAATATTGAGGCTTGGTTGGACTACTTGAGCCCTGTAAGTGTGAGGAATCCAGTACAGAGTGTGTGGGCTCGGTCCCCTCAGAGTGTGTGTTTATGACTCCGCAGAGGAAGGACACTCCATCATCTTGTCAGATGCACATCTTGGAAAAACTCCCCTTACTTTCCATAGTTGGAAGCTTTGCCTCTTTTCAAGGAAAGGGCATTTACATTCTGAGGGAGGAAAAAGGGATAGATTTTTAGACAGTTTTCTCGCTGAAGGCCAGAGTCTTTTAAGGATTGTTAAATGATTTGAGAAAGATTGGGTGTGCTGTGTGTTCAGAAATACTGAGTTCTTAGGTTTCAGACAGATTTTAGGAAAATTTGTTACCGTGTCCATTAAATTTAAACATTAAAATGAAAGGCCATATACATGTCCATATTTTAATCAAAAGAGTGAGTGGATTTGTATAGATTCTCATGTGTTGCCAGTAGGATTTAGGGCTCTCAGAAAAGTAGACTTTGCAAGATCCTTGTACATGAATCTAGTATGATTAAGGAGAAAAAATGTAGCCCTGGCTTCCAGGTCTTCCTCCATCCTCTAATCGCCAGTAACTGAAATAAAACCTTCTCAGCTTCCCTTGACTTGACTTTGCCTTGATTTGTTCAAAGAGAATTAAATAGTTACCTACCTGAAGGCAGGGGGACTGAACCAGATGATATCTTAAGGCCCTTCTGGTCATAAGATCAATGTTTTTATAACCTAGAAGTCCTGGACAAGAGTCAACTATTACCTTGTGTCTGCAAAGCCAGAGAAGGAAAAAGCAGTAGTGTCTACATGACTGTATGCCAAATGCCATAGACGGAAGGACTTGGAGGAAGAGATCAGGAGGTCTCCTGTAGTTATATTTATTGTGAGGCGACAGAGACGGCAAAACACAGTTATTGGGAAGTCAGTGACATCTTTTAAACGCTGGTGATCTTTAAGCCACATTAACTGTGGTCTAATCTGGATCCGAGATAGAATTTACACCTCTTTTATGTCTGCATTGGTCTGCTGCCTTCACTCTTTCTCCATTTTCTCATTTACTTCATTAGTTATTATGGCTGTGAGGTGGGTAGGTGACAAATACTGCAAAGGCAGAAGCTTGAGCAAAGACAGGCCAAAACTTGCCCAAATGCACATGCTCGTTTCTGCCTCTGACACTCGGAGAGAGTTGAGTAATTGCTGTTCTTCCTAACACTGCAGGCAGCAGCCAAATTCTCAGCATTCTTTTACCTTTGCTGCTGTTTTCACTTGCCAGGGAGTTTCCTTAAGCAGCAGCTGAATTTAAAGAAGCATAACAGTGATCATGCACAAAAGGAGGGGCCCGGGCTGCACGGGCACGTGGGCGCCTCGTATTGGGAGGGTGAAGTGAAGGAGGCTCTGCGGAGGGCCCCGCCGCCCCCACAGCCCTGGGAAGCTCTCTGCACGTGTGCCAGACGGCAAGTCTTCAGTGACGATGTCTCCCGTCCAGGTCAGCCGTGAAGCTTGGAAAGCTGCCTCCTGGGGTCTGGAAGCTTCGCCCTTACTTTGCACGTTGTCCAGCGACAGGGCATTTTGCTGCTGGTGGCGTGGCCCTGTGGCTCTTAAACTTGATGTGATACGTGTGGTTCTAAAGAACGCGATGCTCAGCCCAGCCCGTGGTGTACACCAGTAGTCAGCCGGCTGTGCCTTGTGAATATTACATTTTTGCCAAGAGCAGCCTTCCAGAATAAGGTACTAGTTAATTCCAGTTGGGCATTTATTCGTTAATAAGTCTGCTGAGTGCTAAATACTCCATTTGGGAGTATGCAACAGGAGAAAACTCAGCAAGGATTATGTAGATCTCTTCCATGAAGCAATGTCAACTTATCTAAGTTCTGGTTTTCTATGACATTCTGCTTTATACACCCAAAGATGATTTTTTTTCTTTCTTTGCTCTAATCTGTAAAACTTTTGTAAGTTTATTAATAACTGAATAGACATTTTATGTTGTTAAATGGAGAACACTTCTAGTGAAGTACTATGGCTTGCTCTGTTTTTCCTCCTTTTCTTTTTTAAAGATAATATTAAAAGTTAAATCCTGTTCCGGCTCTTATCCTCTCTCTTTCAGGGTAGATTTCTGGATAGCTAGTAGTGGTGGCATCTGAAATAGCCATTGAGGGGTGGGTGGTATTCATTTAGTAACCTGAGCTTTTGCCTGAAGAGCTTCTGCTTAACTCTTCTTTGCTGTTTCAATAGGTCTTCATTTGGTTTTCTTCCTGCTTGGTTGATGCATATTAGCTTAAGAACTTTTAAATTGTGGGGGCAGTAAAAAAAACTGAATGCCTGGGGCCCTCCACTTCTCTCTTAGAAGCAGCCAGAGGGTTTAGTGTGTATCTGTTAGCAGGAGAGTCTTCTAGAAGGTCCGTTTGGTACTTCTCACACCCACAGCTTTGTGCTGTGGCTTGGCCCTCCTCCTCTCCTAATGAATCCATGCCATGACCCAGTGTAGCTGAATCTCATGTGCTCTGAAAGCCACTGGAAAGGCATGTGTTCCAGCATCTTCCCATTTGCCTCTACCTCCTCCCCAGCATGGTTGCATGCAGCTCTTTCTCTGTGTACCTTTGAAGAGAAGTTGGTGCCAAGGGTCGCATCCTCGGTGAGGACCCTTCCAATAATGGTGTCCGGGCTAGCAGACTGGCAGAAGAGTCTGTAGAAATGTTTGGAGGGAAAGCAGTGTTTGCCAGTACATAGGACTCGTTTGACACTGTGGAATATGATACCGTGGATTAGAAAGTGCTAAAAAACATAAGAATCTTTATGAAATTGCGGTAGCCTTGCTGGCTTCAGAAGGTGTCCAGGATGATAAAATGTATCTGTAGCATCAGCAGCTGGCCCCTGGTCCAGTGACAGATGTGACTTTGAGAGACAGGAAGTTGTGATAATTCCTTCGTTATGACTTTGCGTATAGAGTGTGTGCATGTGCGTGTGTGTGTTTGGGTGCTGTGGCACAACATGAAGAATACTTTGCATTGTATTATGGACATGCTGAGAACAGCGTCCATGCTTGAAGCAAATTAAGTGGACTGTCTACTCTGTACATCAGCAAACTGAAAATGACTGCTTAATAAATAAAGATGGTGCATAGTTTTATGACATTAAAAAAACAATTTTAATTAAAGTGCTTGGCCTTTAAACTGCCTGGTTAATTGGGATAGCTATCTGGACAAATGGAGCTCAGGAAAATGACTGACTTCATTTCTTGGTGATTGGGACCAAAGTTTTACTATCCTTAAGGCAGTGTGGGCTGATTTATAGTAGATAAACATAACATCACTAAACATAACTTCTGGCCTTATGTGGGAATTTTACATGTGATAGGAAAAGTAGAAATTTAGGGGGAGAATTGGAACACCTCTGGGGGCGGTGGGGGGTTGCGCAGAAAGGGAGAGGTACAAGAAGCCAGAGGCGCGTTTTGTTGGAAAGAGATAAATAATTTCCAAAGACTGTGCTGGGAAAAGGTGAGCCCTTAGCAGGCATTGTTTATTGACTATCTCTTAAGGAAATTGTATTTGATGGTTTGGAAAGAGAAAGGAAAAAGACTCTCTGCCAATAGAGTTCTGGAAAACTTGAGGGAGATAAAGTATTTACATGCTTTATTAACATAAAACATGTCCAAAAGAAATATATAATTACAGCTGCATTTGGCACTGAAGATAGTCCATGTATTATATTTTCTAAACTGTGTGTGAATATGTGAACCTGTGCTTTTGCATCAGAAGTACTATTTCTTGAGAAAATGGAAAAGTAGAAGGTGTCAAGGGTTGCAGAGAGAGAAACAGGAAGAATCATGACCAGGAAGGAAGGAACTGGGAGCTTTATTTTTTTCTTGTCCTATGCATAATGATCCCAACTTTACTTTTTAAAATAATCTTAGTGTAATAAGCATTTAACTTAGAGCCTTAGGAATTTGCATGTTATTACTAAAAGCCCACAGGTAAAGGAAAATCAGACTCCTAAATTCATTCAGTACCTGACTATGATTTATTTCAAGATTATCTTGGACAAACACCCTTTGAGAACTCCGAAAATTAGGAGGTGTGTTTGACAGATACTTCCTGATATCTGTTGCCCTTAAAGGTGTGGAGGCAGAGTAACCCCTGGAAAATCAATGTGGTGCTGACTTTCAGATTCCCCAGAGTTATCTTCACGTAGCCTTCAAAATATATTCTCATCCTCAGCCTCCACAGTTTTTTGCTGCTTCCTTTGTGAAGCCTTCCTGCCCTACTGGAAAAAAATAATGCCATCCTCCGGGTCCTCCCCCTGCCCATAGATAGCACTTTCTCCTTCCCTTGTTATAGCACTTTTCACACTGTGTTAGAGTTCACATTTCAGTCTTTTGGCCTCATTGTGATCCCCTTGAGTGCCAGGATAGTGTGTTATTCTAGAGCTTGGCACACAGGAAGAACTCAACGAGCATTTGTTGACTAAATCTCGATTCAAGGTCATCCAAGATATCCTACAAAAACTTTTCCATCTGAACAGTTTGGTCTGTATTGTGGAAACTAAAATAGATGACACTTACCTGTAAAGAGAATCCTAGGGAGAAGTCTTATATTATTGGCAGAAGACAACTTGAGACTGTCTCATGTCCTCTCCTACCCCTTTTCCCCCAAATCATTCTTTTTCTAAATGTTTATTTTTAAATTAATTAGTTAATCTGGCTACGCTGGGTCTTAGTTGCAGCGTGTGGAATCTTTAGTTGAAGCATGCAGACTCTTAGTTGCCACATACAGGCTGTAGTTCTCAGAGCAGGGATCGAACCTGCCTCCCCCCCACCCCCACCCCTTCATTGGGAGTCTCAGCCACTGGACCACCAGAGAAGTCTCCCCCAAATCATTCTTAGAATTAATTTTTTAAAAGTTTGCTGCAGTGAGTCAGTTTCAGCTGTATTTATTTGGTAAATGTTTAAAGGCAATTTTTATTTGTGGGGACTTTTCTTCTTGCCAGTTTGTCATACACGTGTCATCTTTCATTCACCAAGCCTTCATCCACTGGTAAGAATAATCCTTGTGGGTGGCTGTTCATAAGGTCTTTATCACCCAGGGATGTTGTGTGTGTAGCAGTGGAGATGCTTTGGTGATGCTTGTAACAACTGATGCTTGTAAACAACTGATAAACAAGTGTGAATTAGTTCCAGGTGACCATATGAATAATCGATGATGATAAAACTTCTGGAGTCTCAGCAAATCCAAGACTGGGTCTAAGACAGAATGTTGCACATGAGGAGGGAGTTTAACATGTGTGCACTGAATAGTCTGAGTGCTGTGCCAGCAAATGACACAGCCTGTTTACTGCCCCCAGGTGATCTGCACGTGTCCTCAGGAATTTAACTGTACGGCTTCTTTGAGGAAGGAACAGGAGGGTGGAAGTGTATGACTGTGAATAATAAAAACGCTGCACAATGGTTTTCACAGGAAGTTCATAGGAATGCAATATAAGGAATTTAAAAAGCAAAATCCCATTTGGATTTACTCCAAGCCCTATGACTTCAGAGATGGAGGAATTCTTGATGACTCATGGCTAGAGTCCCAACTTGTTATTGACCAGTGTGGAGTTGTTTTTTCTTTCACCGTTAGCCCTGAACCCATTGCTTGCTTGTTTGTTGGTTTGTTTTTCTGATGATCTGAAAGCGGTTTGCAGATTCAGACAGTGCAACTTGAGACACTTAAGGACACAACAGCAAATTACCATCTTTGGGTCATACATTTGGCGCTAAGCTTTTCAACTGGGAGAGGAAAGAGATTTGGTCAAGATCAAGTATACAGGTTCCTAGACAACATAGAACTATCCTGGGTATAAGCTCGGGCACACAAACCCTTTTATCACTCTAGAGAATGTGCCCAGAAAGCTCCATTGTCTTAGGCTAAGTTTAAGGGCAAGTTTAATTTTGATGTCACCGCTGTAGCGTGTCCCTTCAACTTTCCCGCCTTAAAGAGACTCATCTCGCAACCTGACGGTAATTGTTCATAGTGTGGGTGTTGTGAATTGGTGGCCTTCCAGTAACTCACTTTAGAGCCTTTTATTCTTCAAACTGGTTGTTATACAATGGTGGGAGGAGGGCAAGCTGGAACTGATTGCTAAGTGAAGTTATAAATATAATGCTTAGCTGGCAATGAAAGGTGAAGGTTCTAAGTGAGATAATTTTTGAGAGTCCATTTGATGTTCCTCTAACTCTTTAAAAATACTCTAACTTTCCTGTGGCTTCCTCACTGTTGAAAGTTTAAAGTCTGCTCTCAGACCCTGGGGGCAAGCGTGTTCTCATCAAGTGTGGTCTTGTCTTCCTCTTTATCAGCAGGGGGAGTATTTGACTTAAATGGTGGAGGCTGCTCAACTCAGAGACGTGTGCCCCTGACACCTGGGCTTCCTCGGTTTATTTGAGGTGATGGGTGAAGGTCCAGAGCTGTTCTTGCTGCCGGAACAGCACATTTTATCCTGAGACTTTAATAAAATAAATGAATGGAGGCAGAGGACTGGGAAACACACTTGAAGGAGGGAGGTGCCCCTCAGGTCAGAAGCCAAGGTAAACAGTCCTTGTAACTGACAAGTAGGCTTCCTGGAAGCCACGGACCAGCAGGAGAGGGTGTGAAGTGTGACCCACAAGTACCGTTTCCAGCTGGATAGCTAGCCGTGTTGCTCTGAGTCCGGAAAAGGGACCTCACAGAGCTGTGAAAAATCGGTTTCTTGAACCGGACTCTTACTGGCTGTCCTGCCTACAGCCACACGCAGTGACAGCACTTGGGGGGAAGTTTCATTCTGGTGCCAGAGAAAGCAGGCAGGTGGGGCTCTCTGAGGAGTGGAGACTGACTCGTCAGTGACCTAGGGAAGCCTTGCAGGGGAACCAGTAGACTGGCAGCGGGCAGTGGCAGGCTACACATGTGCCTGTAATTTAGGGTTAATGGAAGCTCAGACCTGTCTTTTGTTCCAGTAGAAAACTGTCATTGCGGTGGACGGCTGTGCACACATTGCAAATGATATGTGCATACACATCCACACATGCAATGCACAGACGTGTAAAAAGATTCCTCCTGGGGTCGGTGTTCTTGTCCTGGTAGTCTGTCTCTTATGTCCATTTCTCTGTGATGATAGCGTTTTCTTCTAATTGGAGTGTTAGGTTCTGTTAATTGTAACAGAAAAAAATTCTGTGTGTGACCATTATTAATCTATACAGATAAACACATGTAGATTGACTCCTAAGCAACTTACATAGAGCTGTGGGCATCTCGCTTCTGTGCCCTGTCTTCTGCAGTTAATAAGGTCCTCATCAGATCTGTGGTGGCTAATGTCCTACCCTTGCCCTGTGTCGAAAAGGTTAGACCATCAAAAGGACTGATACGGAAATTCCCTAGAAATTGTCATACTCAGAGATTCTTGGAGCTTAGTTACATGTGGGAAAAGGCCTTGCCTTGTAAAAAGAGACCCAAATCCCTTTAATGATCAAAAGTGTTACCTAAATTTCCTCTCTGTAGTTGGTATTTCTTGAACATCTTATTTCCCATAACTAAGTATTCTCCCTGAGGCCAAATACTAGGTGCTCTCCCTTCTTTTTAAGAAAACTATTATAAAGGTGACATAACTTTACTAGACAGTTTGGAAAACAGAAGAGAAACAGTGACCCAAAATGCTCATATTCCAAGGACAATCAGTTGTGTGTTTTTATATATATATCTTGTATAGTCTTCCTTTATATGCATATATTTTTGTATCCTACACCTTACATCTTGCTTCTTTCCACTTAAAACTGGTCTCTCTCTCTCTCTCTACACACACACACACACACACACACACACACACATCACATATCTTCTCTCCACTTAAAGTTACACCAAATGCATCTTCCTGTGTTGCTACATAGTCTCTATTGTTATGTCAGCAGATTAATCCAGATGTATGGACTGCAGCTTTCTACTTCACTGCCTCTCCCCAGGACAGTGTAAGAGGCAAGAAGGGAAAAATAAATCGGCATTCAAGATGAATTTACAGGAAAATTCTGTGTAGTCTTAATTTGTTTTCCTGAGTGCCTGGGCTCTCCAATCAGATGCCCATGATTGTCCCCTGTCCCCTTACTAATGATCTGACCTCTTGTGTCTGGGACTTGTGGTGTGAGTTCTGTGGCCCTTCATTGTTCTGTCTTAGATCTTTGCTGCCACCAGAACTGTACTGACTCTGAGGACACTGAAGCTCTGTAATGACTTGTAGGGTTTGTGCAAATAACCAGCCCACTGGGTAGAGACATTTTAATTCTGTTGCTTTTTGGTAGTGCATTATTGGATTACAAATGTTTACTTAGTATGAAAAATGGATATAATTAACTATGCCCTAAATAGGGACTAGATATTTACTCCAAAATTAATTTACAGCCTTTGTGCTTTGCATGCATGTGACATATGTTCTTGTTACCAATGTTACCAGTGATTCTAAGGATTTGAAATAGTTGCCTTCTTCCACCAGAAGACTAGGAGTTAACCAGCAAGGCACACACATAACACTTCAAAAAACTTGGATCATTTTTGCATTTAAGTTTGTTGAAATTTTATCAGGGAAACAGACTTTTTTCCCTTGTATTATTATTGATGATACAATATTAAAAATGGTTTTTACAATTCAGATGCCAGTTTTACATTCAAAAGGGACAGATATTAATGTTTCAGATTCATTTCTGTAATTTTTTAAATTAAAACACAGGTTCTCAGTTGTGCAGACTGTGCAGAATCAAATCACCGGGCTTCAGATAGATTTTATATAAATTCCAAGTGCTTCTTAGATTATCAAAAGGAAGACCTAAATTGTATTACCTCTTTAATATTACAGTTTCTGAATCATAAATCTTTGAAAGTTTGTGACTCTTCATGATGTCTACCAGTCAACATACTTCAGTCCAGAGAGCACTGGACTTAGCTCACCTGACTTCTTGTCGGTTGGAGAAAGTACCTGTTCAGTCTTCTTTAAGCCATAGCATACAGCAAAGCAGTGCATGTACACAAGTAGAATTTAATAAATACTTTTTGTATTGGCATACTGATTTAAAATAAGAGTACACCTTGTATTGAAAAAGTAGTTTGAGGGTGAAATCGCATCACATGTAATAGTTTAACCTTGAATATTTGTGGAATTTTAGTTCTTTCATGAGACAGTAACATTAAAGCCAACAAGTGTGTTGTTAAGGTTTTTTCAAATTAAAGCTCAAAGTTTAATAGATACTTACATTCAACAATAATAAGCAAATAATTTGACATCTGCTACCACCACCAACATATGTGTATTGAAACTGTGTCTCCAGGATGAATATAATGAGGTGTGGGAAGGCGACCGCTCTTTGGAAAAAAGTGTGAGACGGGGGAGGGTCAGTAGCTCCTGTTGTAATCAATTTATAAAACTTTATTTGAAAGTGGGAATCAATAGATTGCCTCCAGTGCTGAACAGTTAATCATTAATCAGTTGATCTTTATTATGAACCCAAACTGCTTATATTTTCTTTTCAGAACTTTCCTAATAATGTGATTGCAAATGTTTAAATCAATGGATAATGAAATTGACGAGTGTGTCCCTGGTCCCATGGTAGAGAGTAGGCCTCTGTGTTCGGAGGAATGTTCCAGCAGCGGCTGCGGGCAGGCGCAGCGTCGCTGGGCTGTGCTTCCCTGCTCACTGGGCCCTG
Source organism: Dama dama (assembly GCF_033118175.1). Classification (NCBI taxonomy): domain Eukaryota; kingdom Metazoa; phylum Chordata; class Mammalia; order Artiodactyla; family Cervidae; genus Dama; species Dama dama. The sequence continues at coordinate 84,569,113 of NC_083691.1, read as the reverse complement.
GAGCTTGGCCAGCTTGGGTGAGGGGGAGGACGAGGAAAGGTTTGGGTTTGAGAGCCTTGAGTTTATTTCTGGCTGTTGAGATGTGAGACTGTGGGAGCTGTCATAAATAGAGTTTGAGGGAGGTTGTAGACTCGGAGGTTCTCGCCAGGGTAAGTGCTGGATGGGTCTGTTTTTAGCGGCTTCACGCTTTCACCTTGGTGCTTCCAAGGGGTGAAGCTCAGTGTCTGGATCCCATTGGTATGGGTGTCTCAAAAGTCTTCCCTTCCGTGTACCAATCATGGCCACTGCGTTCCCTTTCTTTCTGCAGTTGCAGTGAAGTAACTTCCTGACCTGTCATGAGACTTTTTAATTTTTTTAAATAATGAATTCCAAGCGCCGCATGCATCGCATTGGGGCAGGAGTGGGGCGGGGTGTGTATGCGAGGCTTTCTGGCTCTGTGTGTATCTGGGTGTATGTTACCGTGTACAGGGGCACCCTGCGCTCCCCCGGATCTTTGGTCTCCTTGTGATCACCGCCTCCTCCGGTGCAGGCTCTGAATCCTTTTCCACCGCTTCCACCCATGTGGGTTCGGGAAGCCTCACTCACGCCCAGGGCCTGCCCTGGGCCAGCCCCGTCCGGCGCACAGGTGCTCCCTGCTGCCGCGAGCTCGGGGACACTGCCCCGCCCGCCCGACCACAGCCCTCCTCATCCTGGGGCAGCTCGCCTGCCTGCGGTGGTGGCCCTGGCCCGGCTCCCGGCGCCGGCCCTGCCTCCTCGGCTCTGTTGCTTGCTCACCAGACCGTGAATCACCCTGGACTTGGGGCATTTTACCCGCCTGAAGGGCTCACAGGCATTGCCAGGCTGCTTTAGGGCTGCGGTCTTCAACACTGCCCAGAGGAAATGACTTCTCAGGAGAAATGTAGATAATAAGCTCCTTAAGGAGAAGCCATGTTTTATTAATGAGAGGCAGTATTGTATACTAGAGGGTGTCCTCCTGGCTCTGAAGTCAGTTCATTGTCCCGCCCAGCGACTTGCCTGGTGCATTATCCTGGCCAAGCCACTTGACCTCTGTGTGCAGTTTCCATCTGTAAAATAGGATTGTTCTGAGGAATCCGCAGGGTGTTAGGGGGAATGACTTAAGTTGACTCATTTGTGTAAAGCACTTGAAGAGTGGCTTATACATAGTAAGTGCATGCTAAATGTCATTTTCTCTGAACACCGTGGTTTATACATAATAGGTGCTCATTAAAGATTTTGTTGAATAGTTGTAACATTCAGAAGATGGAAAAATTATTTCCTCATCTCTTGCCTTGAAAGTAGTAATATTTGGTTGCAACAAAACATTGTAGGCATGGAGACATTTATCCTATGGTTGGGGATAGGGTAGCAGAATATTCCAGATTCATTATCAGTAACCGTGTGCCTATGATTTGTTCATCAGACCTAACATACTCAGTATGGCAGAAGTTTGATTGCTGTTCATAGGCTCCCAAGGTAATTTTGAAAGGGCAAAACAGCTTAATCAGGTGATTTGTTTCCAGTGAGCATTGTTATTGGAAGGTTTCAGACTCCAGCATATTTGATAGCTATATTGAAACAAGGCTGTGTTCTCTCTTTATGGGTTCACCTCTACATTCTAACGTATGTTTGCTTTTGAGGTGGAGATGGGTAGCACGGTGCCCTTTCATTGAATAGGTTCTTGCTTCTTTGTAGCCCACCCAGCGCCTAGCGTGGGGCCTTGAAAGCGGCAGTTGCTCAGTAAATAATGTTTTCAGTTAATAAGTAAATCATGGGACATTCTTCTCTCCGTTACATCACACCAGTGCCTGGAAGGTTCCTTTTAGGAGGCTTTGTTTATGATTTTACCCTTAGGCAGTTGCTACCTGATATGAGTGTTTCTGTCTTGCTGTTGGGGTATTGAATTGAGGGCTTTTCTCAGAGTTACTGCTCATCCACCATGAGAGGAATGAATGGTCTCCACATAAAACCTCGATGAACTGGTGGGAAGAAGGGCACCGTCACTCATCTTTGATGAGGCGTCTGGGCCTTACTCAGGATGAAGATCACAGCTCTAATAGAAAGAGGTGAGTCATGGTGTTTTAAGTTAAGAAAGTTGGTTTTAAAAGTTTATGCTGATAATATTTGCTATGGTAAGAACTGAAGAATATATATCCTTGTGTTCTCTTTGTAGGGACAGTGATCACAAGGACAAGAGCTTTTGACCCAGGACCTAGAGATTACAGTTTGGAAAAGATGATTTCAAAATACCAATCATACCCATAAAGGTGACAAGAACATAATCCTGAAGTCCATTGTCAGTGGTTTATGAGTGCTTATTTCATTCTAAAACTATTTATGGATTCAAAAAACGATTTATGCAACAGGATTGCAACAGCCCTTTTTCTTTATGAAGAAATTGGAAGAGCTTTAAACAAACATACTCACATACTCATTCAAACCAAAAAGCTTGCCCTGCCTTTTAAAAATGCCATTTCTGTTGTCTGTCATCATTTTTTAATCATGGTCCCTCTCCCCATTTTTTTTTTTTAATGTCTCATTGTATTCCAAAAAAAATTTTTTTTAACTGTTGAATTCTCCCCTGGTACCCAACTTCAAAAAAATAAATTTATTCCAATGTAGATGCATGTAGTATGGTTCTTGTATGGCAGGATTATTTCACAGGTGAATCATCTGGATTCATGGTTTTTATAAAAAGAACAGGAGTGTGTGATTGCCTTCCCTCTTTCTCTCTGTCACCCATATTGACGCGGCCCGTTTAAAACCTGGTCTTCATGAAAGGATGCGCTGTGTGGGCCTCCTGACTGCTTCTGCGGCAGCTCCCCCCGTGTTCCTGTGTGGCCGGCAGCCCGGGGAGCACGGGGAGCGCCGTGACGCGCGGCTTGTACTGAGCAGAACTCTGAACTATTTTCCTATGAAAGGTAGTACCTTCGTGGGGGGGAAAGTCCAGGTTCTGGTTAGTTCCAGATGATTTCCCACACAGAATGCGTACTCTCTCACTAGTGCTTGGGTCTTAGTAAATAAAGGGAGTGTTCTGTGTTGACTCCTGGCTTGACCAGAAGACATTGATCAGGCAATCTGTTTTTTCTTTTTCATTTTTTTAACTAAAAGTGATTGCTTAGAGTGAGATGCGTCTACATCAGGATACCTTTTCACAGGTTTGTTTTTATCATCTTATCCACAGAGTTAGTCTTTGCTGTCAGACTTTACTCATAGGGATTTATTAAAAACTGCTTGGTTTAAAAGGAAAAAAAAACAAAAAACGGGGAAAGGTAGACAGTTGGTTGAAGTAGTTGGTAGATTTTGACCACGTGGGAGTGTGTTTTCCACAGAGCATATTTTAGAGGCCGAACCCGGCTAACAAAAGCTGTTTATGACTTTGTCTATCACGTGAATGGAAGCCCTCAGTGGAACCTTCTCCACTGATTTCTCCTCCCCACTCTCCTCAGCCCCACATCTTACTTACCTTCCCTTTCGAATTCTGTTCCCATCTGTCGGGTCGCTGATGAGCAGGCTGGCTCCTGACCTGAGGAGGCTGCATGCCAGCCCTGCACGCCCCAGGAGAGGAAGTCACCCTGACCGTCCCCGGGAGGGTTAGGCGTCCCCAGGCCCAGACTGGACCCGGCTGGTTTCCTCCATTCACACAGCAACCGCGCTGGCCCGCGGCACCTCGCTCCTCCTGGCCCTGACTGTGCGGTGGAGCTTCTGTGTCCGAGGCCCGCAGCAGCACCGGGCCCCAGGCTTCCCGGTGCCCCCGGCGCGGGTGGCGTCGGGTCCCAGCACGCTGTGGCCTGGGATGCAGAGGGTGACCTCGGTGGATGCACATCCAGGAGCCTGGTTTCTCCCTCGGCTCTGCAGAAGTGGGGAAGCCTTTAAGGCAGGGCTTGAGGGCTTGAGTTGAAACCCAAGGGGCCCAGAGATCACAAGAAGGACACGGAGTGACTCTGGGAGATGCGGAGTTGGAGGCCGAGGAATCCAGTATTGCCAGAGGAGAGTTTTGCTTTGGGAGGTTAAAGAGGTTTGGTTGCCCTCTGAATGAGGATGGCATTCTATTTGTAGCTGGAAGTACATCAGACTTTGAAATGTCTGAGGCCAGAGAACCGTTGCTGTAGCAGGGATCAGAATCACAGGCTTGGAAGGGCCCTTGGAAAAGCGTCTCTAGGCCAGCCCCTTCATTTTGCAGATTAAGGAACTGAGGCCCAGCTTTTTATGTTCTCTGACTGCGTTTTACCGTTTCTGCTACTCCTGCCTCTTTCAAGCCCAGCGAGGTTGAGGGGCTCTTTCTTGCCCACTCTGGAGGGAGCTGTGGTACTCCTGTTGCCCTTCCCACCCCCAACCTTGGCCTCAGGGTAACGGGCACAGCAGCCGAGTCAGCCTCTGCGGAACAGTTCTCTCCCCGCCCGCCGCCCTGCCCCACCCCTACCCCCCATGCAGGGATCCCAGCCCTCCCTGTGGGGGTGTGAAGCCACTGGAATGTGGCATTCTGACCCCTGGCAGTGAGTGTCCTGGATGGACCTGGCCTGGGAAACAGGAAAGACTCAGGGGAGGGGTAGCCTGCCCCTTGGCCTTGGGGTGGGACGGAGGGAAAGGAAGTGCTGGCCAGCATTGCCTCCCCACGTAGACCCAGCGGGCTCCCCAGCGCGGGAGAGCAGGTGGCGGGGCGCCGTGTGGAACTGAACCGGCGGGCTTCCTGAGTGCTGGACCAGGGCTGCGCTGCCGGAGCACGTGGGGCCAGGAGGAAGGGGTCTGAGGGAGAAGGGAGGGGCAGACCAGAATGCAGAGGAGACTCGTAGGAGCCGGTGGACGTGAGGGTGGCAGACGGAAGGAAGGGACGTCCAGTCTCCGTTCAGACCAGACACAGTCTCACTTTAGAAACCAAGTATGTCAGAAGGTGGGAAAGACCCCTCTGAAGAAGTCGCCGCCTCATTTGGAGACCCTGGAGCTTTTTCACATGCTCTCTTTTTGCAAGACAGAGTTGGTAAACTGGGGAGGGGGGGATGCTGTCCGTCCAGGTGTGAGATTGATTGGCACTTAGTCATCCCTTTCTGGTTCATGTCAGTAGTGATGGATGCGTGCCTCCCCTCTCCCCCACCCCCCTCCTTTGCACACACTCTGGTCCGTTACCACCTTCGAAGAGATTTTCAGAACCACGAGGCCGAGCTGCAGTGATGGTGTCTGCACGAGCTCCTTGACTGGCTCTGGGATAAGGGCACCTCACACCCTCCACTCCCTCCCTATTAAAGCGCTGTGCGGGATGCGCAGCAAGGGCTTGCGATGCCCCGTGTGGGCCCTTGTGAAACCAGGAGCGTTGCACTGTTGCCAGACTGCTCATGAGCTCTGCCAGGATGGCAGGCCAGTTTTTCATGGGCGGGGGGCAGTGTTTGCAATTAAATTCCATGCTCACGGGAAAAGAATAGAATTGAGAGGTGGCCAAGTGTCTCTGCAACACCCGTTTAAGAAGAGAACCCTCCTGACTGCCGCCATACCTGAAGGGGTTGGGTTTCCTTTGCAGCTGGAATCTCTCCAGGCTGAGTCAGTTCGTTCTTCCCACGCCCAGGGTTGTCTTGAATGATAATTAGTGTTCTGTGGTCCCACACCTCCTGCTGAAATGAGGGCGCTTGTGTGGGCTTTCTCAGGTGACATTGTCCAGAGTCCTGGGAGTCGTGGCCCTGAGGCTAAGTGGAGGTGTCTTGGTTTTCAGACTCACTGGTCCTGCAAAGCCCAGGGTATGTGGCACCTTTCCTCCACCTGACTGATACCAGCCGCCAGGTGAGACCCATGGCATGCTGCAGGCAGTGCAGCGGGTAAGCAGGCCAGTGCCTCACTACTCTCTAGGTGTGCATCTTAGGACTTCTCTGAGAACGCAGCAGTCCTCTAAACTTGAAAGTTTAAAGCAACAGAATTATTAAAGAACATGTTAAGTGCTTGTGTGTAAGTTCAAAGCTATGTATCTCTGTATATTCTAATCCTTTGAAAATTGATGATCCTTGTTAAATAGGATATGGATTTGAGCAGAGCATCCTTTGGGAATGGTCAACATTTAAAGTTTCCTTTCTATCCTAATAACCATTGGTTCTTGAAAGGTATCTTGAACCTAATAAAATAGACAATATATTTTAACCTTTCAGGTAGGAGTTAAGGTAGATATATTTCCATCTATTCCAAGAAATTATGAGTTTTATCATTTGAACATTTTTTTGATGCTTCTTTTACTCTATAAAGACTAACTTTGAATAGAATAACATTACAGAATCGAGATCTTGCAAAATCCACCTACTTAACTGCATGTGGGAATACATGCTGTTGTAGCATGTGGAAAAAGGACTGGGTGATTCATGTGGGTTTTATTTATGTTTCATTTTGGTAGCAAATTAGTTATTCTCTATATGTGTATGTTTATGCATGCATGTGTTTAAATTTGAAATGCAGAAAGAAATTTATCAACTTTTTTTTGACTTTGAAAGAAAGTTAGTTTCTTTGCAATATTTTAAAAGACCAAAATGGTACTTGCTTCCTAAGCCTCTGGTAGTTGTAAATTATTATAAAGCTTATTCTTTTGCAGTTAAAACATTCCAGAAAGATATGAAATATAAGTGCATAAGGATCGAAGAATATAAGTAAACCTGAATCTTACATACCCACAGAACATCTTTAAAGCTGCTACTTCCCACCCTACCGCCCCCTCTCCCCCCATGGGATATTGTTAATAGAGTAGTCCACTAGTCCAGTCTCCCATTCACTTTCACCATTTATCAAGTAAGGATTGGGATCCTACTCAGCATAAAGTGGCTATAGAAATAAGAAAGACACAGTCCCCCACTCCCCCAGCAGCTCAGAATCCAGCTGCAAACACACAGCTGCAGTGTCTTTGGGTAAGTGAAGTGGGAGGGAGAAAATCAAGTTAACTTCAAGGAGAAGATGTTTAAGCCACACAGAGGAGGATGGTAGCAGATTTCCAGCTAGTGTAAGAAAGCTGTGCCTCGCAGAGGGGATGGAAACAGAATACTCAGAATTGATTTAGTAGGTATTTATGGAGGACCTACTGTGATAAGACCTGTTCTAGGTATGGACAACAGAGCTGTGACCAAAAGAGACAAAAATTTCTATCAATCTTGAGCTTTCTGGTAGAGAGGGACAAAATGAACAATATTATAAATAGTGCGTAGGATATGTACTGTGCCAGAGGGATATTAGTCTGTGCAGGAAAATAAAGCCGAGAAGGGGAACAGCTGTGCAGAGGTTTGCAGTTTGAATGGAGTGGTCATGGAACTTCTTGGCAAGTAGTTGAGTTTGATTGGAATCCTGAAGTGGTGGAAGAGTGAATGGGCATGGAAGGGGCAGGGGACATTCTGGGTGGAGGGGACACAGGTCCCCAGGCCCTGAGGCTTCAGTGCTGGAGGTAAGAGGTGCTGGCCACTCAATAGGGGGTAGGTTACTGGGAGGTTAGTTTGGCCCAGGCCCAGGCCCCATTTGTCAGTGTGAGGGGTTAGGCTTGATTCTGGAATCAAATGGGAGCCATTGAAGATGGTGGGGTAGTGTTGATGTCATTGCCAAGACCCCCAGGTCTCAGAACTTGGCATCCATGAGGTGTAGAGGTTCGATCACTACACAGAGGAAACTCCAGTGTTGAGGGAAATGTGAAAATATATTTTTCAAACATGTTCTTAAAATTGCTTAGTTTTTTTTTTTTTTAACTGGTCTTGCTATATTTGCTCATATGGTCTATTTCACGTGAATCTTAGGGATAAAATCATTGCTATATAAAACATAGACCTTCCAAGTGATTAATGTTCATTTTTTGACATACCCTAAGGTAAGAGTCTTAACCCGCCCTTCCCCACCCCCACATACACTGCACAGCCTGTGGGATCTTAGTTCCCCAGTCTAACCCATGCTCTCTGCATTGAAAGTGCAGAGTCTTCACCACTGGACAACTAGGGAAGTCCAAGAGTCCTGTTTTTCATTGCCCCCTTATCTGCATTTTCTTCTAAGAGGAGAGTTCCAGGGTAGATTTCAAAGACTTGATGACCTTAAGAATTAGTGTATCAAAGAGGCCCTGTGTGGTGTGAGATTTCTTAATAGTCCACAGTTGTCACTCTGATTCTCGTTTTTTTTTTTTTTTTTAACCACACCCTACATCTTATGGGATCTTAGTTCCTCAATCGGGGATTGAACCCAGGCCCCTGCAGTGAAAGTGCCCAGCCCTAACCGCTGGACCACCAGAGACTTCTCTGATTCTCATGACTAATTTCGAATACTTCTTCCCATATAAGCATACAGTAGCAATGTGGATTTTAATATTTTTTTAAGAGAAAAGAGATCTCTTACATCAAACATCAAACATTCACTTACAATGAAACGAGGCACATTAAAACAAAAAAAGAAAAGAAAAAAGTGTTCATTGAATATTGCCAGCAAATTGTGTTTTGTTGCCAGGACCAGGTAGTTGGAGATCCAGGGAGTTTGTAGGGATGAATAAGATCACACGTAGAAACTTGCCTCACAGAAAAATTTAAGGTTTGGGTGCGTGATATTCAGGGATGATATTTCTTTGTAGAATAGTATTGGGAGTTAGTGGTAAGGATCAGTTAGAAATATAATTGTTGGAATCAAAGGTGATCACTCTTTGACTTATCATTTTCTACTTGGTTTACTTTGAAAAATTACTAGGTTGAAGTTCACAGCAGTGCCCAAGTTGATTTATAAAGACATTTCTTTCAAAACAGTTGCTAACTGGTTTCACTAATTCATTATCCTGAAAGGATTCCTTAATGCTACTTACAGATCATTACACCTCTGAGAAATCATTACTTTCGCCTCAGGAGTATTGCTTTATGTGGAGGCATTATTCCTTTCACAAGGAAACCCTTGTTTCCTGGATGATAGAATAGTTGAGATCACGTTCATGCTGTCGGGTTTCCAGATGTTTCCAAAGGCACCAGCGACACCATCATCCTGGCTGAGAAGGTGTCGGAGGCTCTGCTGGCCCTCGGGAATGACCATCGGCCACGGACCGTCATGTTCACTTGAGATGGGCTACTCCAGTGTGAGATGAAAGACTAACAGTGTTCCTCCTTTTCTCTGGGGCTTCCCTTGTGGCTCAGCAGGTAGAGAATCTGCCTGCAGTACGGGAGGCCTGGGTTTGATCCCTGGGTTGGGACGATCCCCTGGAGAAGGGAAAGGTTACGCACTCCAGTATTCTGGCCTGGAGAATTCCATGGACTGTATAGTCCACGGGGTCGCAGAGAGTCGGACACGACTGAGGACTTTCACTTGCCTTTCTTTTCCCTGGACTCTTGGGCTTGACATTTTGCCAGCCCTTGCCCACCTCCCTTCCATTTTCTTCAGTTCCTCCTGTTGTCTGCTTGTGTGGAAGTCTGTGGAAAGCACCTCCTAAGGCCCTGGGCTCAGGAAATGTTAGCTGTTACCAGATTTGACTGAAGGGGTGGGACGTGTTGCAAGATGTGTTTCGTTATCTGTGACAGGTGTTCATCTAGTATAATAAAACATTTGTAGCCCTCAGAGTGCTTATTTTCATGCTCATTTTGTTGTTCTTGTTTGAAATTCTGGTCACATTTCTTCTTTTCCCTGTTGTGCTTTATACTTTTGGGTGAGTACAGTCGAGTAAAAATGGCATTCCCATATCTAGTCTTCTGTTTGATTCTTGATCATTTGACTAACAGATTTTAGGTTGGAGCATACATTAATATTTATAAAGTGGTACTGTGTATCATTCATACCCACAAGTACCTGACAAGAAACGTTAACTTGTGTCATATTATCTAATATGGTCATGATAGACAAAAGTGGTAGGAAGGGGGATAACAAGAGTTTATTATTATTTAAGTTATTATTTATCCGATGTTGATTGAGGAATATTACATTCGTTCACCGTTCAACCGTTCACCGTTTACCTTTCAACACGTCACAAATATTTATTGATATTTGGAAGTATTGAGTAATAACATGTTGAGGCTGAAAGAAAACTTGAGTCAGTCTTAATGTTTCACAGGAAATGTTTTCAGTATTAATGTTTCAGCAGAAAAACTGGGATAAAAAGGTGTTTCTCAGTTATTTTTGAATAATTGTCTCTCTTTCCTACCACCAAACTTACTTTCCAAAAACGTTTGGCACTTTGTTGAAATTCAGGTCCTCCTGTTCCTGTTTATTCCTTCTGCAAATATTTATTTTGCTAAGCTACTATTTGCAAGCCCCGTAATAGCCCAACGACAAAAAGAACCTACTTTTTCTGGTGGAGATGAGCAATTTCATTATACTGCCATAGATGAAATAATTCTAATGGATCTGTAATAGAACTCCTACAGAGGAGATAATTCTTGATTTAGTCCCTATAGAGCAGATGAAACCTGGAGAAAGTATTAAAGATTAAATAGGAGCTTTCAAAGCAGGTAAAGAGAAACAGCTTTCTTAGCCAGAGAGAATGGCTTTGCATAAGCCAGGGAGTCACTAACAGTATGGGTCCTTTGGGAACATGCCATTCTAAAGTATTGCTGCAGTGATGGGGAAGAGTGGGAGCAATGATGGTGAAGAGGTGGCCTGCGATTAAATCTAAACAAGGCTTTGTATTCCATGCCAGAGACTTGAATGGCCAGATGTTGGACTTTATTTGGAAATTGCTGTTTCTGGAGTCCACATCCTTAAGAAGTTTGATAGGGCAGTTCTTATAAACACCCTTACTAGGTGTTATTTATACCAAAGCGCTTCTGTAGGAGAATAAAACACTGTGACCCAGGTGCCCAAGGGATAGCTAATCATCTGGCTTAAAGGATGACTTTTAGAGAATTGAGATGAAGAGAGGAAATGTGAAAGAATTAAATACTTCCCCAGGATAATTTTTCCCTCAACTAAGATATATTCATTTGTAAGTAACAGTGCATTAATTAACAGTACCAATATTCTTTAAAGCTGGTTAAACAAGGAAGTTGCATGTTTTAGTGGACATTCACGCTCAGAGAAGCCTGTGTGGCTTAATAATGGCATGTGCCTGACCAGAAGGTCTAACACCGCACAACCATGGGCTAGTGGAGAAGGCCTAAAGAGTTCCTTTAAAAATACTGAGATTCAGTCTCAAAGTAGAAGAAATGTCAGGGGTTGAGTTCTACACCATTGGGTTCAGTCAGACTAGTTGTAGCTAGGGAAGAGTTTCCTTGAGTAATGAAGTATCTTGTTTTGATTATTTAAAAAAATTTCAAAAATGTAACCATTTAATGTCTGACTTTGAGTAACTTCCTGGTAAAACCACCGAAGAGAAACCGATTAAAAAAAGTATTATTATATGTCCAAGTACCTACCTGGATGAGGTAACATGCATAGATGGGACTGTTAGTCATAAACCATTTATGAGATATTGTAATAATCTTTCTGAAGAATCAGTTTTTATTATGTTAATCACCCCTGTTGCTTTTATCTCTATTGCATTTTCTCCATATATTATCTTTGTCTCTTTTGATTTGCTTTATTGCTCTTTTTCTAATTTCAATTGAATGCTTAGTTCATTTTTTTTTACCTTATTTCCTGTGAAATTTCCCTTTAAACACTGCCATAACTGTGTCCCATCAATATCAACATGTGCCATTTCTATTGCTCTTCATTTTAAGTATATGATGAATTTTCCTATAGTCTCTTCCCATTAAATAACATTTTTATCATAGAAATTTCCAAATGTATACGAAGTTGAGGCAACTGTGTAGTAACACAGTGCTTTAGTAGTTATCAATTCAAGTCCAATTCTGTTTTAATCTGTTGAGACCTTAGCCAGTAAATCCTCTAGGACTAGATGTGCTGGAAAGGTCCTGCAAAGTGATATTTGTTATATTAAAAGCATCCTTGGCTTGCCTTATGAGGCATAGTGATTGGTTTCCAAACCTTAAACTGGTCTGATAAATGGGAAATTATTTTAAATTTAAATTATGACCACTATAAGCATGTGGTTCTCTGACACTGTGTCCAGTAAATTGAATTGTACAATTTCAACAAAGTTGCCAGAATTGAGGAAACACAAGGATGAAGTCTAAAGGGACCTCATGGATTATCCATTACACTTCCATATTACTGATGAAATGAATTGGAACCAAGAGGACTAACTGCCTTGCTCAGAGTCAGTCTAATGACAGAACTAAGGTTGTGATTCCCTCTCCATGAGGACAGACCTCTGGGCTATCTGCTTTTCCACTTTCAATTGAGGGTAGACAGTCCCAGCTTTAGGCAGGATTGTGAAACAGAGTTGTGTTCTGCAGCCTCGAGCTCTCTTTTCCTCATCTTGTTTCATGAATTCCTTGTCTAAAGATACTGCTTATCTTCTCTTAAGTTCTTCTCTGTCTCCACCAGCTTTCTATTATCAAAAAGGAAATTATCCTTTCCTTAATCTTTTTCTCTGTCTCAGGATTCCTAGGAACATTTTATTCACATACTTGGTATGATTTTGCTTAGAGTGGTGGGAAACTGTACTGTAAACTCCTCTTTCCTAGTGTTTTAAATTCTTAGTACCTTCCTTGTTCAGTTCTTGATTTTTAATAGAATACCAATAACTGTTTGAGGAATGAATATTTGAAAGGAAGGATGAATGAATGAATGACTTTATAGGGCTATAGTTCCTTATCTGATAGTTGTATTGCTGTGGTGTCTGACAAAAGTTACAGCAATGGAATGTTCACTTTTCATTCACAAATGTTTTACTATAAATTGATTTAGTCAATTGAACCAGCATTGTTTTTCGAAGACTTCCGTACTTGAACATAATATGAATCAATGGTCATGTTTGCTTGTTACATATTTATAGAAGTTTGCATTGGTTTAAGAATCTTTCAGAAAAAAATTGTGTGCATATTTTAATATTTCCATTGTTTTAGATTCAGACTTTGTCCACTCTGGTACATAGCTACATATGCCTAACATAGTTTTATTCTGTGAAAATGCCTGTAAAACAAATGTTTATAGCGTGAGTCGTTTCTGTTGATAACCATAATTTTGCCCTTCCTGCTTTGCGCCGATTGCAGCATGCAGAAGAGGGAGAGGGAAGCACCAGCATTTGGAACAGAACGCCGTAGGCTGGAAGGAGAGAGAATGAAAGCTCGCTGTGTTAGATTCCTCCTCAAGCAGAACAGAATGCCTGATAACAGCCAGCCAGGAGCTGGGGGAGTTAAGAACAGCAATTTTACGTTACAACAGAGTTTCTAGGCTGGCATGGAAAGAGATGCCAGTATTAGCTATTTGCATCTTACTGTAGCCACAGGGATATGTGAACAGCTGGAGAATTAATCTGATATATATTCCCGGCAGCCTCTCTTCTGCCAACAGAATTCCATTACTGTGAGCTTCTGAGGGTGTACTATGAATTTGTGTCTTGCTTTTTAATAGCTGCTATAGCGTGTTTCTGGCAAGTGGAATACCACATAATGGGGTGCAGTTGTATCTGGGTCTGGAGTAAACTACGGTACCCTAAGCTCTCATGAGGGGGGAAAGGTAAGGCTCTGAGTCTTGGACATTTCAGATGAACACGCAGTACTTTGTCCAATATGTGCAGTCATACCTGAAACATTTTTTTCCATGTTAGTGGAATTTCAGACTCCAACAAGCAGATGGAAAGATATTTTGAAGAGTAGAGAAGTGGAATCTAGGTCCAGTTAGGCCAGGGTTGCCATGGCTGGTTCCTGAGCATAGAGTGGATATAACCCCCGAGGCAGGCCGCAGTCCATGGGGTCACAACAGAGTTGGACACGACTTAGTGACTAAACAACAACTGCTGCTTCCCAGATCTGGGGCTGGAGGAGTCTCCGTACATCTTCCAAGATTCCTCCTCTTTCACATCCTTTTCCCCTCCCCTATCCTGAGGATCACAGCTCCTTTCTCACTAGCCTTTGCACTTGGAATCTGTTATATCAACTGCGGGAAGAAGGAATTTCAGGCATCATCAAGAATGTTGGAAAGTAGTCCGTGAAGCAGAAACGCCAAGTCCAGAATAAGACTGAGGGTGGCTGTTGGACGTACAGGTGTTTTAAGTGTTTCTGATTGGGCACCCCATGTACACTCTTAAATTTTTTTTTTTTTTTTTGTAAAATCATTGATTAAACTACAGAGAGCTGTTGGGGACAATAGGGATGGCAGGTTATGCAAAACCTATGGAACTGCATACACAGAGGATAAATATAAACAATAAAAATCCAAATAAAGATCCGGACTCAATTAAGCCACCCTTTACATTTGCATCTGGGCTCTGGCAGCCCATCTCTGCAGCCTCACACGCTCCTGAGTTCATGCTGCTTCCTCTAGGGGGTGGGGCCTCGCAGATACTTACTCTGAATGGAGACTGGTTTCATCAGAATTAAAGATCCAGGGGTAGTTTCTTCATCATGATTTTCAAACACAGGGGAGAATATCTCTAGCTTTTTCATTCACAACCTCCCCAGACAGTTGAATGTAGTGAAAAGTTCAGCCACTGGAGCAGCCATTTTTTGCACTAGAGGAAGAAATTTAAATGAGATTATAAGATTTTCTTAACATATTCATTAACTACAGCCTTTTCCTTTTATTGTGAGAGAACTTGCTCCTGATCTTTTTATAACATTAATGTAGCATTAAAATCACAAACGAACAGCCCACCTTCTGCTTTATACTGACATCATTTTGTTCCAAATTATAAAAGTCACATTAGAGAAACGTGTTTTTATGATTCAGTAGTAGCTTTTAGGAGAAGAGGTACGCGATGTCCTTTTGTTAGTTCTTAAACCTGGCTCCTGTGCTGTCTTGGCCTAAGTGTCCCAGTGAGGCATGCTTTTTAGACCACCAGTTCTCGAAGTGCGGCCTACAGACCCCTGGGGGCACCCCAAGAGGCCTTTTGAGGTAGTGCATGAGGTCAGAGTTATTTTCACAGTAATACTAACATATTATTTGCTTTTATTCTGTGTGTCAGCATTTGCACTGTGGTACAAAAGCAATGCTGGTGAAACTGCGGACATCTTAGCAGGAGCAGAGGCTGTGACCTCAAACTGTTAGTCAGTTCCTACCATGCAGTTGCAGTAAATTAAGACTAATAACCAAGGGAAAAAATCAGTCTCCCTTAACAATGCCCTTTATTGAAGTAGTACAAGTTATTAACTTTATTAAGTCTCTTTTTAAAATATTTTTATTTTTAAATTATTTTTGGTTGCACTGGGTCTTTGTTGCTGCGAGGGGGCTTTTGCTAGTTCGAGTGAGTGGGGGCTACCCCCTAGCTGTAATGCATGGACTTCTCATTGTGTGGCTTCTCTTGTTGCCGAGCACAGGCTCTAGGCTTGCGGGCTCAGCAGTTGTGGCACACAGGCTTAGTTGCCCCATGGCACGTGGAATCCTCCCAGATCAGGGATCGAACCTGTGTCCCATGCATTGGCAGACAGATTCCTAATCACTGGACCACAAGGGAAGTCCTAATTTTCCTAAATTTCAATTGTTGGTTGCACTTCTTATGAATATTCTGTGGAATGAAATGGAAAGTACACATGAAATAACCCTGCCTACTGAAATCCCACAGTTCTCTCGAGGAAAAGTATCACATTGTCTTATTAAACATCCCAGTTGGAGATGTCAGATTAGCCATAGTTACAACTGACTGTTCGCTAGAGTACTCAAATATTTAGTTATATTTGAACATGCATGTATTTTAATCATACATGAAATTATAAAATTTCTCTCATTTTGTATTTAGAAAAAATAGCATTCGGATTTGATGTCTTGCAGAAGTTACAATCTTAAAAATACATTTGCCAGAGGTATCTCAGATATCTTGACCTTTCGGTCTCAAAGACTACTTTTTATCACATGGAGAGCACCAGAGAAAAACTACTTGATATAAATAAAGGGCAGTATTCCTGTTATTCAGTTCAGTTCAGTCGCTCAGTTGTGTCCGACTCTTTGTGACCCCGTGGACTGCAGCACGCCAGGCTTTTCCGTCCATTACCAACTCCCAGAACTTGCTCAAATTCATGTCCGTTGCATCGGTGGTGCCATCCAGCCATCTCATCCTTTGTCGTGCCCTTCTCCTTCTACCTTTAATCTTTCCCAGAAGCAGGATATTTTCCAGTGAGTGGGCTCTTCACATAAGGTGGCCAAAGAATTGTATCTTCAGCTTGAGCATCAGTCTTTCCAATGAATATTCAGGACTGATTTTCTTTAGGACGGACTGGTTGAATCTCCTTGCAGTCCAAGGGACTCAAGAGTCTTCTCAACACCACGGTTCAAAAGCATCGATTCTTCTGCGCTCAGCTTTCTTTATGGTCCGGTTCTCACATTCATACATGACTGCTGGAAAAACCATAGCTTTGACTAGATAGAACTTTGTCAGCAAAGTAATGTCTCTGTTTTTTAATATGCTGTCCAGGTTTGTCATAGCAATTCCTGTTATTAACTCCTTTTTTTTTTCTCCCTTCTTACCCTTGACCAGTCCAAGGAGAAATGAAAAACTATATCAGAATCAGAACCTTGATCCTTGTGCTGTATACATAGATTTACTTAAGAAAAGAGATTTTAAAACATCAAATTTGCCAAGTGCTGTCAGCAGCACTGTTGGGCTCAGATTTGATTTCTGTATAATCAAACCTCACTGAATTTTTGCTTTTCAGTCCCTGTTGGTTGGCTGGTAAATTATTTTAAAGTATAATGTTCTGTAATAGAAAAACACAAAAGCATTTGTCTCGAGCATGTTGTACTTGATCCTATGAAGCAGCGGTTGCTAAGGGAACTATTTGCCAAGAAGAAAAGCAAAGTATTGATTAAGATGGGGGCATAGAATTGAAAGGGTTTCCCCTCAAGAAAGAAAAGAAAAGCATGTAAGACGTTTTTGGCTTTAGAGTCAGATGCCTCCTGACTGGACACAGTGGCCGTGGCATTTCCTGAGGGGGTGGCCAGGCTTACCTGTGCACCATTAGATGCAGCCTGTCATTGCTGCCAAGAGGCTTCTGCTGAGAACAGTAAGGAGCTGGGGCGGGTATTAAGGGAAGTTGCCTTTTAATTCTGACTCCACACTCAGGGAAAATGGTCTTCCTGTGGGGAGGCCAGAGAAAAACATCTGGCAGTGAAAACAAATTGGCCTGAGATGAACTCCTTGCAAGTGCCCTTGATGCCAGGCAGGTGATAAGAGGCTGAAGTCTAGAGCTGACCTGGGAGAGAGATAATGGCAGATGATACCTAAAGGGACCAAAGTATGTCTGAAAATTTCAAAATGCCTGCCTCATTAACACTTTACTAATGAGCTTCTTGAATAAGATTTTTATTGTGTAAACAAGTTCGTTATAATGAAACATAGTTTCCCTTGATATATATCTATATATTTTTTAACAAGACATTTTCTGTTAGTTTGTTTTTTTTTTTAAAAGCATAGACAACAGCATTAACCATACCAGTGACATGAAAAATATGATTATTGAATGTTGTACTAAGTCATGGTGTTAAGGATGGTCAGAGTTGGATAAGACCTGGCTCTTGTGCATGAGGACTCTGTCTAATGGGGAAGTTTGACTTACATGAAGCCATTACTGGAAAGGATAAGAGGTGTGCACAGGTATTTATAGGAACATGGAGGATAGAGCAGCTCAGAGCTGGAGAAGACTTCTCGAAGAAGTGACATTTGACTTGGGTGTGGTTTTTTTTTAATTTTTAAAAAATTTTTATTGGAGTACAGTTGCTTTATAACATTGTGTTAATTTCTGCCGTACAGCAAAGTGAAGCAGCTATGCATATCCCCACTTTTTTGGATTCCCCTCCCGTTTAGGTCACCACAGAGCATTGGGTAGAGGTCCCTGTGCTGCACGGTAGATTTTCGTTAGTTATCTGTTTTACACATAATAGTGTATATAGGTCCATGCAGTCTCCCAACTCATCCCACCCCTTGACTTGGGTCTTGGAATGAATAGGCGTTATCAAGAGGAAGGGGAGAAGGAGGTGTTTTAGGCAGATGATACTCTGTGAGCAAAGGCATGGGAGTGTTTCTTGAGGGTTTGTGGTGAGAATCTGTGTACTTCTGGCACATTAGGTTGTGTGAGGGATTGGTGCACAGTGAGTCTATACAAATAGGTACAAGCTGTATCATGACGAATCGTATCTACAATAAGAAGTTTGGACTTTTTCTTGTTGGCAAGAGAGAGCCAGTGAGCAAGTCTGTCTTTTGAGGAAGATGATTCTGCTGACAGAGTGAGTTAACGGGGTAACGCAAGGAGACAGGTGAGAGGATGCTGCAGTGGTTCAGAAGAGTGATGTGTCAGGGAACTCCAGTTATAATGGAGGGAGGGGTGTTTATTGTGAGGGGAAAATCTGCATCAGAATCCCCTCAACACACTGGTGATATAGTAACGATACATATTTAAAATGATTGTGATAAAAATTTCTTCTTGGAATGAGATAGGAAAGAGGAGAAATACAGATTTTCAGTGGTTTGGATGTTAACTTGAGTTTCTTGCTAGCTTTTACATTCCTAGGGTTGAACTAACTTTTGAATTCCAAATTTGAATATTCAGTCAAAAAATTTCTTCATGGTAAATTTCACAGAACTGGATGAGGCTGGTGGTACTAATAACACGTCAGCAATTAAATATAGAGATAAATTATCTACATGAGCCATTGCAT
This sequence comes from Dama dama, assembly GCF_033118175.1. NCBI lineage: Eukaryota > Metazoa > Chordata > Mammalia > Artiodactyla > Cervidae > Dama > Dama dama. The sequence continues at coordinate 84,550,504 of NC_083691.1, read as the reverse complement.
CATGTATTATAACTGAATCACCTATTTTACCTTGTTGAGTTGTTTCAGTGTATTTTTCTGGTTTTCCATCTTGAAGATAGGAGTGTCCCTTTGTGTGTGTACACATTACGTACATGTTATTTCTAAGGGCCAAATACAGACTAAATAGGAAAACAGATCTTCAAACAGGTAACTTTTGTTTTTGTTTAAACTTCTAAAATCATTTTACTGAGAGCTGAAGTTTTGATCAAATAAGAGAACCTGGTCTTCTGAAATCAAAACACAGGGGATTTTCTCTTCTCCCTTTTCAAAGAATCACCCTGAAGCTCTCTGTTTTGTAAATGATATCCTTCTAAAGACACCTTGACAAGAAAATTATTTATTTCAGTGAGGGAAAACAGTCTTTTCCTGACTTAGTAAGTCAACAGTGTCACCAGAAGGAAAAGTTAGCCTTATAAAAATCGTACCCATTTTGTTTGCACTGTCTTCTGCAATAACACATTCTTAAGATGGCTTTATATCTGCCTTACTTTGAGGAACAGGTTTAAGTACCTTAAATTCAAGCACTTTAAAAATATTCTCTCAAGATATGGTTATCAGAAACATGTTTACTATTTAATAGTCAGTACCCAGTTAAGGTGTGATAAAGTATCTATTAAAGATAATGTTAAGAGAGGAGAAAACTAATATAACATACCAGAGACTCAGAGAAATAGTCTGGTTTCCTAAACAGGTGTTTCCACTATGAGGAATTCAATTAAGGATTGAGTCTGCCTGTAGTTCTGTCATGTTTGTTTCATTTTTCTGAGCTGGGTCCCATGAAAGTTGGTTTTAAAATCTATTTTAGGGTCTTCCCTGGTGGCTCAGCTGGTAAAGAATCCGCCTGCAATGTGGGAGACCTGGGTGTGATCCCTGGGTTGGGAAGATCCTCTAAAGAAGGGAAAGGCTACCCACTCCAGTATTCTGGCCTGGAGAATTCCATGGACTGTATAGTCCATGGGGTTGCAAAGAGTCGGACACAACTGAGCGACTTTCACACTGGTGGCTCACTTGGTAAAGATTCTGCCTGCAGTGCCAGAGACCTGACTTCAGTCCCTGGTTTGGGAAGATCTCCTGAAGAAGGAAATGGCAACCCACTCCAGTATTCTTGCCTGGGGAATCCCATGGACAGAGGAGCCTGGTGGGCTACAGTCCACGGGGTCGCAAAGAGTCAGACACGACTGAGTGACTAGCACTTTCACTTTATTTCTTACAGTCAACCCTATTCCTTGACCCGGACATTGATTTGGTCTCAGCTTCAGAATTTGACGACTTCAGCCTCTCCCTAGGCTGTAGCCATTAGTTTTGTTTGTTTTTCCTGTTTTTCCTGACGTTGGTTGTGGGCAGTAATGGACCTTAGCATCTGAACTGAAGTGCATTCATTGGAGGGTGGTGTCTGTTTGCATTTATTAGCACTGCCTTGATGTATGAAGTTTCAGAACTATTTTAAACCCGAAACTAGTCTCTATCAGATGCAGTAAAAAAAAAAAAAAAAAAAAAACGAGTTTTTTGGAATAATTTCGTAGATTGACAGATGCAGCTCCTATAGTTTTATTGAACATGGGAAAATCTTGGAATCTTTGTTTAAAATTAAAAACTTTAAAGGAATCTCAATTGTTACTGTAATAACACATCAGAAGAGTAGTAGTTTTTGATTAGAAATGATTGTAAATATAGCTAACTAATGTTGATGCGACTAGCTGTATTTCAGTCTTCTCGTTTATTAGGTTGGGTTTCATTCATTTGTAAAGTGCAGCCAGACTGCCTTTCCTGAATTGAGGTTCAAAACTGGATGTTAATCTTGACACCTTTGCACATTAATGCTTTCAGACAGGCCTTTGAGTGAAGCTAACAAGCAAACATTATGTGGTTGTTAATTGTTTTCCAGATGAGAACTGGGATGATGACCAACTGCTTGGTTTTGAACCTTGCAATGAAAACCTTGTCTCTGGCTGCAATCTAATCAATGGGAAATGTGAGTGTGACACCATTCGAACCTGTAACAATCCCTTCGAGTTTCCAAGGAAGGATATGTGCCTTTCAGCTTTAAAGAGGATTGAAGGTGAGTACTCATTTTCGGTTGCAAGCCTTATGTCACATAACTCTGAGCACTGATGGTATTTGAGCTGGAAAAGGCAAAGACGAGCTTACAGAGATGAGTAGGAGCTTTGATCTCAAACAAGATTCCAAAAGTTGACCAGGTGCGAATGTGATGGAGTATGCATGCGTGTGTGTCTGCGCACACGTGTGTGTTTCTTAAAAGCTGCGGGATGGTGACGCTGGGGCAGTACAGGCAAAGTAGTTTGCGCCTGCCTGCCTGGGTCACCTGTGTTTAATGGATGATGTCACACGAGGCATGCCTGAGATCAGCATCTGTTGTCCCCATGTCCATTCTGCTTGATTTACCATAGGATGGTGCTCCAGGAGGAGTGCCGATTAGAAATGCAGTCTGGCAAGAACATGCAGTTTAGAGGAGGTGGGGGTGGGAGCTTTGTGCAGTGACTGTTGGAGGCTGAGGTGGGCTTTGCCATGGGGCAAAACCACATAGGTGTGGACAGGTCATTGGGTGTTTCCCTTTTGGAATGAAGTCAGAAATCACATTAAAATAACAAGAAAATTATACTAACGTGGCCCATAACTTTTGTACATTCATGCATAAAACCTAGATAAGAGTTGGAGGACTTGAAAGTATGATTGATGACCGCAGTAATCAGGAGTGACATAGCCAGAGCTGGGTGCCGCGGCTCGTCGCCGGAATTAACAGAGGGTGTGGCCTGGGCTTTGGACTCAGCTCTGCCCCTGGGCAGCAGTGAACTGTCTCAGAGCCCCTGGTTCCACTCGGGGGGAAAGAGGGCTGAATGAGATATTCTTGGTTTGATTGTTTTCTGTAATTCTTTTTGTTGGTGTTCACTTGATTTGCAGTGTTGTGTTCGTTTCTTCTATGCAGCAAAGTGAACCAGTTATACACATGCGTACAGCCACTCTTTTAGATTCTCTTCCCACATAGTTCATTAGAGTACTGAATAGAGTTCCCCGTGCTATGCAGGAGGTTCTCAGTAGTTATCTATTTTATATACAGTAGTGTATATATGTCAACCCTACTCTCCCAGCTTATCACCCCCTTTTCCTCTCTTGGTAACCATGAGTTTTCTACATCAGTGACTCTATTTCTGTTTTGTTAATAAGTTCATTTGTTCCATTTTTTCAGATTTCACATGTAAGTGATGTCACATGATATTTGTCTTTCTCTGACTTCAATCAGTATGACAGTCTCTTGGTTTATCCATGTCACTGCAAAATACACTTTTATATCTCTATAGTGATGGAGAAGCTGGTAATATAGTTTGGAATACCAAGTCCAAAATCAAGCTCATAAAGGCAGTAGAGCAGTACTGAAGTTTTTGAATTGCATTGTTTCCAAGACATATTAAATGGTTGTAAAGAATAAGAAGTGTATATTAAAGTGAAAGTCGCTCATTTGTGTCCAACTCTTTGTGACCCCATGGACTATAGCCTGCCAGGCTCCTCTGACCATGAATTCTCCAGGCCAGAATACTAGAGTGGGTAATCATTCTCTTCTCCGAGAGATCTTCCAAGCCCAGGGATTGAACCCGGGTCTCCCGCATTGCGGGATAATTCTTTACCGTCCAAATCACCAGGGAAGCCCGAGAATCCTGGAGTGAATAGCCCCTCCCTTCTCCAGTGGATCTTCCTAACCCAGGAGTTGAACCGGGGTCCCCTGCATTGCAGGTGGGTTCTTTAGCAGCTGAGCTACTAGGGAAGCCCATTAAGAAATGCATGCTGCTGCTGCTGCTAAGTCGCTTCAGTCGTGTCCAACTCTCTGCGACCCCAAAGACGGCAGCCCACCAGGCTCCCCCGTCCCTGGGATTCTCCAGGCAAGAACACTGGAGTGGGTTGCCATTTCCTTCTCCATAAGAAATGCATAGTAGCCTCTAAAATAGCATTTCTGTTTGTATTTTCCAGTGCTGCTGGATCATTAAGACTATTGAGTAGAAAACAAAAGAAATAAAGTTTTAGAACCTCAGGACTTTTAGATAGCATTTAGTTCAGTCCTTCAGTTTGAAAATTGAAAACTTCAGCTATACACAGTGGATGACTGACAGGCCCGTAAAGTCTTTTCTGAATCATATTATGCCATTGACAGCAGTTAACCAAGCTCGTTTGTATTGTCTTGAGGCCCTTTGCTCACCCCTGTCCTCACCTCTGTTGCCTGCTTTTCAGTATTTTTGCCAACTTCAGTGTATAAATTTTCAGGGGCATAGATGAAGCGGTCAAATATCTATTCAATTCATTTAATTATTCATGCATATTTTAAGTCACATCATATAATATAGCAGTTTAGAGGATTACTTTTTGCTCTTCTTATATTTCACTTAACTGTTTTAGTCACATCTCAAATGCATCTCTGTCACTGTCATTGTCTTTGCTGGAGCTGTTTTCTGTGTCATTTAACACCCATTTCTGAGCACACATTCCTCATTGCCGTCTAAGTTGTTGGAGATAGAGCCGATTTAGAATCCAGGTTAACACAAGTTTTGTTCCAAACAGGGTGTCTTTGCACTTAAAACTAGGACAGTTACAATTTTAATTAGTGAGGTGTATATTTATGATCTTTACAATGTGGCGATTCACTGCATTGATTTTTAAAGTGTTTCTGAAAAGGCTGTTTACAAGATCCAGCACTTCCAATTTTGAGATCATTCCCTCAGGAATAATTACTGTGGCTGATTAAATTTCTTTATGCTCCCCCCCCCCTTTTTTTCCAAACAGATTCTGTCTGATGGCCTCTGTATAAAAAATCCAAAAGTAGGACTGGTAGAGGTCATTCAAGGTTAATGTGTCTTCCACAAATTGTGTGTGCACGCTCAGTTGCTCAGTCGTGTCCAGCTCTTTGCGACCCCGTGGACTGTAGCCCTCCAAGTTCCTCTGTCCATGGAATTTTCCAGGCAGGAATACTGAAGTAGGTTGCCATTTCCTACTCGAGGGGATCTTGTTTGTTTTTTTGTTTTAATTTTTACTGGAGTGTAGTTGACAATGTTGTGTTAGCTTCAGGTGTTCAACAAAGTGACTCAGTTATACATAAACATATGTGAATGTGTACGTATCTCTTTTTTCAGATCCTTTTCCTTCATAGGCCACTATAGAGCATGGAGTAGAGTTCCCTATGCTATACAGCCCATTCTTATTACCTACCTGCTTTATGTATGGTAAGCAGATATGTCAGTCCCAGTCCCCATCCCCTGGTCATCATAAGTTTGTTTTCTATATCCAAATACTCTACTTCTGTTTTGTAAGTAAGCTCATTTGTACCCTTTTTTAGATTCCACATATAAGTGATATTATATGATATTTGTCTTTCTGTGTTGAGACTTCACTCAGTTTGACAATCTCAAAAATGAAATTATTTTATTCTTTTTTTATTGCTGAGTAATATTTTGTTGTGTATATGTACCCACATATTCTTTATCCATTCCTCTGTTGATAGACAATTTAGGTTGCTACCATGTCCTGGCTATTGTAAAGTAGTACTGCAGTGAACATTGGGATGCATGTATCTTTTCAAATTATTGAATTATGGCTTTCTTTGGGTATATGGCCAGAAGTCGAAATGCTGAGTTAATATGGTAGTTCTGTTCTCAGTTTTTTAAAGAACCTCCATACTGTTCTCCATGGCTTCCCAGGTGCCTCAGTGGTAAAGAATCTACCTGCCAGTCTTACAGGAAAACTTAGGCAGAACACTCGATGACATAAATCAAAGCAAGTTCCTCTATGACTCACCTCCTAGAGTAATGGAAATAAAATCAGAAGTAAACAAGTGGGACCTGATTAAACTTAAAAGCTTTTGCACAACAAAGGAAACTATAAGCAAGGTGAAAAGACAGCCCTCAGAATGGGAGAAAATAATAGCAAATGAAACAGCTGACAAAGGATTAATTTCCAAAATATACAAGCAGCTTATACAACTCAATGCCAGAAAAACAAACAACCTAATCAAAAACTGGTAAAAAGACCTAAACAGACATTTCTCCAAAGACAACGTACAGATGTCTAATAAACACATGAAAAGATGCTCAACATTGCTCATTATTAGAAAATGCAAATCAGAACTACAATGAGATATCACCTCACACTGGTCAAAATGGCCATCATCAAAAAGTCTACAAACAATAAATGCTGGAGAGGGTGTGGAGAAAAGGGAACACTCTTGCACTGTTGGTAGGGATGTAAATTGACACAGCCACTATGGAAGATGGTATGGAGACTCCTTAAAAAACTAGGAATAAAACCACCATACGACCCAGCAATCCCACTCCTAGGCATATACCCTGAGGAAACCAAGGTTGAAAAACACACATGTATCCCATTGTTCATTGCAGCACTATTTACAATAGCTAGAACATGGAAGCAACGTAGATGTCCATCAGCAGCTGAATGGGTAAAGAAGTTGCGAAAATATACACAATGGAATATCACTCAGCCATAAAAAGGAACCCATTTGAGTCAGTCCTGATGAGGTGGATGAACCTAGAACCTATTATACAGAGTGAAGTGAGTCAGAAAGAGAAAGATAAATATCATATTCTAATGCACATATACAGAATATAAAAAAATGGCACTGAAGAACTTATTTACAGGGCAGTAGTGGAGAAACAGACATAGAGAATAGGCTTATGGAGATGGGGAGGGGGGAGGAGAGGGTGAGATGTATGGAAAGAGTAGCATAGAAACTTACATTACCGTATGTAAAATAGATAGCCAACTGGAATTTTCTGTATTGCTCAGGAAACTCAAACAGGGGCTCTGTGTCAACCTAGAGGGGTGGGATGGGGAGGGAGACGGGAGGGAGGTTCAAAAGGGAGGGGATATATGTATACCTATGGCTGATCCATGTTGAGATTTGATAGAAAACAGCAAAATTCTGTAAAGCAATTGTCCTTCAATAAGAAAATAAATTAACAAAAAAAAGAAAAAGAATCCACCTGCCAATGCAGGAGACACAGGGAAAGCAGATTTGATCCCTGGGTCGGGAAGATCTCCTGGAGAAGGAAATGGCAACCCATTCCAGTATTTGTGCCTGGGAAATCCCATAGACAGAGAAACTTGGCGGTCTGCAGTCCATGGGGTCACAAAAAATCCGACACGACTGAGCATACACACATGCAATACTGCTCTGCATAGTGGCTGTACAAATTTACATTCCCACCAATAATGTAGGAGGGTTCCCTTTTCTCCACACTCTCTCCAGCATTTAATTGTTTGTAGATTTTTTGCTGATGGTCATTCTAACTGATGTAGGGTGATACCTCATTGTAGTTGTGATTTGCATTTTTCTAATAATTAGTGATGCTGAACATCTTTTCATGTGCTTTTTGGCCATCCGTGTGTCTTCTTTGGAGAAATGTCTGTTTAGATCTGTACTTTTTTAAAAAAAAAAATAAAGCACTCTGTAATATTTGAGGTCATGTAAGAAGTCAGTACTGTGGGGTTTCCTTTCCTGAGAGACAATGTTGAAGAAAAAACTCTATATTCAAGTATATTGCAAATGAAAAAGTTAGTGATGGTGTATCACTGCATATAATTAAATCATTAATAGCATTGAGGACTTGGAATGCTATAAGAACTTAGGACCAAAAAAATGTTACCGGGAATTATATGATAAAGTATTGTGGAGGAGTTGGAGTCTGAACAATTTAGAATTTGGATGGTGATGCATTCCAGGCAGAATGATGTGGACAAAAGAATGAAGTGACCAAGTGAGATTTGCATGACTTACGTGTAAGATACTTGGGAAATGAATGTAGGAGAGCAAGTTTTTATGTCTATAGGTAAATAGGAACTAAAGATGAGGAGTCAGGACAGGACCAGGTGATGAAATACCTTTCATATGGTGCAGGGAACTCAGGCCCAGTGATAGGAGCTATCAAAAGTCACTGTAGGTTTATGAGTGAAGAGCAGCAGAGCATGAAGAAATCAGTGTTAGGCAGATTGGAGTTGTGGGGGTTATGTAATGAATTAGCAGGGAGAGATTCTGCAGTTGAGGCTTGTAGGAGAGCTCTTTACATTATTTAGATGTAGTGCCATAGAGACGGGTCTAGGGGATGGCAAGGGAAAAGCAAGGAAGAGCAATGTCATTTTGATGGAAGAACATGAAGCATCTGCTTATAGGTAAGGGAGGGATGAAAATATACAAAGGTGATTCTCGTTTCCTAACCTGAAATAGTAGAAGAATGATGGTACAAGTAACAGCAATGGGAAAACATCTCAAAACTTGAAACCAACAAGTGAAGTGGTTGTGAAGAAAGTTGAGCGCCAAAAAATTGATGCTTTTGAACTGTGATGTTGGAGAAGACTCTTGAGAGTCCTCCCTTGGACTGCAAGGAGATCCAACCAGTCCATCCTAAAGGAAATCAGTCCTGGGTGTTCATTGGAAGGACTGATGCTGAAGCTGAAACTCCAATACTTTGGCCACCTGATGTGAAGAGTTGACTCATTGGAAAAGACCCTGATGCTGGGAGGGATTGGGGGCAGGAGGAGAAGGGGATGACAGAGAATGAGATGGCTGGATGGCATCACCGACTCGATGGACATGAGTTTGAGTAAACTCTGAGAGTTGGTGATGGACAGGGAGGCCTGGCGTGCTGCAGTTCAGGGGGTCACAAAGAGTCGGACATGACTGAGCGACTGTACTGAACTGAAAGTCAAAAAGGACTTTAAAAATATGGCAAATGTTACAGCATGTTTGGTGACAAGAATGATCTAGTAAAAAGGGAGAAACTAATAGGGTAAGAATGGTGATGATTATAGAATCAAAGGCATTGAGGAGGGAGAGGAGCAAAATTGTTCCTATTTCTCAGAGGTTATAAAACAAGGTCATCAGCTAACATTGAGGTGGAAGAAGGGTGTGAAAAATTGAGGAGGGAGAGGAAATGGAAAATAGAGAAGTCAGAGAGAGGAGGAGTGAATTAAGTAGGGAAGTGTATTAGGGTCGTCTGCTAGTGTTGACAGCATGCTTGAGGTTAGCGGCTATAAATTTGAAGGAAGAACAGCCAGCACAATTGTGTGCTTTTCTCTGACTCTGGCACATGCAGCAGAGGTGGAAAGGTGGATTTAACTAGCGTAAGGGTTTTTCATAGTGAGTCCTCTAGAAAGCGAAGGGCCCTGCGATTGAGTTAGGCAGGAGAGTACTTAGACAGTGACCAGCCAGGCCATCACTGCTGGCAGGAAGGAAGCAGCAGTGAACAGGGAATGAACAAGAGGCAGAAATTCTGCAAGAAGATAATGCACCACTTGTATGGAGGTGGGGCAGGATCTGATTGCATGTGCTTCATGCAAACAAGGTATTTTTTTTTTAAGGAGAAAAGGAAGAATGATCTGAAAGTAGTGATGAAAACCAAGAAGACCCCTCCCCCACCCTCAGGATTTATGGCATGTGGAAGGTGAAGCCATCCCCACTTGGGAGGATTTCACGGGGCAGAGTGCAGTCAGGGAGGACGCAGGTGTTCATTGGAGCACAGAGGTGAAGGAGCATCTGGAGGGGAGAAGGACAGCAAAAGGGATGTTGGTGATGACAGTCTGAGTTCTACAAGGCCCAGTAGAAGTATTCAGGGGGGAGGGTTGTGCAGAGCATGGGTGAGTTTGCAGAGCCAAGTGAGATTAAGTCCCAAGATGATGCATGACCTGATAAATTTAGACTTGGTTTTTGTGGTTTCTTGTGAGAAGGTGACTAGTTAATGAAAGCCTTCCTTTAAGCACCGTTCTCTGGGGCATTCTGTAGTGTGAAGATATATATGTATTTAGGGATAAGGTAGAAGGTCTAGTGTTCTTGCCAGAGCATCATGCTGAAAATCATGGGTCTTCATTTCTATGTTTTGTGAGTGAATTCTGAACATAAATTGAATTTTAAGCATAAATGCAGCAACATTTTTTTAAAAATGCATGAAAGTCATTTTAGTCAATAAAGATTTATGAAGAATAATGACGATTCAGGGTATTTTTTAAAAAAGGTTCCTGGGTATTTTATTTGTTTAAAAGGGAGGTCATTGGTCCTGGATTTTAGTGAATACAACATCATAAAGTTTGTTTGTCACAAATTTAGAGGAAATACCATACTGGATAACAGCCAGTCATGCCTTATGTACGAAATGGTTTGTCTGAATCATTTGTATTTTTCTGAGGAAGGAGAGACAGGGAATGACCTGCAAGTCATCCCACCTTGATCTTAACAAAGCTTGTAGTTTTATGCCATTGCTACCTATTTTTCATTGTCTTGGTGCATGCTGTCCTGAGCTCCCCAAAAGTTAAATTGATAGACCATCAGAAGAGGGGACCACATTAACAAAGACCATCAGAAGAGGGGACCACATTAACAAAGACCATCAGAAGAGGAGACCACATTAATAAGAGCAGTATTAGCCTCTGCAGCTGCCCCAAAGGTTTTCTGGAGGGGCCTCTCTGGGCTTAGTAATGGAAGCTGAAGTTGTTATGAAAGACTTCCATGATACGGTGAATAAGTTGGACTTTAAAGCTTGCATATGACTCCAGATTGGGGTAAGTAGCTTTTATTTTCCAAAAAAAAAAAAATTTACTATAATTCAGAGTGGTTGAAATACATTTGAGAAGTAATCAGGAACATGAAATCATTTCCAATTCAGAGAAGGATGTCAACCACGCTAGAAAACATTCGTCTGCATTGTTCCATCCAGCAGATACTCACTGAGTGCCAAGTGTGTGCTAGTCATAGTTCAGCTGCTGAGGACACAACTCCTGTGGAGCTCACACGCAGAAAGGGAGGGGTGACAGTAGATCAGAAGTGAGAGGGAAGCATCACAAGTGTGATAAGAGCTATGAAGAGTAATCGCCAGGATGATATGGTGGAGAATTACCGGGCCGACTGAGGAAGTTGTTTGAGATATGGACGTCAGTGTCAGGGAAGTTCTCCTTGAAGGAAGAGCATTTGACCTGAAATCCGACTGTAAGAAGGAGCCGAACTGGTAATGATCTGAAGGGAGAGAGGTCCATGCACAGGACACTGCCAGTGTGGAAGCGCTCAGTGAGGGCAAGCTTGGTGTGTGGAAAGAATGTCACGAGAAAGCAGGAAAGGTCAGGGTGCCCGGAAGGTCATGAGAGAGAGTGAGACAGGAGTGAGGGCCAGGTCATGCGCTGCCTTGTAGATGACGCTAAGTATTTTGTGATGAGTTCGTAGGAAAGTGGCTAAAGGATTGTGAACAAGAGTGTCATGTGATTTGATGCATGTTCTCAAACATGAATATGGTGGAGAATTAAGACTTGTGGGGAGACTGGGAAGATGCAAGAATGGGAAAGAGTCCACAGATAGTGGTTCAGATAAGAGATAACAGGAACTCAGACCTGAGAGCTGGAGATGGAGAAGAGGTGTGGATGGGAGGTGATTTGGTACTAGGCTTGTTGATGGATTACATGTAGGGCTGAGAAAAAGAGGAATCCAGGAAAACTCTTAGATTTGGAGTTTAAGCAAATTGTAGTACTTTTTACTAGGTGCCAGAGCAGATTTAAGGGGGAACTCAGGAGCTTTGTTTCAGATAAATTGAACTTGACATCCAAGTAGAGCTATTTGTCATTTAGATAATTTTTGGTGTAATTAACTCATTAGCATTCATACATGCGTATCTTCATGATAAGTATGTTAAGGACTACAAAGATAGACACACATCCTTGAGGAAAAATCTGCCCTTTCTACATGGAGATCTAGCCTTGTGGGGAGCTTCTAGAGAAAAATAAAAACCCAGTTCACACTGATTTATCACCAGGCAGAGTCTAGGCAAAGGGCTATCTGTGTGGGGTCCATAAGATGTGTTCTTAAGTTTACATGTTTGGCACTGCTGTATCATGCGTCACGTGGCTTACTGGAATAGTATGGGTTCTGTGAAACTCATTCCTGTTTGGAGCTACACAATGAATATTTTGCCAAAGGAGGAAGACTCTTGGAACTTAAGAATGTCCTCCTTTGTTTTAGCTGAAAGCCCTTAGAGGTAACGTTTAAAGTTTTTTAATTTTAGCCTATATTATTTTTTTCTCTGTAAGATGTTTTAAGGAAAAGATAGTCAAAAATTGTCTTGAGATACTTTATATCATTGTGTTATGCAGGGTGGACAAATAAGAACTGCTTTAGGGAGGGGTAAAGCCAGGAAGGCATTGTGGAGGAATTGGGGATGGAGTCCAACTCAGAGAGGCATGTCAAGCAGCTCAACAGAAGGGAAAGGAGAATTTAAGAAGAGCCTTGGAGTAGCAAAGAGAGAACGGACAGAGGGGGCCAGGTGGGAAGGATAAAGTGGCAAGTCAGTGGGCTTTAGCAGCTGACTTTGGAGAATGAGGAAGAGAAAGACTCCCAGAATTGGAAGTGAGGGGTGATTGTTTAGCTCCTTGGGGCGGGCACAGTGGTCAGGCTATATAGTGGTGTCATGTACTAGGATGTGGAATATAAGGAGGGCAGCTTTATGGGAGGTAAGATGAGGTAGATATTGAGTCTGCATTGTTATGTTTGAGCTATCTGTGGAGGTTTGTTGTTGTTTAGTCGCTTGGTTGTGTCTGACTCTTTTGCTTCTCTGTCCATGGGATTTCCCAGGCAAGAATACTGGGGTGGGTTGCCATTTCCTTCTCCAGGGGACCTTCCTGACCCAGGGATCGAACTTGCATCTCCTGAATTGGCAGGTGAGTTCTTTACCACTGAGCCAGCTGGGAAGCATCGATGGAAGATCAAGGGAAAAATGGGAGTTATGAGTCTGGAACTCAGAGATCTGGACTGGAGATAAGGAATTTGTGAGCCATCCTCCCAGAGAATATGGTGCTGTCAGTGACCTTGGAGTTTACAAGTAATGGGAGGAGTATGAGCATTTGTAGGAAGACTAATATGACAGTAATATGCAGAATGGGAGAAAAAGAGTGACTATCAGTGTTAACACACCAAAAGTGAGATGAGATGACCGGTGTATTGATGATGGTGCAGGAAGCATTTGGGTGCTCTGTTAGTGTGGTGGAAGAAAGCCTCGGGCCACTGGTGTCAACTGACATCAGGTAACATAGAACACGGATGTTGGCCCCCGTGATAGGGAAGGTATAAAACAGAATATATCATTTTAATTAATGGATTGGTTAATTCGTTTGTTTGTATCCCCTTGTTTGAAGAAGGTTTTAAAGTGTCTGAGTCTGAGAGAGCTGGTCAGATGCAGCTGAGGTTAGAGCCACTCAGAGTAGGAGCACTAAGATTAAATAATGGGATAGAAGGATGAAGAGATGGCAGTGTAGTTGTAGACTCTGAGCCCAGAGCAATCCCTTCCTCAGATTCTTTTCAGGCGCCCTCTGAGGCTGCCACTTTCACTTCAGAGCAACCTTAATTCTTCATTCATTCTTGTGTACGTTAGTTGCTCAGTCGTGTCTCTGTGACTTCCTGGACTGTAGCCCACCTGGCTCCTCTGTCCATAGAATTCTCCAGGCAAGAATCCTGGAGTGGGTTGCCATTTCATTTCTCCAGGGGATCTTCCTGACCCAGGGATCAAACCTGGGTCTCTTGCATTGCAGGCAGATTCTTTACTGTCTGAGGCACCAGGGAAGCCCACATTCATTCCTTTGTTTACTCAAAAGGTAAATATTAATATTTAGCACATGCTTTGTGTCACTGCACATCAGATGCTACTAGTGTGACTTTGTCTTGCCTTTGACTGAGGGACCATTGTCTAAATGGCCTGAAAGATGCAGGATGCATAATTGACACACATTTTAGATCCACTATGGAATTTTGACTTTTTTTAAAAGATATTTTATAGGTGTCTTAAATGATATTTTGAAGTATTTGTCTATCTCCAAAACTTACGTTGCATGATATATATGCTTTGTTGTTGTTCAGCCACTAAGTCATGTCCAACTCCGTGTGACCCCATGGACTGCAGCATGCCAGGCTGCCCTGTCCTTCACTATCTCCTGGAGTTTGCTCAGAGTCATGTCCATTAAGTTGATGATGCTATCCAACCATCTCATCCTGTCACCCACTTCTTCTTTTGCCTTCAGTCTTTCCTAGCATCGAGGTCTTTTTCCAGTGAGTCAGCTCTTTGCCTCAGGTGGCCAAAGCGTTGGAGCTTCAGCATCAGTTCTTATATGCTTAGGCAAAAATTAAAGGTTAGAAAGAATATGTAGGCTTTCATAGCTGTGTTTTCTCTGCTGCTTAAAGCAAAGGGAAGTTTGATTTTTTTACATTGTAAGTCTATATCCTCTGAAGCTAAACTAATTTTGATACAGACAAATGGCTTCTGATTAATAGACTTTTCTTGCAGTTTTTAAAAATCCAAATAGCAGGTGTTTCAGAGCCCTAAGTTTTATTAATTATTCTGTGCCCTAAATTCACTGTCTCAATCCTACCTAGGGAAATGTTAATGTTACGTGAGCATCTTACTCCACTTTTAGTTTTCTACATTACACTTACTTTTTTTCACACAAGTAAAGTGTAAGTGCTAAATGTTATTCTTGGTTGGTGTCTTTTTCTTGGTCTGAAGCTTGCAGTACAACCTGTGCTGTGTGACCCAATCAGATATTCTAGCTCTTGAAGCCATCTGTAATGTTTGTCAGTAGACACACATTTCATTAGTATTTAGATAGAATTGTGATGCCATTCACTTTTATTCACAGAATTTTTTTACTCAGAAGTTCTTGGGTTTTTTGGTGGGAGTAGTAGGATGCTCACAAAAAAACACCCCAAGAAAATGTGATCCAACAGAACTCAGCATGTTATTTAATATCCATTCCATTTTTGAGAAAGTGCAGTGGAGTTTCCTCCTGACCCTCTTCCCACTGGAACAGTGCTGGATGGAGACACTCATCTTCGGCAAGAAGACTGAGGCCATCCCGTAATATAAAAAGAAATAATAATTGCACCCAACTCTGTGCCAGCCTGAGTTTCCACACGGTGTTTGAGGTCCATGGCAAGCCCTGGGTATCATGCAGAGGAAATCGCAGAGGTTTCTTTTTTAAAAAGTAATTTATTTTGGTTGTGCTGGGTCTTGGTTGCTGTGCATGGGCTTTCTCTAGTTGTGGAGAGCGGGGGCTACTCTTGATTGTGGTGTGCGGGCTTCTCACTGTGGTGGCGTTTCTTGTTGCAGAGCACAGGCTCTAGGCTCTAGGCTGTAGCACGCGGGCTTAGTAATTGCAGACAGACTTCGTTGCTCTGTGGCATGTGGAATCTTCCCGGAGCAGGGCTCGAACCCTTGCCTCCCGTGTTGACAGGCGGTTCTGTCCACTGTACCACCAGGGAAGCCCCATGTAGGTTTCTTAACTTTGAGAGAGCTTGACCGTCACACAGATACTCTCATTTACGAGGAGTGGACCAGGGCAGAGGACTCTGCATTTCCAGTCAACCCTCAGGAGGAGCTATTAGTGCTGGCTTTTTACCACACTTTTGAGTAGCAGAGTCATAGAGGGTTTTATATGAATCTGTGTCCCTGGATTTGCTGTGCTGGTGTAAGAGAATATCTTGTCTTTAATTAATCACTAGACTTACTTTCTAATACTTTTTGTTTTTAAAAACAGAGTCTGTATATGAATTACTTTACTTCAAGTATTAATACATGGTAATAGTTTCATTATATGACTTTAAAAGTTTTTTTCCAATTAGTATTAATAAAGATTAAAACCCCACTGAGACATTTCATGGTGCCTGTGTAGGATCACATAGTGAGGAACAAGCAAATCCCCAAATGTGGTTGCTGGGCAAATTGTTTTGTTTTTAGTAGAGATGATCCTCTGTGTAATTTTACCTGTTTGATCTTTGCTAAACTTTAGAAGTATGTTTAGGCCCTTATGTTTATGGATTTTCATACAGTTGTATTGATCTGCATGGTATTAAATATCATCGCAAAATCCTTCATAATACAGTATTGACCATAGTAGAAATGATCCAGTGTAACTATTGACTCACAGACTCAGGCATACAAGAGTCAAATTACATGTTGTCTCAAAATATAACTGCCATGCATTGTAAGATTATGATAGAGCAGCGTTAAATTTATAAGATCCTTACAACTAACCAGTATAATAATTCTCTTAGAAGGAGGATTGAAATGGGAGTGGCTGTTGTACATTTTATGAGGTTGATGAAGTTCAGGGAACTTTGGGAAGCACTTGGCCTTTCAAAACTGCTGTTACATAATCCTTTATAATAAAATATATGTACTGAATTATCAAAAAAAAAAAAAAAAAAGAGAGAGCCTCTCCAACTCTGGTTCTTATTCTGAAGCCAAGGGTTCTGTGTTTAGAGACTCTGTGGTCTCTCTTCCAGACCTTCAGATGTACCGATTCACAGTTTTTAACTTAGTTGTTTACTTCATTAAAATTACTCATCACAGATTCTATTTTTCTTAGGCTAGGTATATCTGAAATCAGTGTTATGTTTGTGAATATATTGCTTTAGCTCATCTAAATTGTTTTTAAAATATATTTTTGAGGAATTCAGTTGACATTGCTTACCAAGTTTGGAAGCACGAACTCTCCCCTTGACCAGATAAACATATTTAACCTTACCTCCCAGGTGGATAAGGTACCTCCTTAGGAGTCGGACATGACTGAGCGACTTCACTTTCACTTTTCACTTTTATGCATTGGAGAAGGAAATGGCAACCCACTTCAGTATTCTTGCCTGGAGAATCCCAGGGATGGGGTCGCACAGAGTCGGACACGACTGAAGTGACTTAGCAGTAGCAGTAGATCTCCCTGATTTTGATTTTTGCTGAGGCTGCCCTAGTGCCATTAAGAATACTTGTTTGATTAAGGCAGTAAGGCTTTTAGGCAACTATAAGTCTGTACTGCTGTTGCCCTCTGTAAAAGCAATCCCAAGTTGATAATGTGATATGTCTTTCTTTTTTGGGTTCATTTATGTAAAATGATTTTGAAATCTAAATACATGTGTTTCACTTTAAATTCCAGCAGTGTCCTGGGGAAAGAAAGTGTAGACAGTTATTTATTTTCATAAGTATTTTTATTTAGGTTGACAACTAAGTCAGTATTTTATAATTTTATGTTTTAGGTACAAGCTGTTGTTCTGATGTCTTGATAATTGGCACAGGGGCGGGGGAGGGAGAAGAAAAACCAAAACAGCTACCAAGAGGTGGAAGCCAGTTTCGAATATCTGGGAAATCAAAACAGGAAACTTGGGGAACTTGGCATAAACCCAGGTGGAGAGGAGCAGTTGGCTGAATATTTATACCTGCATTTTAACTGTTGGAAGTTATACAGTGACCTTCTGGTTGGTGTGATTTCTTGTGCCCAGCAGACAAAAAAGTCATGATAAACATGTTACATCCTTTTGCTAAGAGAGGAGTGTGTGTGTGTTTAGAGGGACATTTCATTCAACCACATTGGGGTTACTATAAACGGTGTAAAAATTTTTCTCAGGCTAACCCTCAGAAGGATGCTTGTGTGCAGTTGTACGTAGCCAGTAGTACTTCGTTCATTTATTCACATCCTTCCCCATTCTTTGTTTTAGCTCTTTATGTGAACTTTCAGTCCATCTCTTCTGTCCCAGGTTGTGTTTAGCTCGGCCATCTGTCTGTCCTATACCTTCTCCCAGGTTAGTGACAGGAGTCCCAGAAATTATAGGTGAACAGTTTTTACTACAACCGTACGCTTGTTTCAAGATTAAATACCATATGCTCAGTAATACTGTTTAAAACACACACACACACACATTTCTTGTTAAAAGACAAAAAAAGCAACCTGACACCTTCAGCCAGAGAAATGCTGTTTTTGGGGGGCCATGCTGAAAACTTTGTATTTCCACCTACCAAGGATGCTTAAGAAGCGTTGGTCTAATGCCGGCCTTCAGCAGGTTAATGTTTGAGCTTCTGGGTAGCGCTGAGCAGTCCCTTGCGGATTTGTGGTTTCCGAGTTGGCTGTAGGTGGCCTCTCAGTTATTCCCAGGGTTTGGCGTGAGCTCCATCCCACTGAGCTGCTGAGTTGCTGCTTTGCCCAGCTGTGTCCATCTGACTGCTGGCCTCCGCAAAGGCTCTTCCTGATGTGAGCGAAGGGTCTGGAATCCTGGACCAGGAGGCCTTCGAGCTTCTACAAAGGGAGCCGGGTGGGGACTACTCCCCAAATCAGGGCCTCTCCCTCTGCAGGGAGCTGGAGCTGCCCCTTCTGTGTCCTGCGGCCCCAGGCCAGCTGTCTCCATCAGCTTTGCAGAGGGTGTGGACCATCAGGAGTTGTCATTCCCAAACTCACGCCATTAAAACCTCATTAATTAGTGTAATCAGTTTTCCCAAACCGTAATCTGGGGTTCTGTACAACTGGGGCAAGCTCGGTGGTTTGCATTAGTTCTGCTCATGGAAAAAAAGAATCTGTTCAAAGGGAAGTTCAAGAAATAGTTTTGGGAGCATAATCACTTTAGCAGGAATTTGCATTCCATCAAAAAGTGATTATTTCAGATGTTCTTAGAATTTTATCAATATAGATAAGGATTTTCTGATAGATGGTGTGTTTTTTTCCATTTTCCAGCCCTGGCAGTATTTACCTAGTACCTTCATTAAGAGATCCTCAGGCAAAAAACAACAGTAAAAAAACTTTTTTGAGTAAAACGAGTTTTAATTTTTAAATACTTTATTGATGGATTACACTCTAGAATGTTGCTTCATCGAGCATTCATTCACATTTCCTTTCTAATTGTGGAATTCCTACTGAAGGGGTTCAGCCCAGAAGGAGGAGAGCTCTTTAGGCTGGAGCAAGGATCCCTAGTGTTAATCCTGCCCCTTTCTGACCATGTCCTGCACACTTGGGGAGCATGGACCGGGTCCAGGACCAGGGCATTCAAGGGGACACGGACAGGACATCACCTCCAGTGGGAGAGATAAGGTGGGCACACAGGCAGTTGTAAGCAGAGCAGAGTGGCCATTCCCAGTCTGAACAGTTGTACGTGGTAGGCAGTCAGTTTACATGCTGTTTGGTGATGCATAAACATGCCATGTTTACTTCCAGAGCTGGGCTGCATTTTTTCTGAAATGGATAGCTTTCTCAAGAAAGGTATTTAAGAGCACTAGCAGTCAGTATTTTTTTTAAAATAGAAATGCTGTAATAAAAATAAAACCTGATTCATTCCCTCATTCGTATTGACCACTGAGATACTGTTCTGAGCATTTGAATAATTTATTTTGAAACTTATGAGACCTTTGTTCTACTGGCACATGGTCTCTGAAACAAGGATAGTGAATTCACATTGGTTGTTGAAACATCGAAAGCTGGGGAAAACACCCTTTTATAGGGTGACTTCCCGCTTTGGGTTTGCGGTCTCTGTTGCTAAGTGTTCTTTGCATCAGGAGGAAGTAGCAGTATAAGTGCCTGTAAAGTTGGAAGGGGGAAGGAATTAACACGTGATGAGTTAATATTTGTGTGGTTTTTTTAGAGACTGGAATGTTCCTTTAAATTGTGAATGTGTTTTTCCTTTCTGGCTGACAACTTCCTGCTTTTCCTACACTTCATTATTCTATTCTCTGTCACTGGGATTTTTTTTTTAAATTTCCCGAAAAGCAAGTAAAGTGCCTTCTCCTTATCAGTAGCCTTTCTTTTTCCTGTTGCAATAACAAAAGAACAATACAGGAATTTAATAATGTTAAAAATTGATACCCCCTTTTCTGAATATATCCATGTATTTGTCTGTAGATAAAATCCAAGTTTTATAGACATAGATAAAAACTGCATGTCAGTAAAATGAGATCATATTTTATCAAGTCCTTCTTAGTCCCTCCCTGCCCCCTCCCTGCCCTTTTATGCAGTTTGAAACATGAAATAAGGGATTTTTTCTTTTTCCTTTTTAAAATCTGTTCCCATGGTTTGTTGTTAAGAGTCGAAGTCCTGAAAATTAGAAAGATAAGTAAGACCAGTTGTCCCCTTAATAGAAGGACATTTTTCAAAGTTGTCTAGAATACATTCTGATCTTATTTATTTATCTGTTTTATAGAAAAAATTGCTATTTACTGTTTCTGCTGTTTTGGCACAAATCAAGTCCAACTGCTTCATAGAGCTTTGTTAAACATCATGGGTGTGTTTTTGCAACAGTGGCCGTGAAGGATGCTTGTGTCAGTGTTTTGATGCAGTTTGAGTTCATGGCAAAGGTGGGTTTACAGTGACTTCCTTAAGTATCCTTGAAACCACACTGAGCAAGGGCACTGGTGACCTGTCATGTGGGGATCCTGCCGTGGCATTAGAGGACCTGGCTGGCTTCCTTTCTAAGGCATGAAACGAATCTAACCATCTCTATTGTGTCTGACCCAGATTGGGGCAATTAGTTTGTTAAAGTGAAATTTTATCTCTGTGGCAGTAAAGGGGAAAGTATGATCCCATTTATATGTCCCTGGTGCCCTTTGACGTTTGGGTTCCTAATCACAGTGGAACCTTCTGAATGTTTCTGATCGAGAGCCGGCTTGTTTCTGTTTCCAGTAGGAATTCTTCAGACCAGTTAGGCTGTGGGGTCACACCTCAGTGCAACATGGAACTCCCAAAAATGTTATCTTTGTGTTCTTGCATGCCTCCTGGCCTGGCTTTGTGTCTCCCTAAATTCAGGGCTTATTATGGTGTTTTCCTTGAGGGTCCTTTAGATACAGCAATAACTAAGCAAACATCTTTAATCCAGAGAGTATATCCTATATGGATTATAAAAGTGTGTGTTCGTGTGCATAGGAAATATGGTTTGCCTATGAAAAAAATACACATCACATGTGCATTTGTGTATTTTCTATGCCAGAAAGTGTAATCTATATGCATAACATCCCATGTGCATGTACAAATCTATAACTTGATGTAGGTAAGCACATGTACAGGCATGGTGGCATTATAATTAATCCATGGAAATAAATGCAGTAATAAATCATAGTAATAATAAATTATCTTTCCTGATACATATATGTCTATATTTACTTATGTTAGTAAATATGACAGTGCCAATAACAGTGGTGCATTCTCTCATTAAGAGTTTTCTGAAAACTTTGTTCATCTTTGATGGTAGAAATTAGTCATACAATCTGAACCCTAGCTCTGCATTCCAACAATTCTTCTTAAGAATTGGTGTAATATTATGCACTTTGTGAATAGCTTATAAAGGAAAAGGCAAGACTCTTCAGATAAATATTATTCAAACTCCTTCCACTTTCATTTCCCTTATCACCATAACAACCACACCCAACTTTGCTATTACACCGTGTTGTCTATCTGCTTCCCACACGCTAGCAAACCTGACCCTTTGAACAGCAGAGGAAATATGAGCGATAACGTTGAAAACTGTCTTCCTTTTGTTGACATTTCTAGAGCAACAAGTCAGAAAGCTTGTCTCCCTCTGGGTAGACAAGAGGCTACAGGTCATGATTAGATGGTATGTCCATTAGTAACTCTGATGACTCCCAACAGAATTATTTAAAACATTCCAATGAATAGCTCAGAATTCTGGTAAACAAAAGGGGAGTGGTTGTTAACTGACAAATGGTTTCAATTTCCTATATATGGGAAGGAGACTGCTAGGGAAGAAGGTAAGGATCAACAGAAAATAGAAGCCTCCACATTTCTGAGGTTAGCTCATTCTGGATCAGCCCAAGTGAAATAGTGTTTTTCCAGAGCCTCCATATATGGCCATTCAGAGCTCTTTCGTGCGTTTTAGTGCTCTGTTGGTTAATGTGAAACCCTTAGACCATCCTTGCCACATCTTACAGTTGCATCACTGCTCAGTTCAGAGAGATTTTAATTAAATCACATACTGAGTTGATGCTTCAAGGTTTTTGAGTTATCCATCTATTCCTCAATCATATTAACCTTTCCATCAAGTTTTGTGTGTGTGTGTGTGTGTTTTGCCAACTTCTAAAAGAATTCCTTTCTTTCAGATATGCTTTGAAGACTTTGACTGGTATGAGTCATATCACCAAATGAGGTGGCCCGTTTGATATATGTTTTCCCAAACATGATAAAACATGGTTGATTTTGTTATATTTCCCATGGGCTGTGATACTGTTTTCTATGACCAGAAAACACATTTGAAGTCTTTATAAAATCTGATGTCAGGTACCTCCTGAGAAAGAAAATGATTATATCTTGCATTATTTACTATTATCTGTAGCATCGAAAATAAATGTCCCCAGAAGAAGGGGTTATGAAATTAAAGCCCATAGACATATGAAAGGATTAGGAGGTAGCAAATGTGGACTGGGCTTTAAAAATGACTTTATTCACTTAGTGGCATTTTGGAAAAACTCAGGCTGTCAGGGAAATGAACCAATCTGTATTAATATAAAGCATTAGAAATTTAAATGAATCGTGTTTGAGAGCAATACCAGGATTTCCCTTGAATGCTGCTGAATAAATTCTGCTTGTTAAATGTCAGTTAAATGTGTGTGGCTGGCACGCAGAAACTGAGAGGGCCACAAAAATACCCACTTGGGGCTTTAAAATATTGAAGTCCTTTCATGTTCCTTTGACCTTCAGTTAAAGGACATAGTCACATAGCAGAGGAAATGCCTCAAATTCTAGCATCTGGGTTTTGTTTCTTTATACTTTCTTGGCACAGTTACAACAGTAGGGCTTTTCTTTCCTTCAAGTTTTTTCACGGTACAGTCAACACAGGCTTCTCACACAAGCGGCAAAGGACAGTGGTGAGGCCAGAAGCAATATGTTTCTGCTCGGCGTTCCACGGCAGGGCCTCACTGAAAGGCTTGTTGTTTCAGAGGGAGCCTAGGACCAGAAAGCAGACAAACAGAATCCCACATAAATATAAATTTTGTATAAAATTAGATACCTACTCAAGACTTAATATGAACAGTCAGTGGCCTATATATCTTTTGAGCTTCTGGAGTCGTTGCCACTGTGTTCAAGGTATTTCATCTGTATCTGGTTTGAGGCTCTTCATCTGCATTTTTAGCTGCTTGAAGCTGTTCTTTCCAAAGTTTCTTCTGTAGCTTGAGAAGAGAACCTAGTTTAATAGAAGAGCATATAAAGTGTGTGTGTTTTCACATGGATACTTTCTTTCAGCTCTATTAGTATTTCAGTCATGTAGAAAGGTCCCTTAGAGCTTCAGGAAATGATTCTGTGGCATCTGATTAGCCATTAATTTAATACTCCATCAAAACAGGCAGGAGCATCTTCATGTTTTCTCAGCTTTACATCCAATAAGCTCCTGTGTGTGTGAGCTTTTCTTGAGATCTTGAATAATATGGAGCAGCGTTCTCCAAGGTGCTCTTTTTTCAGAGGCATTGAGTTTGGTAGCCTGTGTCTTTCTTTACAGTGGTCACTGTAGCCACTCACTGCTACAGACCTTCAAGCTTTGACATCACCCGTTCTTATGGGCCGTTTGTGTAGTTCTCTGAGATGGAGAAGTTAGGAAGCAATACTATTATGCAGAGATGTTAACAGACTTAAAAGTAGCCTTAAAAGTAGTTTTCAAAGCCATCTGACTCATAAAAACTTATTTTATCTGAAGTTTATGTATTGAATATATTTACCCTGTAAACTCAAGTTGAAGGGGATAGTCATCTGCCCTTAGCAGCTGCCTCTGTAGTTTTCCCTAATTCATTCATTCATGCATTCATTTTACAAATATGTGTGGAACCCTCGCTGTGCCACTGTGGTAGATACAGAGCGAACAAGATGGATAAGGTCCCAGTCCCCTCAAGCTTCCAGTCATATGGGGAAAAAGAAAAAAGCCATAAATAAAGTATAATAAAGGGCTTCCCTGGTGGCTCAGAAGGTAAAAGAATCTGTCTACAATGCTGGAACATGCATGCTAAGTCACTTCAGTCATGTCTGACTCTTTGTGATCCCATGGACTGTAGCCCACCAGGCTCCTCTGTCCATGGAATTCTCCAGGCAAGAATACTGGAGTGGGTTGCCATTCCCTTCTCCAGGGATCTTCATAACCCAGAGATGGAACCCGAGTCTCCTGCATTGCAGGTGGATTCTTTACTACTTGAGCCACCACTGAAGCTCACAATGCAGGAGACCTGGGTTCAATTCCTGGGTCGGGAAGATCCCCTGGAGAAGGGAATGGCAACCCACTCCAGTATTCTTGCCTGGAGAATTCCATGGACAGAGGAGCCTGGTAGGCTACATTCCATTGGGAATCAGACACAACTGAGCCACTAACACTTTGACTGTCTAAAGTATAAGAGCAGTTGGATAACAGAATGCCAAGACCAAGATAGGATGGGCTGAGAAAGTCTCTCTGAAGAGATGATGTTTAAGTGGTACTGAAAGTTAAGAAGGAATTAGCTCTGCACGGAGCCTGAGGAAGCACATTCGAGGCAGGTGAACCAGTATTCAGCAACCTCAGTGAGGGATCAGCTTCGTGTGCTGGGAATGAAAGGTTTAGGGGCTGTAGTGGAGTGAGAGGTGGGGAGAAGAAGTGAGAGATGTCGGGAGGGATTAAATCCCAGAGAGTCTAAGGTAAGGAGTTTGGATTTTGTTCCGAGTGTGATCAGAAGCCATCACACGGTTCTGAGCTTCAAGTGGAGATGAGTGGATGCCCTCTGACGGTGATAGGATGGATGAGCTCTGACTGCTCTGAGGAAAGGGTCTTGTCCCAGGAGGGAGGGTCGAACAGGGGGCTGGTGAGGGTCCTGAGAGCCAGGACAGGAGTTTTGGCAGAGGACTTGGAGACAAAGGTGTGGGTTCTGTGTGTCATTTAGAGGTACGGTTAAGAAGCCTCAAGACTTCTCTGGCAGTTTAGTGGCTAAGACTCTAGACTGCTAATGCAGGGGTACAGGTTCCATCCCTGGTCTGGGAACTAAGAGCCCACATGCCATGTGGTGCTACCGTAAAGGCCATAAAGTTAAAAAAAAAAAGAAAAAAGTCTCCAATTGATTGGATTTGAAGATCAGGTTAGGAGGTGGGCTCTAGACCGACACCACACTGCTGGCTTCAACAGTGGGTGCTCTTTGCTGAGATGGGAGAAGGCTGGGCAACAAGTGGGTGGAGTCAGAGTTCCTCTGAAATGGAACAAATATACCAAAGTAGAGGTGATTCTGAATCCTTCTCTTTACTTAGTGATGATGTTTGGAAGTGAAGTCATTAAAGTGTATCACTGTCTGCAACACAGGAGCAAAATTCTAAGACTCCAGCTTGGTTACAGGTCCTCGGCTTGGTATACCACTGTCTCATCCTCTCCCTCTGCCACAGGCAGTGTTTCTCTATGATCTTTGGTGGATGCTTCTATACCTTCCCCAGGAACGTCAGCAGAACCCACACCCAGTTTGCTTAGCTTTTCTTTACAATTGTTCACAGGTTCTCTAGGTTTCTGACAACATGCATCTCCTGTCTCAGGCACGATTTATCCCACATGATTTATCTAGGGGGAACCAGGGCTTCTTAGGGAAATGCAAGTGCATATGTGTTCCTTCTCTTACACACTGCTGAACTTAACAAGGTGGCCTTATATTGTTTAAATCATTTTCTCCTGATCCCCTGTCCAAGGATCTGTGTTTGAATGTGGTTCATTTCAGTCACTCAGTTGTGTCCGACTCTTTGCAACCTCATGGACTGCAGCACACCAGTCTTCCCGGTCCATCACCAACTCCCAGAGCTTGCTCAAACTCATGTCCATTGAGTTGGTGATGCCATCTAACCGTCTCATCCTCTGTTGTCCTCTTCTCCTCCTGCCCTCAGTCCTGCTCAGCATCAGGGTCTTTTCCAATGAGTCAGTTCTTCACAATAAGTAGCTAAAGTATTGGAGCTTCAGCATCAGTCCTTCCAATGAATATTTCAGGACTGATTTCCTTTAGGATTGACTGCTTTGATCTGCTGTCCAAGTGACTCTCAAGAGTCTTTTCCAACACCACAGTTCAAAAGCATTAGTTCTTCGGTGCTCAGCCTTCTCTATGGTCCAACTCTCACATCCATACATGACTACTGGAAAAACCATAGCTTTGACTATACAGGCCTTGGTCAGCAAAATAATGTCTCTGCCTTTTAATATGCTGTCTAGGTTGATCGTAACTTTTCCTCCAAGGAGCAAGCATCTTTTAATTTCATGGCTGCAGTCACCATCTGCAGTGATTTTGGAGCCCTGAAAAATAAAGTCTGTCACTAGTTCCATTGTTTCCCCACCTATTTGCCATGAAGTGATGGACTGGATGCCATGATCTTAGTTTTTTGAATGTTAAGTTTTAAGCCAGCTTTTTCATTCTTCTCTTTTACTTTCATCAAGAGGCTCTTTAGTTTCTCTTCACTTTCTGCCAGAAGGGTGGTGTCATCTGCATATCTGAGGTTATTGATATTTCTCCCGGGAATCTTGATTCCAGCTTGTACTTCATCCAGCCCAACGTTTCTCATGATGTACTCTGCGTATAAGTTAAATAAGCAGGATGACAATATACAGCCTTGACGTATTCCTTTCCTGATTTGGAACCAGTCTGTTGTTCCATGTCCAGTTCTAGCTGTTGCTTCTTGACCTGCATACAGATTTCTCAGGAGGCAGGTCAAGTGGTCTGGTATTCCCATCTCTTGAAGAATTTTCCACAGTTTGTTGTGGTCCACACAGTAAGGGCTTTGGCGTAATCAGTAAAGCAGAAGTAGATGTTTTTCTGGAACTCTCTAGCTTTTTCTGTGATCCAGTGGATGTTGGCAGTTTGATCTCTGGTTCCTCTGCCTTTTCTAAATCCAACATGAACAACTGGAAGTTCACAGTTCACATACTGTTGAAGCCTGGTTTGGAGAATTTTGAGCATTACTTTGCTAGCATGTGAGATGAATGTGGATCTTGAATGTGGTATACTTGGTATACTTTCTCAGGCTGTGTACTTGTACCATATCTTGCTTTCCTTCCTGCCTGACCCTGTCCCCTGAAGGCAAAAACATTGCTTTGCACCTAGGGGGTAATTAATATCTGATGATTCTGAAAACATGGATTAAAACTAATTTATAAAACATCACTCATGATATACTTTAAAAAGTTGAACTTGAGCTTGTAGCCAGGTTGCACAGTCGACTGAAATATAAAAGGAGGAGACTATGGATCCATTGCAGACTTGTAAGAAGAAGGGTTAAGAATAGAACGTCAATAAAGAGATGGTATAAACAGGGTGTGTATCAGAAGGTATCCTCAACTGTAAAAACATATTCAGAATTTAGAAAAATTCAAGGTTGTGATCGTGAATATTGTCATTGACCTGATAAGGAGAGAAGTATGTAATTATTGGAGATTTCCAGGTGATGGCAGACAGGACACCGACTCAACATTGTCATACTCTTATTTGTCCTCTGAAAGGAAGAGACATACAGGTTTAGTATTTTTTTTTTTTCACCCACTTGATTTTACTGATGCCTGATTTCATTGAAGCTTATTACCCTTTTGGCCCTGGTCACATTTCTTTTTGGTATTATTGCTGCCAATTTTTTCAGATACAAAGGCAAAATTATGCTTGCTGTATGCAGTTGGAAGAAACCCTGGCATAGATCCTGCAGAAACCAAGGAGAGAAATTATTAGCAATATCCAAACCAGTAGCTGACTGGCTCGGATTCTTCCTCCCATGACCATTCCTGATTAATGGGAGAATCTGTTCTGTAGCTGAAAAGCCTCTTTCCTGAGCCCAGTCTGTCCTGGCTCCAGAGTGTGGCCAGCTGCACAGCAGACCATTGCCAGGCCTCTGCTTCTGATTCCATCCTCAGCGCCGCAGACATTGGGGTTGAGAACTGGGAGAGCAGAAAGGTGGGAAGAGCAGCCAGATCACTTTAGACATTTCAGCTGATAACAGAAGCACAGCAGCCTCTAATCAAGATCCCTTTACTCACATTGGACACCGTGTCCCCTGCAGAAGCATGTTGTTCTCCTCTGTGTAGATGTTGTAATTCTTCCTTTGTTCTTTTGTTCTTGACTCCTATCCAGGCCACTTAGCTCCTATGTCTTCAGTGATTAATTTGCTCTGTAACTTTTCCTGACATCCTTTTCCTCACCCATCTTCTTTCTTCCTTTATCATCTCTTCCTCCATACTTCTAATTCATTTCCCATCTCTCCCCCCACCATTGCATTTCCCCCAATACGAAGGGGTTGCCTTGTATGGCGGCCTAGTTCCAGCAATGTTAATGCATCTCATTTTTTTTTACCAACTTAAAATATTTGCTCATTTAATAAAGTTAGTGCAGTTTATGGAAGCATTGGTAGCCTGAAATAATAAAATTCTCTTACAGCAGATCATATATTTTATTTACCTTTCTCTCTTGTTTTCATTGTTCTGGATTCCATCTGTTTTATTTCAGGAGATTATTATTTTAGTTGTTGAAGTTTGGGATCCTTCTAAGGTCTTCAGAGGTAAACAGTATCCACTGTATCTGTGATATCTTAAAAACAGTAATAGAAAGATCCAAAATAAATTTGTCACAGTTAAGTTCTTACCAAGATTTTACTGCATTCAATAAACATTCACATATACAACAGTGAATAATGCTCAAGGTGCTTCTGGTTTTCTTGGGGAGGCAGACATGAAAACAATCCAGTAGAATGAAATAAGTTCTTTTGTAATTTAAAGGTACAAGAAAAAGTCTACAAGGATGCTGAGAAAAGAGCAATATTCTGATTGGAAAAGTCTCTTTCCCAGAGAAAGTAGCGTTTTATTTGAACCTTGAAGGGTGGATGGGATTTCAATAGATGAAGAAGGACAAAGGGCCCTCCAGACGTAGGAGATAGGGTGGAGGGTGTAGACAAGCACCCCTCGTGTGCAGGGGGAGTGTGGATGTTCCCGTGGGGCTCACTTGGCTTGCCATAAGTGAGTGCTGATTCTTACTTTCTAAATGGTGAGGAAAGAAACAGGAGCAGCTTAGAATTGTTGCCTTGAAGGTATTATAAGGTCTAAAACAAAATTGTTTTCTAACTTTCTAAATTTTAGAAATTTGAGCATGCTTATAAACAGAAGGGGAAGAGCCAGCAAAGGGGGAGGAAGTCAAGGCACAAAACAAGAGTATAAGGCCCCAGATGCACAGCACTCTCCTTGAAGTACTGATTTTTAGGTGTTGGCTCTTGTTCTGCTGTGTCCCGGCTCCCTTGACAGTGCAAAGTGGGTGAAGCCACTAAGCCAAGGTATCAGCCCCCCAAATGAGGTAAAGTTGTTCAGTAACGTCCGACTCTTTGCCATCCCGTGGACCGCAGCGCGCCAGGCTTCCCTGTCCTCCACTACCTCCCAGAGTTTGCTCAGGTCCACGTCCACTGAGTCAGTGATGCTATCCAACCATCTCATCCTCAGCTGCCCTCTTCTCCTTTTGCCTTCTCTAAATGGGAAAGTTAACCATCTCTAAATAGGCACATCTACAACTGTGTTGGCAGGATTCAGAAAACCAAGGCATGGTTGTCTTGATTGAAAGTTTTATTAGTTTTATTTCTTTTGGGTGCTCGTCCTGAGGTCCTCGTGGATTTGTGACTTGGGCCACAAGTTGACCCTCTTGAAGCCTGTCTTGGCTTTATCTGTTAAAGCAAGATGGTGATCCTGGACTTGTATCCTAGGCCACCACTGTTTAAAGTTGGATGCAAACCCAAGCTCTAGCCTTTCCACCTCATCTCTTCTCCTCACTTCTGTTCCCTCTCCTGCTGTAATTATTAACCTGATTTATCTTGTGATAAATATAAGTGGATGTTTCTGATTCAACACTCACATATTTAAAGAAATTTTCTAACAGTTTAGCAAAATGGCTTGAAGTGTTTAAGCAGAAATTATCCTAAAGTTGAAAACAAAAGTTCCAGGCATACAAATACCTTTTTATTATTTGGACGACATTATAATTTTGTGGACTTAAGAGGACTTAATTGACTCTTTGTACCATTAAAATGTACGTATACTTTAGTTAGATTCATTAGTAGCCTTGTCCTTTTTATTTACATCGAGCACTTGTTTGGAAAGTTGAAACTGCATCAGGGCACACACATGGTTCAATAAAAATCACAGTTTCTTGAAGTACTTGATGTTAGAGTCCCCTATTTGCATTATTAACAAGAGTATTTTATTGCCACTTGAAATGGACTCACTGGCATCCCAGACTGGGTAGTTTTGATGTTGGCAACTTGGTAAAGCTGTACCCAGGGCACTGACGTTCCATGTTCTCTGTAATGTGCCAGCTTCTTTGTTATTTATCACATGGAAGAGATTGAATGCACTTATTTTAAGATAGAGGTCTCTGGCCAGTGGAGCTGTTAGCTTTTTCAGTGTTACTTTTCTTACTCCTGACGCTTAGGTTAGAATCTGAGCATAAGGTTTCATTTTATTTTATCTGGAGCCAATTATTATTTAAAGATGAGAAATGCATGAGTAAATAAATCAAAGAAGGACTTCTGGAAACATTCTGATGTGGGTGCTCTGCACAGCACATTTAAAATACCTGAGATGTGGTCATATACAATGGTTGTATCTGGTGCTGAGATTAAGAAATGATGACAGCCCATAAATAAACTCATACCAAATTGATAGCATTAAGGCCCAATGAGGTGATTGTTTTCTTTGTTCTACTGACCCTGCAACTTTAAAATCCTGTTCCGATCTCTGCTCATTTTCAGTGTTCATCACTTACTTTTGACTCTTATTTCCTCTGTCTCATTGTTCTGTCTTTGTATTTGTTTGAGGCCTTAATTCACACATGTTTAATTCTCTCTCCAACTTCCTGCCCTCTTTCTCCTTATATCTTGTCTTTCAGATCTTTCATGGTTAAAATGTTCTCTTACCTATTTGTTTAAGAATAAGCCTCTTATATCTGAGAATGGGACTGTGATGTAATAATAACTAACATTTCTGGCATGCTTACCATGTTCTTACCATGTACTGGCTGTCACCAGACACTTTTTATGGCTTATTTATTTAATATGCACAAGAACCCCATGAAGTAAGTTAAAGAAGAGAAGTAACGTGCCCATGGTCACACAACCTACCCAGTGGGATCATTCTGGATCCCATGTTCTTAATTGTTGTTACTTTGTCGCAACTGTTAAGTCTGTCGAGATTTAGCAATCACCAGTGAGATTCAGCGATCACCAGTGATGTCACTGTACCGTTCTAAACACATAGACACTAGAACTGTAGCGAAGACCCCCCTCCTCTTACAGGACTGGGTCCTAAGTGTCACTCGAGAGGCAAGTGTGGCTACTTCACTTGTAAGATTAATACAGAGATGTTTTCCAAAGAAGTTTTTATGTAAGCTTAAATGTATGGCTTTTATGCAATTGTGGTTTGTTTCCCAATTAAATTTAAAACATTTTGGAGAAATTATGCATTTAAGTGATGCTATGAAGAAGCGTCTGGACTTCCCTGGCAGCTCAGACAGTAAAGCATCTGCCTACAACGCGGGAGACCCGGGTTCGATCTCGGTCGGGAAGATCCCCTGGGGAAGGAAATGGCAACCCACTCCAGTACTCTTGCCTGGAGAATCCCATGGATGGAGGAGCCTGGTGGGCTAAAGTCCATGGGGTCACAAAGAGTCGGACATGACTGAGCGACTTCACAAAGAGCTATAATCAATACATTTAAAATGCTGATTCTGCATCTGTGTTTAAATGTATAACCTTCATAAAGCTAACAACATATTTCTTGATGGCAGTTTTTTCAAAAAACATTTTTGTTAGTCGTGGTTTGTTTTTTTTTTTTGGTCTTAAAATGATTAGATATGAAACTAGTTGGTTTTTTTTTTCTTTCCCATTTAAAACCCATTCTCTTCTGCTTTCAGTTAGAAAACTGAAGGAAGATAAACATTTCAATCAGGATGCAAAAGTATTGCCTTAGCTTATTCAGGGAAAGAATTTCCTACTGGCCAAAAGAGTAGAATAAAATGTAGTAAGATATACCTCATATTAAGCTTCTTAGGTGGGGACTATTTGAATCAAATTCCAAACATGCTTTGAAATCTAGAAGATGTTCACAGTCAGTACCTTGGAAGCCCATGTGAGTCTGCCTTTGCACAAGGATGATGTCTTCTCTCCTTCCTCTCTTCCTTTTCTCCTTTTCTCCCTTCTGTCTTTTTTTGTTTTGTTTTGTTT
The DNA here is from genome assembly GCF_033118175.1 of Dama dama. Lineage (NCBI taxonomy): Eukaryota > Metazoa > Chordata > Mammalia > Artiodactyla > Cervidae > Dama > Dama dama. The sequence continues at coordinate 84,518,479 of NC_083691.1, read as the reverse complement.
TTAGTTGCTTTCAACATTTGTAGCTTTTTTCTTTTGAATGCCTTTGGTAGTGCAACTTTGATCCTTTGTAAGTTGGATTTTTATTTGGGGAAATAATCAAAAGGCATATGGAGTAATTCCTGATTAATAAAATAGGTGAACACTTTGGGGAATTCTATTTTTGTTAAAGTATAAGGTAGAACTATTAACAGTGAAGCTGATCTTGTTGTAATAAATCTCATGAACTGCCTTTAAAGAAAATGTCAAAAGGAACTCTACAGAGAAGTGTGGAGAAATGGCAGAATTGGAATAACTATATAACTCCATAAAGGTGACTTTGCAGAATAACATGATTTGAATGTGTAAGTCCTATTATTTTGTTTCTTGGGGGCTTTATCCCTTTTTTTGCTGTCATACCTTGTACATTAAATATTATATCTTTTAATTCAAAAAGAATATTAATTAGTATATTACTGTATATGTGTGGATATACTTGCACCAGATGGCAGAGGTTTCAGCAGATAGAACTAATAGAATGTGATACGGCAAAACTTTTTTCCCCTGTGTAATTGAATGGTTGTATCACTTGAAACTTTGATTATCCCCAAAACATTGTTTCTGAGAATCTGAGAAGCTTGGCTATCAGTAACTACCAGGGTTTATTCTATACAACTTATTTTACCACTAATTCATCCTCCAGCTCACCCTTAATATAAGTAGTTAACCTCCCCATCTGGAAAGGGGTAAGCTTCTGTAGCTGAAAAGTGTGGTTTTTCAGTGACCATGATGTAATACTATAATAAGTGAAGTGAAAGTCGCTCAGTCGTGTCCGACTCTTTGTGACCCGATGAACTGCAGTCCATGGAATTCTCCAGGCCAGAATATGGGAGTGGGTAGCCTTTCCCTTCTCCAGGGGACAGATTTTTAAATAATGAGGTATTTGTCAGCTTCTTGAATTAGATTATCCGTTGTCTCTCATGTCTCCTCCCCCCAGATTTAATGATGCCAGTTTCGTCTTTGTCACGTTCTCATTGCAGCTCCCCAAATGCTCCATTTAATCCCTCCAGAATGGTTGTTCTCACTGGGATCTGTCATCTTGTGACTGTTGAGTCAATGCTGGTTCTGGGGCTAAAGTTTGTTTTCTTGATTCTTGTTCATTGTCTCCTCTTGTCATATTTTCTCAGCTGCCTTAAATATGTCAGACCCAAGGACTAGTTACAAAAGTACCACAATGTGTTATCCAGACTAAGCCTTTTTTCTTTCAAATGAGCTTTCAAGCATATTAATAGTATATGTAATAGAAACAATATTTAGAATCCTTGGGTGAGAAAGGAATTACTTCCATGCTAGAGTTATTTTACAACTCTGACCGTGGAATCTCTTAATTGTATAGTTCAGAGACTTTTGAGTACTTTAGAATTCAGTTCAATGCACTGTAGCCTTCTAAAAATTGTGAATAAATTTAGGTGTTTGTTTTCAGAACTGATTTTGAGAATTTTATTGTATTTCTCAGGGTAACTAGTGTCATATTCAGTTCAGTTCAGTCGCTCAGTCGAGTCCGACTTTGCGACCCCATGAATTGCAGCACGCCAGGCCTCCCTGTCCATCACCAACTCCCGGAGTCTACCCAAATGCATGCTCATCGAGTCAGTGATGCCATCCAGCCATCTCATCCTCTGTCATCCCCTTCTCCTCCTGCCCCCAATCCCTCCCAGCATCAGGGTCTTTTCCAGTGAGTCAGCTCTTCACATCAGGTGGCCAAAGTATGGGAGTTTCAGCTTTAGCATCAGTCCTTCCAATGAACACCCAGGACTGATCTCCTTTAGGATGGACTGGTTGGATCTCTTTGCAGTCCAAGGGACTCTGAAGAGTCTTCTCCGACACCACAGTTCAAAAGCATCAATTCTTTGGCGCTCAGCTTTCTTCACAGTCCAACTGTCACATCCATACATGACCACTGGAAAAACCATAGCCTTGACTAGACAGACCTTTGTTGGCAAAGTAATGTCTCTGCTTTTTAATATGCTGTCTAGGTTGGTCATAACTTTCCTTCCAAGGAGTAAGCGTCTTTTAATTTCATGGCTGCAGTCACCATCTGCAGTGATTCTGGAGCCCCCAAAATAAAGTCTGACATTGTTTCCACTGTCTCCCCATCTATTTCCCATGAGGTGATGGGACTAGATGCCACGATCTTAGTTTTCTGAATGTTAAGCTTTAAGCCAACTTTTTCACACTCATCTTTCACTTTCATCAAGAGGCTTTTTAGTTCCTCTTCACTTTCTGCCATAAGGGTGGTGTCATCTGCATATCTGAGGTTATTGATATTTCTCCTGGCAATCTTGATTCCAGCTTGTGCTTCATCCAGCCCAGCGTTTCTCATGATGTACTCTGCGTATAAGTTAAATAAGCAGGGTGACAATATACAGCCTTGAGGTACTCCTTTTCCTATTTGGAACCAGTCTGTTGTTCCATGTCCAGTTAGGGGCCTCTAAGCTAAATTCGCCGAAGACACTGAATTGCATGTCTGTGTGAGGCTTTTGTTAGAGCATGTTTTTAACACTTTAAAATAATTATCAGGCTGGATCTGGAGACCTTTGAAAAGTCCTTAAAGTTAATTACATCTTGAGACAGAGCCTCTGTTCAGTCACTTAATTAAGCACTGTATCAATTTTACAGGATTCCTTTGTTAACAAAAATCAATGTGGCTGAAGTACAGTATTCTGGTAATGTGTAGTTCATTGTATGCAGACATTTCTAAAGGAAGATAATAGTAGTAACTACATAGTTATTAAAAAGACCAGGCCTTTTGCTATTGTATAGCTAAGATTGGAAAGCTTGTGCTTTGGGTTGGTGCCACCAACTATTGTGCTAAATTATTTGAGTCCTTTGCCCTTGTATCATTTGATGCTTTGACTTTAATGATTTGGTCCCATGTCTTCTAAAAAGATCCCAGAACCTTTTGTACTTATTTTAAGGCCAGCAGCTAACAAGTGGGTGCTTCTAATACTTATGTGCCAGGTATTAGTGTAAGCTCTTGACATATGTTCCTTATAGCTCTCAACAAACCAGTGAGGTAGAAACTTTTATTATCCTCATTTTACAGATGTGGAAACCAAAGCCATGAGAGATTACCCAGGGCCATACACTAGTAGTAAGGAGTAGAACTCCGTAAGTATAGGTAGGTAGGCAGTAGATAGACAGCTGAAAGAAGTAAAGGCACTAGAAGTAGTAGGGCACATTAATGAGAGAGGTGAGAGTTCATTGGCTATCTGCTGTGGTCCCGGCATTATTTTAGGCAATAGGAAAACAAAGAAGTACAAGACTCAAGTCCAGCCCTCCTGGAAATCACAGTTGGTCATAGAATGCCAAGATTTAAGTAATTAACAATGCAATGTGAAAATTAATATATTATAATTGATACCCATACAGAGTCTGTAAAAATAGAGGAAGGAATCAGACTTGTTGGGGGAAACAGAGGTGAAGGGCTGTTTCACAGAGGAGGTGACTTTTGCTTGAAAATGACCGGGTGCTCTGGGAGAACAGGGACTGTGTATTTTCACGATATAACTCTGAATCCCTAGCAAAGTATGAAGGATGTAGTGAGTGCTCAGTGAGCGTTGGATGGACAGATGGTAGCATCTGGCTAGCGGTGAGCCTGGGGAAGGAACATTGGAGGGTCTGGCTGCCCCAGGTGAGAAAACAGGGCAGGTAAGGGCCCTGCTCTTCGAGCGGGGCTGTGGATGTGTCACAGGGAAGTAAGCGGATGGAGTGTGGTTGGCAGCTACATCAACACCACGGTCCCTTCTCCCTGACCGTGGCCTCTCGGGCCAGCAGTGGTCCCTGTGCCCCACACCCCCCAAACACCCGCATTCCGTCCTATCCATATTTCAGGGCTTTGTTTAAAAAGTGACACTTCCTCGAGGAAGCTTTCTCCACAACTCTCAGGAGCAGTAGCTCTTCCATCTCTTAAATCACAGCCCATTTTGTCTGCAGCACTTATGCACACTTTATAATGTATTGCCTTGGGTCATCTCTTTAATTACAGTTTAATTAGTTTTGTGTTGCTTTTTAAACTTCTCCTGTATTGTTCGCTGCTTCTTGGAGTGGAAAGAACCTTGGAAATTATCTGTTAACCTTCCCATTGATGGAGGAGGAACTGGGAAGCCCAGAGAGAGGCAAAAAGTTATATGAGACCCTGTAAGCAGTCAGTGACTGGCTCAAGTCTGTGGCCAGAGCCAGATCTGGGCTTGTTTTCTCCCATACCCCGTTGAATTTTTGGAGATGAGGAACCGTGTATCACACTGACTGGCGGTCACACAGTTGCTCTAGAAGCTTTCATAAGTGAAAGAGTGAATACCACTTTGGCACTCTTGCTGAAGTGAGGATGGTGTGGTTCGCAGCTTAAAAATATGGCATCTATCTAGTACACTAAACACATAGAGAATGAGGCCTCAACTGTAAGCTATGTTCATTCAGCATTAGTTTCAGAGGAGCAGCTGCCGGCTGGGATTTTTGTTGTTGTTAATTTCACCAGGATACTCTGAAATGTGGCTATTTGATTCATTACTTAAAACTCACTTGAGTGGCTCAGCCAGCTTTCTTTATTTCTGTCAGTTTAAACTTAGTTATGTTTCAGTTGTGATTGTAAGTTAGTCTTATTTTCCAGTACTAGAAAAGCAATTTTCTTAATTTAATAATATTTGCTTCCTATCGACATAATTAAGGATGGAAATTAGACCTCACAGTGCCCTTGAAATTGCTAAGTGAGTAATTCTTCTGTGACTGGAAAGGAGGCTTACTGGTGACAAATTCTATTGTCCTCAACAGTAGAGGCTCAGATGAGGAGTAGCCTTCTGAATGCTTTCTTAAGTGGTTATTGGGGAGGGGGGAGCTAGGTACAAGGTTATTGCTAAATAGAAACAACCCCGACTTATGCAAGATTCATTACACAGAAAGCAACACAGCAGATTCATTGACTTCTCATTCACGAATTTAATTATTTATGAAACAATGACCCAGAAGATCCGTGACATACAGTAATTTGCAGTTTGAATCAGGTGTGCTTGGAATACCTATGCAAGGGCAGATCATTTAGCTGGTGACGAGCTGACTGTCCAGGTGTTTTTAGCTCATTATCATGTATGTAGGAAGTCTTGAACTGGTCAAATTTTCTTTTTTCTTTATAAAACAAAGCCAGTTGGTAGGGCTTGTGGTAAAGACTGAAGAGGAGTGAAGAGGTCCTAGAAGTGAGTTTTTTTAACCAGAAAACAAGCAGAAATCTGGGACAGATTTATAAGCTAGTGTGCTGTGGCTGGCAGTAGATTGAATCTCTGAAATGTATGATTCAAAAATAAGAGCAATTTCTAGGTATATCTCAGGGAGTGCACTGGCCAGAGTGTAAGGTTGCACTTTCTGGGACACCTGTAATCTGTGGCATCCATCGTGCACCCATTAGTGTTTGTGAAGACCTTGGGAATTCTCTTGTGGAATTCTGACTGTAATATATTTCCATCTCTTTTTTTTTTTTTTTATGGAGGTCGAGTAGTGATATGGTGACTGAATAACCTTTTAAAATTACACCATTAATCTTGTAGGTCAGCTAAGACGTCTTTAATCTCTTGTTGTTGAAGTCTTTAAGATCAGGTAAAATTCCTAGCATATATTAGTAGCCACTTGTATTAAACATCTGGCTATGTTTTCCAAAAAGAATATCTGGCTGATCAGGTTCTGCCAGCCTCCTAGGAGGAAATCCTCCTGAAGAGAGAGGGCAGTGAAACAGTGTGTCTCCAAGTAGAACTGGAGATTGGGTCAGTCAGTTCAGTCGTTCAGTCGTGTCCGACTCTTTGCGACCCCATGAATCACAGCATGCCAGGCCTCCCTGTCCATCACCAACTCCCGGAGTTTACTCAAACTCATGTCCATCGAGTTAGTGATGCCATTCAGCCATCTCATCCTCTGTCATCCCCTTCTCCTCCTGCCCCCAATCCCTCCCAGCATCAGGGTCTTTTCCAGTGAGTCAGCTCTTCACATCAGGTGGCCAAAGTATGGGAGTTTCACCTTCAGCATCAGTCCTTCCAATGAACATCCAGGACTGATCTCCTTTAGGATGGACTGCTTGGATCTCCTTGCAGTCCAAGGGACTCTCAAGAATCATCTCCGACACCACAGTTCAAAAGCATCAATTTTTTGGTGCTAAGCTTTCTTCACAGTCCAACTCTCACATCCATACGCGACCACTAGAAAAACCATAGCCTTGACTAGACGGACCTTTGTTGGCAAAGTAATGTCTTTGCTTTTTAATATGCTGTCTAGATGTGTCATAACTTTCCTTCCAAGGAGTAAGCGTCTTTTAATTTCATGGCTGCTGCATCACCATCTGCAGTGATTTTGGAGCCCAGAAAAATAAAGTCAGCCACTGTTTCCCCATCTATTTCCCATGAAGTGACGGGACCAGATGCCATGATCTTAGTTTTCTGAATGTTGAGCTTTAAGCCAACTTTTTCACTCTCCTCTTTCACTTTCATCAAGAGGCTTTTTAGTTCCTCTTCACTTTCTGCCATAAGGGTGGTGTCATCTGCATATCTGAGGTTATTGATATTTCTCCCGGCAGTCTGGATTCCAGCTTGTGCTTCTTCCAGCCCAGCGTTTCTCATGATGTACTCTGCATATAAATTAAATAAGCAGGGTGACAATATACAGCCTTGAGGTACTCTTTTTCCTATTTGGAACCAGTCTGTTGTTCCATGTCCAGTTCTAACTGTTGCTTCCTGACCTGCATACAGGTTTCTCAAAAGGCAGGTCAGGTGGTCTGGTATTCCCATCTCTTGAAGAATTTTCCACAGTTTATTGTGATCCACACAGTCAAAGGCTTATCTTCCCTAAATCCTGGAGGTCTGAGATTCGGCATTAGATCAGGGAGATAGGTGGCCTCTTACTCTGTTGTTGAAAAGTGCTTAGAATAGAAATTCACGTACAGCAAGCCATCAGGCTCCCAGTATCACTATCACTTGTGGGATTACCTTCACCCCCCACCCCACCTAGTTCATATCTAGTTTCCTTCCAAGGCAAGTTTTTAAACTCCCAGTTATAACATGGACAAAAGATAGTATTGACATAAATAAACCCTGAGTTTTAAAGAGTGGCTTTCCTGAGGATAAGGATAGCTATGATTTTTAAACAGGACACTAGTAAGGAAAAGAGGAGAAAAAGGCAGGGAGTAGAGCAGCTGGCTGTCTTCTCGTTGCTGGATAAGGAACCCACAGTGCTCTGACGAGACTGAGCAGGCAGAAGCATACACTCAGTATGAAGACTGAGTCTCTGTACTTATGCACATCCGTAGGGTTTCACTGGGAGCGGATGTACAGGTAAGTCTGTGAGTGCACAGCGTGCTTAGTCGCTCAGCCGTGTGCAGCCCTATGGGCTATAGCCCGCCAGGCTTCTCTGACCATGGGGTTTCTCCAGGCAAGAATCACTGGAGTGGGTTGCCATGCCCTCCTCCAGGGGATCTTCCCAACCCAGGGATCGAACCCAGGTCTCCCACACTGGAGGTGGATTCTTTACCATCTGAGCCACCAGGGAAGCCCGTTCTACCATAGAACCAAGGAGCAGAACTAGAGCAGAGAGCGGTCTGTAGCTTCCACATGAAGCTTTCTACCATCTTCAATGCTGAAAGACCCTGTCTGGTATGATCAGCTCTTCTGGTCTTAGTTTCCACTTTTCTTCTAGCTGGACCTCATATTCTGAACAGGCTGGGGAAATTGCCAGAGCTCTAAATTTCCTGGGGATTGAATTGTTACAGAGAAGTCCCCATGGTATGAAGGCACTAGAGTGTTCCTCACGGGAGTCGTCTCCCTTCACGGCCCAGTCCCAGGGCCTTTGCTGTGCACACAGATGCCCCTGTAGTCCGTCTTGGCAGGCCTGCCATCCCTCCCATTCCCAGCATATTTGTTCTCTGTGTCTCAGAGGGTGAGGCTCTGCGTGTGTGGGTGTGTAGCCTCTCAGCACCTGGGCGGTGGATGGCACCCCAGCCACCCTGTGACCAGAGGTTGCTCTTCTGACCTTTCTGAGCCATTCTCCTTAAAGGTTATTTTTGGTTTGGTTTGGTTTGTATATTTAGCTGATGTCATGATAAAGTTTTATGATCAGATATTTATTAAGCTAGAATCTAAGCAGTTTTTACTATTAAGGAAGAGACGACTCGCAGACTTGAGACTGGAAGATCAGAAAGTTAGGATGATAATGGTGCGTCTTGGTGGAGCCACTGTGGGCTTCCTCAGGAGACCTGGCTTTTGGCCCTTCTAGGTCCAGTGATCTGGGCAAGTCCCCTGGCTTCTCTAGGCCACTGTCTTCTCTACTTATAAGAATTTCTGATGAAGAAAACTTTTTTCCTCCTTCAGCAAGTAAGTCCTATGGATAGAAACATTCCCACATTTTTATGTAAGAACAAGTATATTATTTCCTCTACTCTTTTGCAATTAAACCTTCAAATCTCCAGTCCATCCTTTTTTTTAATACTTTAGTTATAGAAAAGATTAGGTTGATTTGTTGAAAATGGTGAGTTACAGAACATTTCAAAAAAGCCCAGGCTTTCTGCTTGAAGTTTATATGTGTAAAAAATCTAGGCTCACTGATAGCTAAGGGTTTATTAAAATATATAACTTATTACCATGTCTCATTCATGGTAATTGATTATTAAATATTTGTGGAGTTGTTGAATGAATAAGCATCTTCCAGGTACTTTTAACATCTAGATGTGGATCTTTGGTATGAAGCACATGTATTGCTTATTTGAGTGTTTCCCAGGTGATTTTTCAGAATGCTTTTTGTACTTCCATTCCTCAAAGGGCAAGCAAGATACTTCCCTTATTTATACAGTTGACTTTCCTAGGAAACTTACTGTCAAGGTTTCTCCTCCTCATACCCACATGTCCATTCCCCTGTTCTCCCATAGATATACAGTTTTAACTAGAGAGATGGCCACCCAGAATAAAGATGACATTTCCAGACTCCCTCGCAGGTAGGCGTGGCTGTGCGGCTTAGTCCTGGCTACGTAAAGAGAGAAGCAGCAATGGTGTAACTTTTCACATTACACCCTTGAGAGTGGTGCCTTGCTTCCACTCTTCTCCCTTCCCACTGGTTAGAAGACTCTGTGAACACGGGCTAACACAGCAGGGTTTGTTTTTTTTTATCCTTCACCATTACAATTTTTTTTTACTTTTCTGACCACACAGCCTGTGGGATCCTAGTTCCCATGTCAGGAGTTGAACCCCCTGCAGTGGAAGCACAGTCTCAACCATTGGACTGCCGGAGCAGTCCTCTAACACAGCAGGTTTTGAAGAGCCAAAAAATAAAGGAACTTAGGTCCCAAGCAACTTCATGGAGCCGATAATACACATGAAGTTAAATTTCATGGCACTCTTATTCCAAATTGCCACAAATTCCCAATTAGTAGGGTATGCATTTGTGAGAATTGCTTCATCGTAAACTGCTCTGTCCCCTTTAATTTGTTCTGCTTAGACTTATTAATGGAATCATTATGTCCTTTGTTGTATTTGAAAATATTTGGAAATAAGCTGTGTGCCTGAAGTGGGGGAGCAGCTCCAGCACTAAGCATGGTGTTCATTGGCAGCAACACAGCCCTCTCTTGCCGTCCAGCATCCAGGCCTGAACAGAGTGCCTGCTCTCTCCATGAGCCGCTCTCTGAACCCTCGCTCTGGCCTGAGATGGTTGCTCCATGCGGGTTGCTGTTTAATTTGAAACTTGGTGAGACTGGCTGGGACCTCTGTTGTTCAGTTTCATCAAGTTCATCCCGCATGCCTTACTGTCCTCTTGTACCTGAAGCAGGCTCTACCACATCCTTTAGAGGCGGAAACAAAGGTAGAGGACAGCTTTGCCTGGGGCAGGGGAGAGGCTGGCTGAGCTTTGCTGCTGTTGAGCTGCTGAGTCCTGTCCAACTCTTTTGCAACCCCATGGACTGTAGCCCGCCAGGCTCCTCTGTCCATGGGATTTCCCAGGCAGGAATACTGGAGTGGGTTGCCATGCCCTTCTCTAGGGGATCTTCCTGACCCAGGGATCAAACCTGAGTCTCCTGATTGGCAGACGATTTCTTTACCAGTGAGCCACCTGGGAAACCTGGCTGAGCTTACAAGAGGGGAACAACAGATATGGTCCACAGCAGTGGTCCTCAAAGCTTGGTACTCAGACAGCAGCATCAGTAACCTGTGGATTTGTCAGAAATGCATGTTCTCAGGCCCAAACCCAGCAGAACTCAGTCAACAGCTCTGGAGGTGAGGCTCAGAGCCTGCGTTTCTGAAGCCCTCCACCATGTTTAGATGAGACTCTAATGAACGTGGAAGAGCTGAGAGTGTTGGTTACAATGGCTGTATCCTGATGAGAGTTACTGGTCCAGAAAAACTGCAGCTAGAGAAAAAGGACCAGGTGGGGAATGCAGTGAGGAAACATCCTCTTCAGAGAGAGGAGGGAAAGTAAGCTGGGATTCATATGCTGCTCCTAAAGCGGCTCTAAATACTGTACCTCCTGAATGTGGCCACCTGTTTCCACATCTGTCCTCAGCCACTTGTGCAGACGTGCCTTTGTGTCACCCCGTGTACAGACTTTGCTCCTTACCATTGCAAGTACTTTTAAAGTGGCAAAAAGTGCTGTAGCCCCTTGCTGACTGCAAATGAAGAGGGAAGGCTCTTCAGCCACTTACCTCTCAGCCTGGCAGGCTGAGTCCAGTGTTAGTCTGGAAGAGGGTTTTGAGCCAGGAGCCAAGCCCTTTCATGGCTATGAAGAAAAAAAAAGTGGAATTTCCATGTAAGGGCTACCAAGAATATAAGTGCCTATTTAATAAATTATTTTTTTGAGATGCCTTTTCCATTTTGGTAGTTGAAGTTTGAAAAATGTTTGGAGTACTATAATTATCATTTCTGGGAAAAAATACACATTGCAGTATTTTTGTTTTTGCTGCAGGTCAAGTTGTAGTTCAGGATGGAAAGTAAACACATCCCTTTGCTCAGCTGCAGCTCGCATATTTGTAGTCTCCGGGTCCCTTCGTGGTGGACGAGGGTTTACGCCGTGGGTACACAGAGGATACAAAGATGGCATAGAAACGGGGGGCCTTTCAGGGGCTCAGCCCGGTGCACGTCTGATCAGAAAGCTGGAGCTGGAGCCAAAGGAACGGTCAGAGAGAGGTGGAGAAGTCTTCACAGAAAGTCCTGGGAAGGGAGCGAGGCTGTTCTGAGAGGTACTGACCACCAAAGGTGGTCTGCAGTGAAGAGGTGGTCTCTCCCACTGGGAGAGCCTTCCTTCAGGGCACAGGGGTAAATGTCAGGAGGCCTTTGTGTGGGGGAGTCACTTGTTACCGTATATGCCGTCTTGTCAGTCGGGTCTCTGGAAGCAGGGCCCATCCACAATCCTGAATGCAGAAATAGCTGGGGAAGACTCTCCAGGGAACACTACGTGAATAAGTCAGCTGCCTGTCTTCTCTCCAGAGTGAGGAACTAGGCTTTATAAGTAACCTTTACAAAAAAAAAAAAAGAGGAATGAATAAAGTAGTGGAAGCTGACAGAGGAGCAGCACTTGAGCACAACTTTTAGCGTAGTAAGATGACGATGTGTGTTGGGCATGCTACAGTATGTATGTGTGGGGGTGACATATAGCATATTTATGTGCATAATGGTCATCTTTACCTTTGTCTTTCCTGAGCTTCCCTAGTGGCTCAGATGATAAGGAATCTGTCTGTAGTGCAGGAGACCTGAGTTCAATCCCTGGGTCAGGAAGATCCCGTGGAGAAGGGAAAGGCAACCCATTCCTGTATCCTTTCCTGGAGAATTCCATGGATAGAGAAACCTGGTGGGCTACAGTCCATGGGGTCGCAGAGAGTTGGAAACGACTGAGTGACTAACACTTACCTTTGTCATTGAGAGCAAACATTTAATGATCTTATCTGTGTTCATTATGCCCAGGCATCATGTTGGGCGTTAGGTTTAAAACAAAGTGAGACAGAAAGTGGGCTAATCAGAGAGCCTACAAGTGTTGTGTGTGTGTTTTTACACATACATATGCATACATATAAAATATATGAAATACTTTTATATTTATATAATATTTTATATTTGAAAGAATGTGTATATTCTTTTAGTCTCTAAGAAGTTTTGCAAGTTGTTTTTTTTTTTTTGTTCCTTATTATTTTGTATTGGAATATAGCTGATTGACAATGTTGTGGTAGGTTCAGGGGACAGCAAAGGTACTTAGCCATACATACACCTGTATCCATTCTCCCCCAGACTCCCCTCTCATCCAGCTGCCACATAACATTGAGCAGAGTTCCCTGTGCTGTCTTACGGTTTCACAAGAGTCCTTGTGGAACAGGTATTTTTATGCCCTGTTCAGTACACGGATGTATTGAGTATTCTGAGGCCTAATGCAAAGCTGAGACTTTTCCTGATAATTAACAATGGGGATGATAAGAACTACTATTAGTTGGGCACATAGATGTGCCAGGCATAGGCCTACTTGCAATATTTATCTCCTTGACATAACAACCCTGAGGAAATTATGACCCAGAGAGATCACACAGCTAGTTGTAGAAGAGTCAAGATTTGAACATAGTTCTTTCTGGCTCTCAAACAATAGTGGTAGACCCATAGCTTAACTGACTCCCATGTAAGGAAAATTAAAAAGTAACCACTGTTAAATGACAAATAAGTGATACAGACAAGTAGTTTATCTTCAGTAAAACAGAAGTAAGAAAAGTAGGAAGAGGAAGGAAAATATAAATGGCCAAAATATTTTTTCAAAACTGTTTCTATATTTTTAGCCGCATGTGTTTTTTTTCCCCAGAATGTGCAAAGCCTCATGAGAACTACCAGTTGAGCAGTAAGAGAGCTTGCTGTTCTTTATTTGCCTGCTGTCGTCAGCGGAGACAGAGCAGCAGCAGTGTTCTGTAGACTCCACTGTCCTTTATTCATCTGCCTTTTGTGGTTGATTTATCATTTTAACCACATAAATATAGTCCCTTTGAGGAACCTCTGAAGATGTTAGGTTGGCACGTAATATTCTTTGGAGTCCTTCTGAAGATGTTTGAGATCCATATACCACCTCTGGGACTCAGGAAGGTATTGACAGAGCCCTTGGTTTACGGTTCTTTTGGTTTTTAAAATCACATAAGATCACATTTCCTACTATACTGCAAAAGCTCTACAGTGATAACAAATATTAGAGTTCTTAAAAAAAAAAAAAAAGACTGTCCCCTCCTTTAATCCAACATTTAGTTATTTGTTGGTCTTCCTTAAACAAACAGAGGCCAAGAGCCCCTGGAACCTGATTGCATCAGAAGGGCTCACAGGGCTTCTGGTTGGAGTAGGTTCATTAGGCGCCCACAAAGGCCAGTGCCTCGTTTTACAGATGGGACGCCCCAGACAGATCCTTCATTTCACCTTTTAAACATCTGGCGTTTTAGTCTGTTTTCTCAAATCCATGTCACATTTACACAAAGTAACAACCAAGTTAGTAGCAGCATCCTTTTCCTCTGGAGGAAAATTTGAAGTATGGAAAGTGACCCACCCAAAAGTCTCAGAACCACTCAGCACAATAGAGGCTTTGTTTGTGTTTGATAATGGATGTTGCCTTCCATTTACGCCACCCTGGAGAGTTCTTCATTTCTAATGTTTATGCCTGTGTGACATTTTCAAGCTGTTATGAAGATTCCTCTTAAGATGTTGCTGAACTGACTGTACAAATTAAGTTCATTTAAGTCTTTCCTCATTAGTCATTTGTCTCATTCTCTAATAATTTTCATTCATTTTTTGTGGGCTCATGTATATGGCAAGAAGGGGACAAGAAGTATTCAGAAAAGGCTATATAGTTTATTAGGTAAAATTAATCTTTTTGAAACCAATCTTCAGTTCTTTTACATTTATCCAGGCTCTCCTTAGGCCTTATTTTATTGCCAGGATTTTGAAAAAATTAATTCATTGTTATATTTTGAAAACTTGTTTTATATATATATATATATGTGTGTGTGTGTGTGTGTGTGTGTGTGTGTGTGTGTGTGAATATATGAATGTCATTATTTAAATGACAAATCCCTCTGGGAGTAAATTGAATATATGTTCCTGGTGTGAATTAACAGATGATGAAATAAAATGTCTCTGGACTCAACAGTTCTAATACACTTCCATAAACTATGATTTAAAACCCTGGCAGTGCACCAGCCCTGAGCACTTGTCTCATGCATCCAACCTGGGCTGGTGATCTGTTTCACCCTTGATAGTATACTTGTTTCAATGCTATTCTCTCAGAACATCCCACCAAAAACCACTACAATATTGTAAAGTAATTAGCCTCCAACTAATTAAAAAAAAGAAAAAAGAACTTAAAAAATAAAACCCTGGCGGATGCATATGCGGCCCATTTGGGGTCTCTCTCTCCCACTCCCTGCTTCCTTTCCCCAGCACCTACTACCTGACACCGATCCTGGAAACCCCTCCAAGCTTTTTTCATTCCTCCCAGGAAGCTCTGACCTCTTTCAGGAAGATTCCAGAAAAATTGTTGATTCACATTTCCTAAGATTGAAAGCAGCTTTGGATCTCCTGGGAGAAGAGGGGATGGGAGTGCTGTGTGTGTGCTAGTTAAAAAGAAGAAAATGTTGGTCACTCCGTCGTGTCCGACTCTTTGTGAGCCCACTGTAGCCCGCCAGGCTCCTCTGTCCGTGGAGCAGGGGACGGGAGTGGTGTGTGCCTGTGCTAGAGCAGTGAATAAATCCTTACTGTACAGTGAGTCACCAGGGAGACTTTTAAAAATGACTGATACTGGGGTCCCACTAATAGTGATTCTGACTTAAGTGGTTTGGGATGTATCCTGAGCTTTTGAACCTTTAAAAAATTCCACAGGGGATTCTGATGTTGAGAATCAGGATTCTAGCACTGCGGTTCTCAAAGGATAGCACGCATGAGAATCCCCTGGAGGGTTTGTTCAGACAGACTTTGTTCAGCAGAGGGTTTTTGTTCAGGCCGCATGATCAGAGTTTCTGATTCTGCTGGTCGGATGTGGGCCTTAGAATTGCCTCTCTAGCGTAAAGTTCTCGGGAAAAGCTGATGTGCTGGTCCATGGACCACTGTTAGAGAACCACCCATCCAGAGCACTTTGTCGCATCTGGGCATCTTGCTCCAATGGAGATTCAGACACAGTAGGCCTGGCATGAGCGGGCTCTGCGCTTCTGTAGTTCTCACAAGCTCCCAGCTGATACTGTTGCAGGTGCTGCAGGCCTAGCCAGGCTCTAATTGAAAGCATTGTTTACAATTCAGCTCAGTAATATCCTGCTTAGAAAAGATGTGTGGTCTGGAAGACTCATGGAGGTACCAGGGGCTCAGCATATAGCCTGGACCACGCAGTGGCAGGCAGACATCTGGAGGGTTTCGTGCTGCTTTGGCGTTTGGCCAGCTGCCATTTGCCAGGATGTTTGAATGTGCCCCCGGTAAAGCTCTGTTGTCAATAGAGAACTCCACTGTAAAGATTCTCATTTTGCTGGAAGAAGTAACACAGTGGTTCTCAACCCTAATCACAGGATAGACTCACCCAGGGAGCTATTGAAACAAATAGGAATTCCCAGGTTCCTCCCCCAGAAATTCTGATGTAATTGATTTGAGATGGGCTCTAAGACAGTGGCATACTTTAAAAAAAGCTTTGTAAGTGAGCCTAATGCACAGCCAGGGTTGAGAACCACTGAGTAAGAATCACATGTTGTGGTCTTACAGATCATTTAATTATTGTTCTTTATATTGGACTAGTTTATATTCCACTCTGGTACAACTTTATTAGGTATTTGAAAACAATTTAACATGGCAGGCTTAACAAACCACCAAGCAAAGCCTCTACGTGGGTTCCATCGCTGTTAAATTCTAAAAGAAAATGCTGGGAAAGTGCAGCTGGTGTTTCCGAATGAGCTGAAATATGAAATATTTCTGGGACTGTATCAACAAGCCTAATTTTTTCCCCTTGGGGTTATGATTGTGTGGAACAAGTCTTCACTGCAGAGCTTGCCAAAAAAGGTTATGATAAAATCATGGAATGTGAATGAAAAGAATTCACAGTGTAACTTTAAAGGAGTCGGTCTCTAAATTTAAAAACGTAAGGATGACATGTCTCTTGCATTTGTAATAGAAGCCTTCAGAACAAAACAATGCTGGATGTAAGAAAGCCCCTCCTTTATGTCTGTTCGGCCAAGGAGCAAATGAGATGGGGAGAATGGCCAACCAGAAAGTGACGAGGACACAGCCGAAGACCCTGAACCTCTTTTATCTTTGCAAGTGACCTTCGCATTCTGTGTGTGAGCAAAACTGTAGCCATTGACTAAACATGCACATACCGGGAAAGTTGAAGTTTCTCTTGCTTTTCGCATCGTGCACCAGTGTGAAGATTGTGCTTGGGAGGCTCTGCCACTTACTGCGTGACCTCCGCCAAGTTTCTTCGTCTTTCTGTGCCTGTCTCCTCGTCTGCCAAGGAGCGATGCCGAAGTCATCTCCCTCACATGGGAGGGTGAAGGGGTGTGAGCACGAGGGGGCACAGTGCCCCCTCCCCCGGAGAAGGGGTCCAACGGGTAGATGCTGCTTTCAGTGCTCTAGCCTGGTAGTGAGAATTAAATCCTTAATAAGAACTGTCACTCATCAAAATATTTTTCTGGTATTTTCTACTTTTGAATTGTACTAATTCAGATTTCTTCTTAACTATCATGAGATAAATATTTTCTACATGGAGAGTAAGCTTGTTCTTGCCTTGGAACCTTTATTCTTGCTGTTTCCCATATCTGGGACACCACCCCTCCTTCCCGACCCTACTTTTGCCCACCTTCCTCCACCTTTTATCCGGGTCTTCGTGCAGGTGCCATGTCCTCAAGAGAGACCTGACTTCACCTACCTGGCCAGTACTTTATACCCAGATGGCCAACTCTGCTTCCAAGAATTTGTTGCTATCTGGCATGATGCTGCGTAGTTCTTTGTTTATTATGTAACTCCTCTGGAATGGTAAATCCAGGAAGGCAAGCAAGGACTTTGTTTTATTGCCTGCTCAAAGCCCTCTGCCTAGAATCCCTGGTGCATGGAAGTCACTCAGTAAATATGTGTTGAATGAATGGATTAAAAAAGGATTCATGGATTGCCTCTCAACTGGTACCAAGATGTGTCTCCCAGGACCACCTAGTGGCCCCTGTGGTACCCTCCATCAATGCCATAGCTACTCTGGGACTTTGGATTATAAAGGAATTGAGGTTATGATAAAGGAAGGAGATTACCAGTGAGGTGTGGGGAAAACAGTGATCCCAGACTCTTCCCTTCTTAATACCATGCTCTACCTACTACATTAGTTCTAATCCAAATTTGGGTCCCTTGAAATAACTCCATAGTTAGGAATGCCCAAGGATTGTCTCAGAATGACGGTGGGTTCCCTGTGTGCATGTATGCTGTATATATGAGAAGCAGGATAGACTTCAGCAAAGCAGAGTGCCCGGAAGCACTGGCTTTGCAGTTGCCGGTCTCAATTTACTAGTCCATTTTACGTGGCCTTGGGCTTCCCTGGTGGGTCAGATGGTAAAGAATATGCCTACAGTGCAGGAGACCCGGGTTCCATCCCTGGGTTGGGAAGATCCCTGGGGAAGGAAATGGCAACCCACTCCAGTATTCTTGTCTGAAGAATTCCATGGACAGAGGAGCCTGGTGGGCTACAATCCATGGGGTCGCAAAGAGTCGGACACAACTGAGCAACTTTCACTCACTCACGTGGCCTGTTTTCCATTAATAAGTATACAGAGTATCTGCTGTTATTTTTAAGTGACCATTTTAAGAGATTTTGAAAAAGGAAGAAGGTTTCAGTGTCAGATGTGTGAGACTCTACAAAAATTAAATAGAATGAGGATCTGGCAGTAAAATATTTCTTTTTCTATTTAGTCAGTTTTCTTTTGGCTTTGGTTTTATTTAAATCTGTGCTTAAAGCAAAAAAATAAAAAAATAAAACCTTGAATGCGTTTGCTACTTGTAGATCATGATTGTACTTTTCCTCTTGACATATGGACCTGGAGAAAGTCTACACATAGCCAAGATGTAGGCACATGGGTTAAAGTGATGAGGATTGATAGAAACTTGCCATTATTATTGTAATGTCAGTTTAATACTGGGTGACTCTCAGCATTTTGAAGACTCACCTCTTAAAGGAAGATTATTAATATGGTGTTAATGTGATGAAACCAGCTTATTTCCCTTAATTATCTCTGTTGTAAGTGATACTGTCACTTTAGTCTTTCTATATCTGGGGCAGTTTTCTTTTCTTTTTTTTTTAAGATACCAGTTGCGAAGTGTTGCCAGGGGAACCAGCTTGTTAATTAAGTTAAGTATTATATATTGATTTGTTAGACACCATAGGGAAAGAGTTAGGAGAGGCTTCTGTTCAAATGGATAAAACTCAAAATTCAGAGGTAATGTCATAGCAGCTTTCTAAATGATAGAAAAATACATAGTGGGTCTGTAGTTTTCGCCTTATTTTCTCCATGAAAGAGAGATGGAGGAGAGACAAATGAATAAATGAAATCTACTACAGGAATTATTTAGAAACAGGCTGAGAAAGAAGGTATTAGAAAATCAATTCCTGTGTAAATCCATGGCTGATTCATATCAATGTATGACAAAACCCACTGAAATGTTGTGAAGTAATTAGCCTCCAACTAATAAAAAAATTAAAAAAAAAAAAAAGAAAATCAATTCCTGGTGCTATGGTAACCATAGTTTGGGTTTAAGTGACAGATGACTGGTTGCAGGAAGGGAAGAATGCTGGATGAGTAAGTGTTCTAGGTAATCTATTGAAAGGTGAATAGATGGTAGAAGAAAAGAATAAAGCTAAGAACGTTGATGATTACAAAATTTAAAAAATTAATCTTAGAGAAATCTAAATTCCTTGAAAGCATCATCACTTTACAGTTTGCCAAGTCAGTATAACATGCTTGAATCTTATGCCTGCTAGTCATGAAGTTATCAACACAGCCTTGAAGAATTAAAAACTGTTAGAAATACAAGGAGAATTGCTGGTTCATAGTGGGAGATTTTTATAGATACTTCTTGGAAATCAGGTAAAAAGTGTAAGATCTGGGTAAGCGGAGGGTCATAATTAAGCTTGATTTAATAGGTTTGCAGGTTTGTATTCAATAAACAGAATATATGTCCTTTATGAATACTCATGTGTTTTAAAGTTGGCCATTGGCCATGTAAACATACCCCCATGCCAAAAAAAACAAAAAAGGATAAACTCAAGAAATTAACAGAAGTAGAAGATTGTATAGCCTAAATTCTCTGACAATAGGGCAGTGAAACTATAAATTAAACTCAAAAAGAAAGCCAAAGAAAATCTACCCATGCTGAAATTTGGTAATACTGATCTTAAATGTCTTTAAAGAGAAGATCAAATTGAATTAGAAATGATGAGTTATGTTAAAGTAGTACATATCAGAAATTAGAACAAAAACAGCATCTGGCTAAAGTATTAAAATCGTAATTAAAATTATTCACAGTTCTGAGAAAATAAAAGAGAAAGTGAACTAAACATTGGTCTTTAAATTTAGAGGAAAGCCAGTTAAACATTCTGAAAAACAAAGAAGGAATAGATTTGAAAACTTGAAAGAACCCTTGAACATATAAATAAAGAAAGCTTGGTCTGTAAAGCCTGAAGTGAATTAGAAAATCTAGGTGAATGAGATATTTCTTCACTAATATATGTTAGTACAGATAATTCTAAAAGAGGTGGAACACCTGAATAATCTAGTAACCAAAGAAGAAATCTGTTCTTTCCTTCTTTTTAAAAAAAAAAAAAAAAAACTACGGAGTTCAGGTAGTTTCATAAGTGAGTTGTATGAAAACATCAAAGAATAGGTAAATCTTGGGTTACTTGAACTGCCATATAGCCGAGAAAGAGGTAGAATGATAAACATTTCATTAAGAAAGTTCTAAAACTGAGACTGGATGAGGCCAGTGTGCGTGCACACATACACACACACAGAGAGCTCCAGGCTAGTATTACAAACTTATTGATCTAAAATTCTCAAAATGTTAGGAAGTCAAATCCAGCTGGGTCTTTAGAAAGAGGGTTTATCCTCAGACTGGTTTGAAATCTACTAATTGATCATATTAGTAAATTAAAAGGAAAGCCAATATGAATCTTGACAAAAGTTGAAAAAGCATTTAGTAAGATTTAATCCTTATTTTTAACATTCTTAAGTCATTTCAGACTGTGTTTCAGACAGTGTTTGTGGTGGCCTACCTTAATCCCACCTGTGTGACTAAGGCAGGTCTTCAGTAAATCTCTCAAAGCTTGAGCTACAAAATGTACACCAGTAGGTGACAATGTTGGAACTGTTAAAAGAAACTTAAAAGAGCAGAATAAATAGGAAGATCTAATGTGGTGGGTTGTATTGAAGCATATGTTTGAGAAATCTGATCATACATAACAGATATTTTGCGTGATTAGAATGTAGTAGAATGTGATACAGAATAAGTCGATGACAACACATTAACAGGAGTAGAAATTAAGTGCTAGTTGCAGTTAAAGTCATAGCCCTCTTATCAATTATGAGACCATGTGTTTGTATTTGCCAGATCATCCATCAATGTACTTTACATGCTTCGTCTCCCATACAGCTTTCTCCTCCTCAGCTCTTTGATCTGTTCTGCCCACACTGATGGGGATCCAGAACGGAATTCCTTTTAATTATGTTCTCTTCTCAAGGCAGTTGCTCAGGGTTGTGATGTGAAATCGGGTATATGCGCCCCCTGTACATCCTGTTGCTGCCACGCTGGCCTCTTGCTCTTCTTGGGACTCGCAGAAATGCTGTAGCGGTGCCCTCTGCTGGGACGTGCTTCTCTGTGGCCCACCCTTCGCTTCTGTAAACCTGTTCAGACATCAGCTTCCCCGTGATGCCTATTCCGACCAAATTGTAACTGGACCCCCTCGCCCCCGCCACTTCTTCCATGCCCTCTGATTCCCCCTTGCTCTGGTCTGCTCCCCGCCCCCACAGCCAGCACTTACCACCTGCTCCCGCTATAGAGTTTGCTTATTTATTGTACCGATTATTTTATACCACTCTCCTGCATTGTAAACTATGTGAGGGCAGGGATCTGTGTTTTCCTTGTGGAAACAAGGGTGCTGGGACAGCAGGCACTCGGGAAATATCTTTGCATGAATTTGCTAGAACTGTGAGTATGAAGGCTCACCTATGCTGTCTTTTGATTAGACAAGAAATAGTTAGACAAGGGAAATGGACGGTGAAATGAAGGATACAGTGATCAAGGTTGAAAATGACCTGAGGGACACTTAGATTTTGTAAATAGACCTACTTTTGTAATATAAAGAGCTAAGTGGACTAGAAGTGAGGAGGCCTGGATTCTTGCTTTGTTTTTACCACTAACCTTAGATAGATCACTTGAATGCTTGGGCTTTAGGCTCTTTATCTGCAAAACAGACTACAGGTTTTCACTTGGAAGGATAAACTGGGAGACCTCTTGCACCTTACCCAGCTTTGTGATTCTTTGTGGGTCGCTCTAGGAAAGACAGTTTATGAACATACCCCAGTACCACATGGTGTGTTTTCCCCCAACAAGTCCCATACTCTTTTCCCCCAGAGGTCACGGGGCTATGATGATGTGCTTTTGGTTTATTTCAGGGTTTTTCTCCAGGGCCTAATGTAGCTGTAGGTTTCTTGAAAGCTTAAACCAAGAAACTGAGCTGTGGACTGGGGCTTCGTAAACTCGGTCTGTCTTTGCTTGATTTATTTATTTACTCTCTAAAACGGAAGTGCAGCAGTAGGTTGGTGGCACAATACTGGAGAAAGGAGAACGAGATACATCTGATGGACCTCTGCTAGGGACGGAAGCACTCTAGCTGTCATTTAGGGAAAGAACATGGGAATTGGGCTCAATATCCATCTTGCTGAAGCTTTCATATCATCTTAGTACTTCATCGCCTCAAATTTCAGAGCGGGGAGGTCAACTTCCTCCATGCTGACTGCCATGCACCTTGTCTCCAGACCCCAAAATAGCCATTAGGTATTTGTGGGTCTGTTTTTGGTGTTTAAAATGTACACTGTTCACAAAGAACAGCCCTTAAAACTCCTTTCAAACTAAAGATCTTTTCGTTGGTCGGCGACTCAGTCCCATTTTCAGAGTCTCCATGGCACATTCGTATCTTCCCTTGGTCTTTCTTCATCTGGTCCATGTATTAGACATGGATTGTTCAGCACAAGGAAAGGGGATGGGATGATGAGAGAGGCAGTGTCCACCTCTCACTCTGGTGTCATGAGCAGATCTCCGGAGAGAGTCCCACGAGAGGCTCAGCTGCATTTGAGGTTCTTGCTGGGTATCTGTCTCCTCCTCTTGGCTAGTTAGATCATAAAGACTGCCTGCGCTTCTGGGGAAAGTGCTTCACGCTGCCCCCCTGGGCCTGTGCTAAACTCTTTCTCTCCCATTCAGAAGAGAAGCCAGATTGCTCCAAGGCCCGCTGTGAAGTCCAGTTCTCTCCACGTTGTCCTGAAGACTCCGTTCTGATCGAGGGCTACGCGCCCCCCGGGGAGTGCTGCCCCCTCCCCAGCCGCTGTGTGTGTGACCCCGCGGGCTGCCTGCGGAAAGTCTGCCAGCCAGGATACCTGAACATCCTTGTGTCCAAAGCCTCAGGGAAGCCGGGAGAGTGCTGTGACCTCTATGAGTGCAAACCAGGTATGCACAGGTGTGGTCCCAGCAGCCTCGCTGCTTTGCATCAGAGGGTAGCAGCAGCCCACCACCACCTCCCCTGCCCTCCCCCACCCCCCACGCACACGCTCTGCTGATGGGCTCTGCAGCCCGGCTACTTTGAGCTACTGGCAGTCTGACTTCTGCCCTCCAGTCAGAGGACCAGATAATCAACTGGTACATAAGCACCTTCGGAGAGGGATCCTGACTTTTTCTCTCTTCTTTTTTTTTCCTCCTTCAAAGCTTGATAGGGGCAGTAGGGTTAAAATTTATGGTCCTATGGCCGCCTCCTTCATTTCCCCAGAGAAGGGCATCATCCTCATTTGCAGATATATCTGTCATTTTAAAGTACTACATTTAAAACAATCATCATACATAAAACAGAAAATTATTTTTAGATAAATAGATGCATCAAAGTGCCAGCCATCTTACAGTGAGATGCTCAGCCCCTGTCTTTCTTCTTGCCCGCTCCCCACCATTGCTCGGCTGACTTTATAGCATGTACTAAGTCATCTTTGACTATTTACTCAACTTCTCTGCCACATTTGTTCTGTTGTCATGTCCCAGCTGTTCCTTGCTCTGTGGCATTTCTAACATCCTTGTTCTTGTGGCTGCATTGTGGTCTGTGAATAGGTTTGGACTGGAGTGATTGCCTCTTCGAAAGTTTCTAACCATCGGTCAGATTTTTTTTTTTTTAAACTGTTAGTTAAATGCTCAAGCCCCGCCATCCCTTGCTCATCTCTTGAACTGTTTCATCTGAAATACCTCTGGCTGATCGTCACCATCTACAGAACCACCACTGGTCTAACTCTTTGTCTCTCTCTGTGTCTGCATCTTAACTCTTCCGTGTCTTGTTCCCTTCTTTTCTTGAACAGAAAGTTTGGGTCATATTATAGTTCTCTCACATTGACTGAAATGAAAATGCCAGTGCCAAGACAGGGTTTTCAGGAAACAAGGAAACTGCAAAAATGCAAAGAGCCAGGGTTTTCATCTGGGGACTCTTAAGTGCAAGCAAATGTAGCAGTGACCCGTGCCTCTGTTTGCCCCCCAGTTTTCAGTGTGGACTGCAGCACCGTGGAGTGCCCCTCCTTTCAGCAAACCGTGTGCCCCCTGGACAGCTACGAGACCCAGGTCAGACTCACCGCGGACGGCTGCTGCACTCTTCCAACAAGGTTGGTCTGCTGTCTGTTCATCACGCCTTCTCCTCTGTCCAGTGTGGTTGCATCTAAAAATCAGTTTCAAGCATGCAGTTTGCTTTTCCCAAGTGCCAGGGAACCCTAAGATCCTCCTCTTTGTGTGGAGAAGTCACTGATCTGTTCCTGTGACTTGGTAGTTCCACCTATGGGTCAAAGGCAGGTGTCCTCAGGATAAGTCCCTGATCCTTAGAGGGTCCTCAGGCTGGGGCGCCTGGGCACTTTCTAGGCGGGGTCCTGAAAAGGAAGCGTGTCCCTCAGTATCTAGTCAGGTAGGCAGCGAGGTGTGGATCCATGGTAGGCATGTCGTTTGATCCTCCACAGTGAATCTTAAGGTGTTTAACTGTTGTGTCCAATGGGACGAAGCACTGCATGCGTCAGAGAATTGCTCCTCAGGGATCCTTGACGTTTGTTATTACACATCTACCCAGACCCATAACTTGCCTAGGCCACAATGAGTTTAGATTTCTATAATGCTTTCTGGAGTAACAAACAAATCTCTCTTTGGCTTGATAGAGGAAAAACTGCTGTCATTTTAGTCTTAGTAGCATGACGTCTTTTTAACCCTATGGGACTAGGCTTACTCTAGAACTCAGGGGTGCCCAGACCCCATCCTTGCTGGGATTGCCATAGAGCTGGCACTTTGTGCTTTGCTTCTGGAAAGACTGAGCTTGGAAACTTGGGGGTTTCCATGCTGTCTCCCCTGCGGAGTTGCCCTCCCCTCTTCCCTGCCAGGTCCTCCGCTCCAGCTTCCCCAGGTCACTCAGGCATGATTTTGACAAAGTCATCTCATTTCTTTCAGCTGCTGGTCCACAGTTAATATCCAGGGTTAACATGGTGCCTTCCTTAACCCCACTTCAAGCCTCTTTCTCCCCTAGCCCCAGTGCCAAGCACTTAGCACCTAGATCTGTTGCATGAGTAATTGTGATGATACAAATGGTTTGCTAAGATAGGAATCTGTATGGTCTCTAGTTAAGGTAAGTATCAGTGATTTGTCCGTGATTGGAGTAGACATCCAGAATTGATTCTTATTACTGGTTTCTTCTTTCTGCTCTTAAAATGCTTTAATTCTTTGGCATTTCCTAATCATTGTCCCGAGAGAAACCATAGGATTCTCTCAGACATATTTTACAGGACTTGCCCAGTCCTTTATAGTGTATCATAAAACACGTGCAAAGATTTTTATGACACTAACCTACAGTGGCACAGCCCTTTCTTATGACATTACAATGTGTTAATTTATGTGAAATGCTTGGAAAGGGTTGAAGTATCATGCAAACATATTTACTTATCAGTAAAGGAAGAAAATGGAGCATTGCTACCAGCGACAGATGTCCTTTCAAGGTCTTCATGAAAAGAGAGGTGGCACATGATATTAGACCACTTAATCAAAACTGAGCCAGCTGTAGATTCATAACACCTGTAGAGAGGAAAAGGGACAAGTCTCAGTGCACTGTTATGAACATAATGTAGCACCATCTGCATGTAGGAGGCCCAGTAGGCTATTTTTTCAGTCACGCTAGGGAGTCAAAATGGATGGAAGCCACAGGAAGACATATTTAATCTCAATTTAAGGAAAAAATAATTTTTCACAACTAATGATGTACAGTCATGAATTGGGCTGTTTCTGGAGATAAACTGAGCTCCGTGTAGCTGGAGAGCCTTCTCTCCCTCTGGGTGGCCACCTTCCAGAGATGCTTAGAAAGAACATCACTTTGGAAAGGAGGTTCGAGCAGAGGCCTTCCGTTTTATCCCCATGCTTCTGTGAGTCCTGTAAACATAAACCTTGGTATGGTTATTATATGTTGACATAATCTTTACATGGCTTTAATGTAGAAGTTGGAAATAGGGAGAAGGAAGCCATTCAGAAATCCCACGGTAAATTATTTGCAGGGAGGGAGTTCTCACAGCTCTTCGGTTTCCTGTATTTTAAATAGTCAGTGACCCTTGCTCCCGTGCTGCCCCCTGTCCATCTGCATCCTGTGTTCCCACCTGAAACGGCCCCTCTACCTCCCCCGCACCCCGCCCCCCCCCCCCCCCCCCCCCCATCATGCTCTCAGGCTTTGGGCCCTTGCATTTGCCTTCCCCTTCTACAGGCTTCTCCTTTTTCAGGACTACATTTCCTTCTCTTTGAAGTGTTTTTCAGTCTTCAGCCCCTAAAGATGACAGGTGTCTCTTCTCTACTCTTAATGTATTAATAATAATTCCCATGTATCTCTTTATCATAGCAGTTTTCATAATACTTTGAGCTCAGTGATTTTGGGGGGGCAGTCTCTTAAACTCTGTGTGCTTCTCAAGGGATGGGAGTATTTTATAGCTTTCCATATGGTATAAAATATGAACCTACATTTATGAATGAATGAATGAACAGGCCCACTATTGGCCATGATGACTTATATATTGCAGAAGAGAAACATTTTCTTTCTGCCGTTAGGTAGTAATACTCCTCCTTGTCTCACTATAAAACCCTTGCAGTTTTCCCCCACTCCCTTCTTTATGGCCATTACTGCAGGAATCCTCTGCTCCAAGCACAGGGCTCACCTCTCAGTTAAATTCCACTTTATCCACAAGGCCTTTGTTCTGCAGCCAACACCCAGCTCGCTCCCTAGGTACTCCCAACATATCCTGTCCATGTTGCCGATTAATCATATACTTCCTTGCATTGTTATATAACTGTTAACATGGATAAAGCCTTGTCTCACCAGCTAAAGGGCATTTCTACAGGTCAGGAATTGTGTCCTTTCTTTTCCTCTGCATATGCATTAATTTCAAATGAATCAGTAAATGCAGAATGGACTCAGACCATGACTTGACTTGAGCATATTGAGGTTCCTGCTTATTAAGGAGGATGGCGTTTAGGTCATTCTTTGTCAGAAGAATAAAAACCCAAACAATCACATGAAAATGGAAATAGAAAGCCTAATATGTTGTAATAGTGATAGTATTTTAAGGGGAAAAAAGGCTACATAATAATTTTATCCTTGTGTGTGATCCACATCAAAAGTTTTCTCTTTGAGACCATGATTAGATATAAAGAAGATCATTTTAGAATATGCAAAACCCTGTCATGATGACTTGACCTTTACCAGCATATTTATAAAGAGCATTGCTAAGAAGTTAAAGCCATTTGAGATCAGAACTGTGTATATGGAGAATTCTGGGGGAGAAGCCTTTTACAGTCAGGATGGAGTATAAAGTATTGGAAGCTTTAGCAGAAGAGGTCTACCTTAGGTAGAAGTCACAGACCCCTTTTCTGTAGGATTTATTGTACTTGCGTAGACTAGAAAAGGAGTCTGTGGACACGTTTCCCCTTATCTTGAAGAATAAATCCCTCCCACCTTCATTCCCATCCGAATGGAATTGCCACTCTCAGTGAGACTGTCGCCCATTCAGGCCACTGACTGCCCTATTTCAGTACTTGCTCACTTTGTGAACCTTCTTTTGAGTTGCCTATTTTCAGTTCATTTTTTTCACTCAGTTGTCCGTTCACTCATGGAACTCGAGCTGAGCTGGGCTCTTGCAGGTGACAAGACACTCCCTTCCAGGTGTCCTTATCATGCATGGGTGTCCCTTCCCACTTCCATGCCCGCCAACACTGGTTCTCCCACCCGTCCCCGCCCTTTCCAAGGACAGGTGAGCCCTGCTCTCCTTGCTCCATCTCTGCACGCACTTAATCCCCATTCTCCACTGTCGCCTCTTTCTCTGTCTTTTCTCTTGAACTTCATTCTATTTAGGGCTTTCTTGGTGGCTCAGGCAGTAAAGGATGCCTGCCATGCAGGAGACCTGGGTTTGATCCCTTGGTTGGGAACATCTTCTGAAGGGAACAGCTACCCACTCAGTATTCTGGCCTGGAGAATTCCATGGACTGTATAGTACATGGGGTCGCAAAGAGTCAGACGCAGCTAAGCAACTTTCACTTTCATCCTGTTTAGACACTGTTCTTCTGTGTGATATAATTATCATGGTTAATTCTTCCTTCCCTCAGCTTGGTTTAGGCTTCAAGCACCTTGCTGGTACTTTTCATCCTTTTCTGTTCTATTGGAGCTTGACTACATTGTGAGGTAAATGGCAGCTCATCATACCTTTCAGGAGATAGTGGGAAGGAATGAGTCTTAGTGGCTCTGGTCCTGAACCCTGCATGATTATAAAAAGGAAAAATGGGACTATCTGTGGAGCAACCAACATTTCATGGTTCATAAAGCCGTTTGTAGGTGTGCGCAGATATACTTGCCAGTGCCTCCATGAGAAAGAAAACTTAAAAAGAGAAAGCCATGTCAGATGCATTGATCAAATGATGTCTTTGCAAGGAAGAAAAAGCAGGAAGTCTTTAAGTAACATCTAGGTGCAATAATAATGATAGCTTAACTTAAAATGTGCCTTGCCGTTTACAAAGCTTTCTTTGTTTTTTGTTTTTTTTTTAACTTTTGTTGTCCTCATTTTGTCTTTGTGACTCCATGAAGAATTTACAGATATGAAAACAGAGGTCGAGAGACTAAGTGACTTGTGCAAGATCACACGCGTTGTTTGGTACAGGGGACAAAGTAGGTCCAAGTCTTTAGCCCGAGTTCTTTGATTTAAAGGCCTGTACTCTCCACTGCATTTAAAACAAACAATGCTTTGTTGTCTTAAAGCTCAGGAAACACATCAATGAATATGAGTTTGTATCTCAACCATCATATTTGTTTATAACAGTATAGTACATATTAACACAATATACATATGTTTCAGTTACTCACTGCTGTGTAACAAGACACCCTCAAAAGTAATTGCTTAAAACAGTGAAGATTTATTATTTCTCATGCCTCGGTGTGTTACCGGGGCGGTTCCTCTCCAGCTCGCTGGTGGCTCGTCTGGGACTGGATGCTCCAAGGTCATGTCACTCACATGTGTGGGCTGGAAGGGCGAGTCGCCCGCTGTGTGGTCCTTCATCCTGGCGCCTTCATATGATGGCAGGAACAAGGGGGAGGAAGTAGCAAAGGTTTAAAAAGAGACCAGCACGGAAGTCACACAGCACGACCTCCACTACATTCTGCTAATATAAGCAATTCAGAGGGTGAGCCTTGGTCCAAAGGATGGGGCGGTGGATTCCGCCTCTAACTGCAAGAAACTGCAAGGAATTTGAGGCCAATTTTAAGTCACCATAACATACATGTCCCCAAAATAGGGACTCCTTTAGTTTTCCTTTTCTGACGGTGGAGAGCTGGTGGACTGCTACAGCTCTGTGATTTTCTTTTCCAAAGACCAGTGTCCTTCTGGCCCGGGGCTCATGGCCTCCTTTCTCCCAGCCACTCCCTTCCTGTTTCTTCCTTCCCTGGCCAGTCAGCAATTTACCTGGGAGTAGATACAAGATTTAGAAGCCTCTGAGCACTGCCTAAACTTTAAGCATCATTTAGCTGATCATTATTTTTAACTCCTCTCCTTCCGGAATGTTGTAACTACCTAGTTAAACTTAGTTTTGCCCCATCACACAATAGGAAATACCATTTTTGGACATGACAAGATCTGCCTGATAAGACCAGGTCAATTTTTAAAACATCTTACATCTAACAGAAAAATCTGAAAGAATTTTTTGACCAACCCAATACATAGTAATTCCCTTCTAGACTGGTTGATTATAGAATGATTGTCTGAGAGAATTGGACCTACCAGGTGTGGTTGGAGTGTGGAGCCAGCCTGGCCTGTGCCTCTGTGCATCCCATGTCTTCCTGTCAGCCAGCTTAGAATGTCTTAAGGGGAAGGCTCCTAGATCATGATTTTTTTTTCTCTGTGCTCCGTATTCTTTGCTGTCCCCAGTGTACATGCCTCATTTTACAGTTTTTCCTTTGCCCCTGTAATTTTTCACCAGGATTTTTAGGTACAGATTCACAGGAGAGAAGTTAACTAGTTAAAAATCTAAAAAATAATACCTCTCCTGTCTTTCCTTTTTCTGTACTGTGTGTTAAGTGAGTTTTTTTTTTTAATATCATTGTGCCTTTTCTGCTGTGTTATGTGACTCTTCTTATGTTTTTATTAAGAAGATGAATGAATGTAATATGTTATTTACAGTCAGCCATTCTAAATTTATTTTAATGAGATTTGTCCCAAACTGTTTGTTCTGAAACGTTCTGTTATCAATTTCTGTCTTTAAGTATGCATTCTAATAGTTATTGAGAAAAATCCAGTCCAGTTATTTTGAGGTGGAAATAAATGAAGTCATTGTTTATAATGTTCAAAAACTTAAAATAGAGTTTCTCCTGGGTTGTGTGCAGTGTATCACGCCAGGTTCCCAAGCTTCCTCCTGGCTCCAGCCTCTCTCTGACTAAAGGGTCTGATCCTCTTCCAGAGCCTATATCCGGAACATTTATATCACTTGCTTTCTGAGACTCTATACTGAAAATCCTCTTTTATTTTTAAATCAAGATTTGGAAGCATTGGACTAAGCATTACTTAGTCCAAAGTAATTAAAGATTTTAGATTATCTGTTAGTTACAATGTTGACTAATATGTGACTTTGGTTTTCACTATAAAGCTTAACAGAATGTCTTGAGCACATTAGATTCTGAGTACAGTTCCAGAGAAAATGCAGCTGAGCCTGAATCCCAGTGTTCCCCCACCCACCCAGGAGACAGGCTGTGTGGCTGTTTGCTTTCAGGCAGGGTCCTGCTTGCTGAGTGGCAGAGCTCAGCTTTGTGAGCGTGAGTCACAGGGCAGCGCTGACCCCAGTGGCCCTGCGTTCGCTCCCCTCCAGCCCCACCACTCAGGAGACCTGATGTCCCGTGACCCACACTTTGCTTTACGTTGTGGTCTATGAGTAGACAGCTAAAGAACACTCCTCCACACATGACCTGGTGCCGTGCAGAGAGAGCCCGTGTCTAGATCTGAGTTCTAGAATCCATGTCCACTTATGCATGAGTCTGGATAAGCCTCCCACCTCATCTGGGTCTGTTTTCTTACCCGAGAGAGGAGGAGACGAGGAGGGATTTGGTGATCTCAAAAGTAACTTCTACCTTTAAACTCTTGGACTTCTCCCAAACTCTTTAGAATGGGGGTGGGGTGGTGGGGAGAAACCCAACCTGCTGGTGATCAGAGACTTCTGGGAAAGAAGACAAGGAAAATTTTTGGAAAATCCCAAGACTCAGAAGACAATGAGAGAGTGAAAGAGATGGTTTTCATCATGACAGGAAGAGGGTAAAGTCCAAAGGAAGTCATGAAAGAATTACAGTTACTTTTTTTTTTTTTTTCATAAAAAAATTAGGTAAGGCAAAATGAACTAAATTAAAATGCTGTAGACTAATCATTTAAACCAGGATAATCAGAACTGGTTGAATTGTGAATGCTGAATCCAACAAAAGAGATTGCCTGTTGGTTAATGGCTAGCTGAATATCACTAGTTGCTTTTTCTTTTTTTACATCTATAAATAGATAGCCACTTATATAGCAGGAACAGAGACTGTCTGGCCAAAGGCTGAATCCGTAAGATAAGGATTTACTCTATTAAACTGCTTTCTAATAGAATGTGGATATCTCTGCCTGTCAGCCTGCCTTGATGGGTGCATTGTGAGGAGGGTGATGTGTGTAGCATCGTTATAGCCCTGCACACTCACCGGTGTGAGCTCCATCAACCTGTACATGGCTGCCGACTGGCTCCCACAGCCATATTTGTACCTGTCTGTCCCCAGCTATTGCTGCCCCACTTTCTTTAAGGTAAAGTCTGTCTTTGTCTCTCTTCCCTGTCACACCTCTTTATCCGGGTTCTCCATATTTTTATGGCATTTTTCTTTATTTCACACTAAGTTGTGTATACACACACACACACAGAGCATTATATTTGTGGAAGAGTTTTAGATTCTCTAACTTTATGATTAGACCACTTTTTTCTATGTCTCTTCAAGTAAAAAATGGTCTATTGAGTTACAGTCCCTTGTCTTTGAGCCTCAGTTTTATTTCTGTCTCATAAGACACTGACCTTAGAAGATAGTTTCTCACTCATACCCTGTCGTACCATAAAGCTCCGAACACTATAATTCCAGGAAGGGAAATAAGATAAAAAGAAGGATGCCCAACCCTGTTGTATAAGAAAGATACATCAGCTATGCAGCCCATGGCCAGAATAAAGGTCATGAATTTTACTACAGAATCTAAATAGTCATATGCGGCTGCTTCAGGGTGAAAATCCAGGATGCTTAGTTCCCTTTGCTCTATCCTGATCTCTTTGGACTCTCAAGAAAATTTGCCTTGTTGGTACTGTATTGTATTGTGATAATAGAGGCTTGGAGATTGCTGCACATTGGTTTTTGTGACTGGTTGTAGATATTTAGAAAAGAAGCTTTCTGGGGTTTCAGAATTTACAGCCTGAAATTGACTCATCCTGGATGAAGCCAGCAGAGTGGAATCTTTGGCAGGCTGTCCTTTCCTTTCAGAAGCACTTGAGTTACATCAAAATTAATCTAGCCACAAAGCTGCAGTGAGCGAAAACAAGGTGTAGTTTGGGAAGTGCTCGGCTAAATAGCGAAGACTCACTGGGAATCTCGTGGAAGACAGAGAACACTGGGCTTGGTTTGGGGTGTGGTGATGAAGAAGATAAGGCTTAGGCTTGAAGAAACTCAGCACCTCACAAATACCACCTCCACCAGTCTCAGAAGAGTTTCAGACCTTTGGAGGGTAATAAGAAAGGAACACACACAGAGGTAATCTGCCTTCCAGAAAAGAGTCAAATTATAGACTGGATTTCTACCAAATAATGAAAACTGCATTTAAGAAAAAGCAATAAAGCAACCAGCAAGCTTTAAATCCAGACTAAGCAAGCCTTAAATCCAAACCACGAAATCAAGGACCTCAAAAAGCATACACACAGACAGAATCACTGATGATCTTTTTTCATATCCCTCCATATTTGCCTGTAGTTGCAAAGCTTGGAATCTACAGGTCCCAGCTGATAGAGAAGTCACATCTCACTCCTCTGCATCATTTAACATCTATCCACTTTTGCGTAACTGGAGAAGGAAATGGCAACCCACTCCAGTATTCTTGCCTGGAAAACCCCATAGACAGAGGAGCCTGGCAGGCTACAGTTCATAGAGTCGCAAAGAGTCGGACACAGCTGAGCACTTTTGCATAATGGTCTTAAAGGGTCAGTGTCAGAAATACCTTAACTTTCTCTTGGTTCCTACACATGCACTTGGGTGGTTCAGTTTTCTAGAGCTCCCCAGTCAAGTCTTGACTGTAGAACCTCAGCCTGTCTTCAACTGGATGGTGCCTTTCAGAGGGTGCTGGGGACCAGTGGGTAGGCGGGATAATTAATTACACAAGGGTCAGAAACATGGAGGACAGGTCTCATCACGGGCACATCAGCCCAACCAGACAGGGAAGTCAAAGCCAGAAACTTCCTGCAGGTGGCTCAGAAAAACCAGAGCCCCTCTGAGTCCTCTGAGACAGTGTTAAGTTTTAGATCACCCAATAACAGTTTCTGTAGATCCCTGCGCTCCTAACAGTGTGCTGGGTAATTAAGGTGCTTGTATGATGCTTACTGAAACTAACCAGTGAGAATTACCCCTGAATATTCATTTTCAAAAGGACTTGATCAAATTAAAGCCCTGTAATTAATTATAATGTCCATCTGTTCCCAAGACCTTGTCTTGAAGAAGATGGCACTTAATAACAGTTTGGTTTTTTTTTAGACTAATCTGTTAGTAGACAAATTTCTCTAATTCAGTTCATATTTTGGTTGTTCCCTTTCATTTGAATAATTTATCTAGCTGCTTTGGGGATAAATAAAATTAACTTACACAGTATGTAAAATATGCATTAGCATAGAGCAGATTCAAAACATTCCTGACTCTTGACACGCTATCATGCAGCATTCTCTCTGTTTTTAAATACATGCAGAAAAATTTGGAAATATATTTGAAGCCCTTCTTTCTCAACTAAGAAAAGAACTTCTATTCTGTTGCCCTCTGTCACAGTAATTTTTGGCCCAAAGGAGCAA
Organism: Dama dama; assembly: GCF_033118175.1. Taxonomy (NCBI): domain Eukaryota; kingdom Metazoa; phylum Chordata; class Mammalia; order Artiodactyla; family Cervidae; genus Dama; species Dama dama. The sequence continues at coordinate 84,484,586 of NC_083691.1, read as the reverse complement.
GTCAACTCATGACTAAAAAAGCCAGAGTCTATATTAAACTCTGATGTTTGTAAAACAAAATAATTGTAGGAATTCCATGTTATTATTGGACTTGTCCCCAGAATGAAGAAAATATGCTTTCCTAGAAGTAAAACCCTTGCCCATTGGAGATGAACTATCTCCCTAATAGAGAGTTTAATTTGTCAATAATTCACTTCAGATGTGTAACCCCGCACTTCCTATACTAGTGTCTTACGCTGTTTGTGTTGCATCTGACCAGTGTCTGTTCTTATTTGGTCCTTGTTTTACTCCTGAGACAAAAAGCTTCAGGCTGTCACTCGGGGGCTTTCAGTTTGACATGAGGGAGACTGGCCATCACCAGATGATAAATACGTGGCCCTCTGTCACTGAAAGAACGTCCCTCAGCTGAATTCCATAAGACTTTCATTAAAAATGGAAAACAGAATCCACAGCCTGGATGATATGGCATCTCAGAGGGCTTCACCCACCCACCCTCATTTGATATCGTCATCATCATCATCATGACTCAACCTGTTGGAAGAATAGCTCCAGACAGTGCTACAGAAATGTTTTGTGAAGTTACTTGTGAAACCAACAGGCAAATCTAACCCGTTAAAACCCTCCCTCTTCTAGAAATGCCAAAAGCAACACCCAGTGCTGTGGGCTGTATTTTACTCTTCATTGCCACCTTACGCGGGCTATAGGTGATAAGACTCATCATTGTGGAGACACAGTTTGCAGAGGGTTGAGAGTTATATGAGCTTAGCAGACATTTAACTGTTTGACTGCAACCCTGAAGGTAGAGACGACTGGTTTCTTTCGGACTTTTGCTCCGTCTGTTGTGAATGTATTATCACACAGACAAGTACATTTTAAATGGTCCTTTCCGGTGCCTTTGTTTGTATGCTATGGCTCTTGTGATAAGAGGATGGAGTACTTTGATCTCCATCAACTAGATCATGGATTCTTGAAGACTTTTATGACACTTTCTAAGATGTTAGATTGTGTACTTTTTTGAGGACAAGGATGCACCTGGTAAGTCTCAATCTCATCATTGTCTGTCACAGGTAAATACTCAGCATACTCTTTTAGTTAAATTTATAGGTAGTTAAGCTATAGTAAGCCCTAGCATCAGAATCCCATAATGTTTTTAGTCTGTGTGGAGAACAAATATTTGAGTGTTTATCATGTGCTGGATGTTTTGCTAACCTTGTAGGAATAAGAAGTAGAGACTGATGTCAAGGAGCTTACAGTCTAAAGGGAAGACAGATGTAGATAATTGGAGCAATTTAAAGTGCTACATGCTTTAGAAGTAGAATTGTACAAAAAAACAGTAAGCTTATAAAGAGATACTGATTTCGATTTGGAATTTGACTGTTGGATTTGACTTTTGAGCTCAGTCTTTAAGAATGAGTCAGAGTTCACCAGATGGAGAAAGAGGAAAGGGCATTCTAGGCTATTGTGGTCATCGATTTTTATATTTTTAATGTGTCTTACAACTTAAAAAACACCAATACAGTGTATTAACACATATATATGGAATTTAGAAAGACAGTGACAACAATTCTATATGCAGGGCAGCAAAAGAGATACAGATGTAAAGAACAGACTTGGGACTCTGTGGGAGGAGGCGAGGGTGGGATGATGTGAGAGAATAGCACCGAAACACGTATACTACTGTATGGAAGATAAATGACCAGTGCAAGTTCAGTGCGTGAAGCAGGACTCTCAAAGCCGGTGCTCTGGGACAGGGAGGGTCAGGATGGGGAGACACATGTGCACCCATGGCTGATTCATGTCGATGTATGGCAAAAACCACATCAATATTGTAATTATTCTCAAAGTAATTATTTTTTAAAAATTAGCACTAATCCCACCCATGCGGGTAGTGCTGCTGCTGCTGCTAGTGCAGGAGATGCAAAGAGATGCAGGCTCGATCCCTGGGTCAGGAAGATCCCCTGAAGTAAGAAATGGCAACCTACCTTAATATTCTTGTCCGGAGAATTCCACAGACAGAGGAGCCTGGCGGGCTACAGTCCATGGGGTCGCAAAGAGTCGGACATCAGTGAGCTACTGAGCACACAGCACACGTGATGATTCAAGAAAAATGGAATTCATGCCCATGTTGTTTTTTCTTTTTTCCTTTGGTAATCATCCCTTTTACAAAACTACATCACTAGATCTAAATATTATTTAGTTTCTTACTGCTTTCAATAAATGGTACTTCTTAGTATGGTACACCAGGCCCCTTATTACCCAGCTCTGGCCTATCTCACTAGTTCATGTCTCCCACAAGTTTCCCCCACAATATCCCCCAGTTCCCCAGCCCAGCATATAATATCCTCCTGGTGACTTGAACCATGTACTCCAGCCTAAACACGCTATTCTTTCTTGCCTCTAAATGTGAGTAGTTTCTTCCCCCTTCCAGGAATGTCTTTCCCTCCACCCTCTCTTCCCCATGTGGGATGAACACTTCCCACCTGTGTCCGCTCTCACTACCCTGGTCATACACACACAGACACACAGCATTGGCTCTCTGTGCCTGCAGTTGGAAGAATGATCCTAAGGGTTGAACGGAGGTCTTCAGATGCATGAGGGACTCCAGTGTTGAAGATGTAGAACAGCTACTGCCGGAAGTGTGATTTTTTTTTTTTTTTCCCCTCCACCACCCATCAACAGCTTGGGTATTAAAGGAAGTCACTGGTTTGAATTCCAGTTTGCAGCTGGCTGCCTTGGAGCTGAATTTGACCCCAAGATATGTTTTCTTGACATTGCCTTTTTTTTTTTTTTTTTTTTTGTCCATCTTTAAATTAGTCATCAACATTTAAAACCTGGGATTCTTCATGGAAAAATCTGGTATCTCTTGAGCAGTTGGAAGGTATAGCAACACTGACTATACATTTCTGCATGGAGTGAATAGTGAAGTCCCTTCAGAGGGCACAGACCCTCTAGAGTTGTCCACAGCTTTAGGATGATTACCCTTCCAACCTTTGAAAAAAGACAGTCACGTTTGCCATTTCAGGGTGTATCTGACTTGGGGTTGATGTCAAGGGACAAGATTAAAGGGGCCGGGAATTTAGAGGTATCATGAAGCTGGTGGCTCAGGTAAAATGCCATGGGTTTGGGGGCTGTTTTTTGTGAAGGAGATACCATCAAATGAGGCCCAGGCTTAGAAGAAAAGTGAACCATTTGGGAATAGAAGTCTCAATAAGGTTGAGGAGTCAGTGTGGTGGGAGCCTGGGCCTGAGACAGCTGGAAGGAAAAATGAACCATTATTCTGAAAATTCCAAAATCAACCCCCAATATTGTGGACTATAGGAAGTCTGATTTGACGTTTGAGAGAAGTGTGGCTGGTGAAAGCAGATGGCTGAAGTAGAGGGGCAGCAAGGGTCACTGGAGTCCAAAAGATCAGGTGAGGGGGTCAGGATGGTGAAAAGGCTTCCTCCATATAGACCTGGAAGCTTCCAAATGATAGTGATATGAAGTAGTTCACAGGAGTTCAGTGATTCTATGTTCCACACACTGTGTTGGTTACATCAGTGTATTGAATCCACGTCGCAGTCCCATGAGATAGGGAATCTTGAATCTTCCTTGTCCTACATGCAGAACAGGCGAGCTTGAGAGAGCTGATGGGGTGCCCAAGGTCATACAGCTCCCATGTGGCCAGAACTCACACCTAAGATTCCCACATGTCAGAGCACTCTCTCAGAACCTCCACCCCCCTGTAGGAAATGGGCAGGAGATAAAGCCCCAGGGGGCTAGGGGGGGCTTGCATGGAGGCTTGAGGGAGGCAAGCAGCAGTGAGGGCTGGCCTGTAGTCACTGTGAAGAACAAGCCCAGGGGAAAGGTGAGTGTGGGGACGTTCATGGTCTCACCTTAAGGAAGTAATATTTTCAAGTGAGCCAGGTAAGGGCTAGAACAGATTTGATGGTGCACTTTGTGATGATAATCAGATTCTGGGAGAGGAAAGGGTGGGGGAGGCCGAGCAGTGGGCACGAAAGGATGAGTCCCTGGGAAGCAGGGTGGTCTCTGAGGATGTACATTCCCTTGAGGATGGAAGACCAGAGGACCTTGCACTTTACACTGATGACAAGGATGAGAGGTCTGGGAATCAGCAGCCCCAAGGGATCCAGGGGACGCGTGCTCAAAGTCAGCTCTTTCAGTGCCAGCTCAGGTCGCAAGCAGCTCCGAGGACCTACAGAAGCGTCAGCAGCCCCAGCGGTGGAGGGTCTGTCCACATTTCCAGATAGTCCAGATGTTGGAGTTTGTTCTTCCCGTGATCTAGGGAGGAGACAGAATGGTCCCCATCAGCTTGTGCTCTGGTTTGTTTATATGTATCCGATACCTCCTTAAACCAGACGTCTTGAACCAAGCACCTGTGTATCCCGAGCCCACCCCGCTGAGTGCCTGCTGCGCGCACATACTCGGCAGAGAGTTCCAGGGTCACTGCGTGTTCACCAGCAAGCTGCTCCCACGTCGTGACGCATCCATTCCTAAGGCAGTCGGCGAATCCAGCCCTGAACTGGGAACACCTGATGTTGCTTTGTTGGAACATACTGTCCCCACCAGACCCACTCCTCCTCCTCCCCAGAGTGCAGCGTGCTGGTGTCCCTTCCTCCTGCCTCTCCTGCCTGGGTCTCCACGCACCTCTCACTCCTGTCCCTGCTCTGCAGCTGTCCTGCCCACCATGGAAGCACACACCAGTGTCTTGCCCCGGGCCTGGGGAGGTGAAGGCAGAGAGCTTCTTGTCCTGGGTTGTGGTAGTTATCAGGTTGTTGGGCCGCGCTGAGTTCAGTTCAGGACCCCCACCAGATCCGAGGTCTCGGTGTTTCAACAGGGGCCTGGGCCCTGGGGGTGCTTCCCAGCTGTGTGTCTGTGCCTCTGGTTCCCCCGCTGCCAGGAGGAGTCTCTTGGGAACAGTCCCAACTCTTCTTGTTTAAACAGTCACGTGGGATAGAGGACCTATGCAATGTACACTGGCTTTCTCCTGACCTGACCTGCTTACTGTGGGGCTTGGCTCCGGAGGGTGATTTCTAGGAATGGTGTGAGCCCACAGCTCCTATTGTCTTATGATTTATACCACTTTTCTCTCCAACTTAGCACCTACAGTTAAGTTCCTTGAGCCACAGGCCAGCATTGAGAATCCAGCCATAATCATCCGCCCCTTGATAAAGCTAGGAAGAGGATGGTCATAATGCCTGTGTCATTAAGGGCTTACGGTGGACCTTCCTGTTAGTACCGTGTAGCAGGAAATGCAGAGGACTGTTTTCTCCGTTTGCCCTCTGTTGATGCTGCCCCTTTACTGAAGCATGTCCTTCCGCTGCTCCCCACAGAAACATGCAAAACACAACAGCGACCAAAAGCAGAGTGATTTTACTGTTGTCTTTGAAGGGAAAGTGATGCAGAACATGGGGTTTCTGGCTTTACAGGTGAAAAGAGGAGAGAGGAGGCCCCTGGGAGGAGGCGTGTGGTCCTTGGAGCCAGGCCCTGTGCCTGCTGGTGCAGCTGAGGCACGTGCTGAACTGCCTGGGTGGGGAAATGAAGGAGATGGTGGATGAATGGGCTGGGGATGGCGTAGGGTGGGGGTGTTACTTAGTAGTAAATCTGGCAGATGAAGCAGGAGAAACATGGTAAGATACATAGGGAGGGCAGTTTTCTACCAGGTTAGGCAGGCCCTCAGCTGGGAAACACATTTCTTTTTGGAGGTTTTATTTGCAGTCTTCTTAAAAAACAAAACATAACACAGAACTTACACATAGCTAGAAAGAGGTTAGAAATTTAATCAGTAGAAAGATAGTAGATAGGTCAGATTTAATTAAAATTGAAACTACTTTTTATAGGCTAGGAATATGTTTTATGTGTCATTATAACTTCCGTTACTGACAGTTATTTTATTTTTATGATGTGTGGAATCCTAGTAGTACACGTGCTTTGCCCTTTTAATTCCACGTTTATTCTTGTTTCCTGTGTAAAGAGAGCACTGCCTCCCACCTAAATAGAGTCATTTTTTATTTATAGACAGTGATTTTCTCCTTGCCAAGGGCCCAGGACTCAGTTTGGATGTGGAATGCATCCAGGGTTGGGAGACATGTTTTCAGGGGCCTCAATCAGTGGTGTTTCCTCCACAAACAGGTAGGAATGAGGATCTGCTAGGGGACAATGAGGAGTCTGATAGTTTGCTGCTTTGTTGAGTGGTGGGAGGAAGGCCAAGAGGATTCTTCTCCCCACAGCGTCTTCTGCCATCTCCCTGTGGTTTAGCATCCTTTACGGTTTCTGTCATCATTGTGGTGAAACAGACTGTTGATTCTTCAATGTAGTTATGAAGATGTGCCTGGTAATATGGAGATGCCAGTATTGAGTGTATCATTCCTTTTCCTGCATTCTCCTTGGGGGAAAAAGAAAGAGACAAGGCCCATCATGAGCCAGGTCTGGAGGTTGAGGGGCTTGAAGGGAGAGACTGTGATGTGCTTCGAGGATGAGGTGCAGACAAGGAGAAGCTGCAGACAGGGATGAGCCAAGATCAGACTGTGATGGGAATGACAGTGTTGGAATCCTGGGATTTTATAGTTCGAAGAAAACTCATGAAGGTCCAACCATCTCGTTTTAAGAAGGAGAAAGCTGAGCATCCCACAGTTTAAGTGGCTTGCTAGCAGTCACCATCTTTTGATGGGTTGATGGTATTGGATAGTGAATTCAGTTATTATTTTCTTCATTCTACGTCTCTTAACTTGTAGGCTAGCTGTGTTCAGGCAGGAAGGAGGCTTAGTAAACGATCTAGAGCAAGGGCTGCTGATCAAAATACACTACTCAGTAAAATGACAAAACTAGCTGTACATGGCTTTTGCCGCTGGGAAGTGCAACCTACTTTATTGAAACACGGTACCTTTGTTGTTGTTCAGTCACTTGGTCTTGTCTGACTCTTTGCCACTGAGTGGACTGCAGCACGCCAGGCTTCCCTGTCCTTCACCATCTCCCAGAGCTTGCTCAAACTCATGTCCATAGAGTCGGTGATGCCATCCAACCATCTCATCCTCTGTCGTCCCCTTCTCCTCCTGCCTTCAATCTTTCCCAGCATCAGGGTCTTTTCCAGTGAGTCAGCTCTTCGGCATCAGGTGGCTTCAACTTCAGCATCACTTCCTTTAGGAGCTTTAGGAGCAAATTGTTCAGAAAGTGGGCCCCAGATTCCCAGTGGAATCTCCTGGAGATCTTATCATCCAGGCAGCTTCTAGAGCCCTGCCCCAGACGCTCAGAGAAACAGTCCTTGACAATGGTACCCTGGAATCTGCATTCTAAACAAATCCCATAGTCTTTCCCTCCACATGCTGGTTTTGAAAAGCACGGCACTGAGGAGCTCTGTGTCTAAAATTTATTAAAAATAAAAATTTTAAAAACAATGCATGGTCGAACCTCTGACTTACTAGCCACGAAAAAAAAAAAATCTTATTCCAGATTACTGTTTGGATGTCTTTATATCATTCATTTTTTTCATTACAAGACAAATAAGACATGTCCCTGCACGAGGGGAATTCACAGGAGAAACGGTAGGATTTTGATTTTGTACAAGGAGCAGCTCTATACCAGGAGAGAGAACTAACTAATCCTGGTTGCTTATTTGATGAGAGAAGGCCTTGTGGAGCGAGCGGGTGGCCTTCAGGCTGCATGGAATTTGCCTGGGGAGTAAGAGAGGCAGGCATGGGAGACCGGGTGGATGGCTGAGCCGTGGCACTGAGGAATGGGGTGGGGAGGGAGGATTCAGTGAATCGCAGATTGCCATTGTCACATATGTCCATACACTGTGTCAGCACATGTGGGCAGACACATCTGCTGTCTCCTCCACACGTCACAGAATATGGAAGCTAGAAGATAACTAGAGACTTGGGAGCACCTCGAAAGTTGTTCTGGGACCCCGGCCTGCCTGGGAGTGTCTGTGTAGATCAGGAGGTAAATGACACAAAGGGGAGACTGGCCTGTGCACTGCCTTTCAGCCCAGAGAGCCAGCCCATGCAGGCCTCCGAAGGAGGGGAGTGCCCTCTAGGGGCTTAGATGATTTTTCTGAGTGCTGTTCATCTTTGTGCTTGCCACTAAGCTGGATCCATTACCTACTGGAGAGGGCAAAAAGACAGCTTCACTCACCTACCTGGCTGCAGCTGTGATTACATTATGCAAACATTATTAATGTGGGACCTTGATTGATGATTATCTTAATACCAAGGATAACATTAAAGGCTTGATTTTGCAGGCAGATTGCAAATACAAGTTGCTTCTTGTTGGAGGTTAAAAAGCCCTTAGCCTGTGATTCCTTTTATATGAGCTGACCAGAATAGGAAGATCCATGGAGAAAGAATAAAGACTCGTGATTGCCAGGGGCTGGGAGAAAAGAAATGGGAGGTACAGGGCTTCTTATGAGATGATGAAAATGTTCTAAATTTAGGTAGTGGTAATGGTAGCCCAACCCTGTGAATATAAATACCATCAAATTGTATACTCTACAGGGGTGAATTTTATAGGATGTGAATTGTGTCCCGATAAAGCTGTTGTTTTATTTATTGGTTTTCTTTAAAAAGCCCTTAGCTCTTCTGCTCCAGGTGTCCTAAGAGAAGTGTGGTGTTTAGGGCTGCAGAGAGGAGTTATTATCTAAAGGAATCTAGAAAGACAGATGGTATCTAGACAGACAGCGGGAGATGAAGGCTAGATAAGGAATGTTCAGCAGGGAGTAGAGTAGGCTGCGCGGAGACAGCAGAGGGAGGGCTTGTTTGGAGAAGGTGGCTAGCATCAAGAGAATGAAGAGAAGTACTGCATGGGAATAAAGAGATGCGGAGGACTTGAAAGTGTTGAATGCTAGGCTGACAAGTTTATCAGTTAAATGAAGAGTAACTGAAGGCTTGTGACTACGGAAGTGCAGGAACTGAACCATAGGACGGGTGTGGCATGAATTGGGAGAAGGAGAGATCTAGGTGAGGGGAGACCAGGTCGGAACCTGGAAGTTGGAGGATGGAAGGTTCTAGAAGTCAGGGGTAAGTGTGGACATCGATTTACTTATAGGTTAGTCTGTTTTCTCAGCCACAAACCCGCATGTTTTCCCATTCCATTGCTTGTTCTTTATCCAGGCTTTGGGGTAAAGGGCAAGAAGGAGATTGGGAGGAGGGACCAAAAAAAGAATAAGAATGAAGAGAAAAGGTGATAAGGGCAAGATTCCGCTTGCGTGCTTCAGTTGCTCTGTAATTTAGCATTTCCTCCCCATGACTCACTATAAATAACAGGATAGGAAACCTTACTTGATTTCAGATCAGTTGATGAGGCTGCCTGCCTCACTGTTCCCATCTGTGGAAGGGAACACTCCCCACCTCCAGTGTAGGTAAACCAGAGAATCTAGAGAATTTTGATCAAGCTGCCTTGGACTCAACATTACTTATAATGTAATATATTTCCTTGGGAAAAAGGTTCCTGATCGGCCCTCATTTGTTACCTGAGACAGTACAGACTTTATCCGTCAAAAGAGAACTCACACAAGTTGTCTTTTGTTGAACTGTGTAAAATTGCCGTTTGACTATTTTTGATCTGCAAAGAAGGAAGTTTTGTAAAGCCTCAACCTAATAGATCCTTGCTCAGTAGATATCTGATATGAGCCCAGATTTTTCCCTGTTGGTTTCCTTCATAGGTTCCTTCTTTTTTAAGGTGCTAGTGGTCTTGAACATGTGCTAGTTTCAGGTTCTGAGGACTCAAAGGTGGCAGTAACTACGGAGGGCTTGCCCAAGGGCTGGTCAAGAAGGGGAAGGGAGCAGGAACAAGCCCACCAGCCAAAACCAGGGCGTCAGAATCCTTGGTTCTGTGTTGTGCAGTCCTTCTGGGTTTAGAAATAAAAATTCAGCCTAAAGGGTTTTCCTTTCCCCAGTGGGTTACTAGGCAGTTGTGCAGTTTTAGATCTTCTGCAGCTTGCCAGAGACAACCCATGTGGGTCTCTAAGAAAATCAGAGAGGTATTTTAAAAAGTGGGAAATAGGTTAAATGTAAAAGTGGGAACAGATCAAATGTAAAAGTGGGGGAAGCAGGCTTCCCTGGTGGCTCTGTGGTGAAGAATCCGCATGCAGTGCAGGAGACACAGGTTCCATCCCTGGGTCTGGATGATCCCCTGGAGAAGGAAACGGCAGTCCACTCCAGTATTCTCATCTTGGAAATTCCACAGACAGAGGAGCCTGGCTGGCTACAGTCCATGGGTCACAAGAGTCAGATAAGACTTAGCAACAGACAACAACAAAGTGGGGAGAATAGACTTAAGGTGAACTTAGTTATGTTTTTCAAGTTGATGTGATTTCTGATAGCCTGGCACAAAGCCTGGCACACAAGTGCACATGCATGTTCAGTAAAGATCTCTGAAAGGTCCAAAGACATCACATGAGGTGTTTATTGGTCGGTCGTACACTCCCTGCTGTTTAGCTTAGAGTGATTTCCTAGAACCCAGGAGTGGGAGAGAAGATACCCAATCCCCAAAGACGTGGAAGGGTGGTCAGCTGTTCTTGGAGGATGCTTTCATTGTCATTACATCCAGATACTGGAATCAGGGCGGGTCCTCTCAATGCTCTTTCCCCATTAGTCTGTGAACTCTGAAAAGTTAAAGCTGTACAGAGTGTCAAGTGCAGTAAATGTAAAGGATATATTGTTACTATAATGTCACAGGAATATGATCATCCGTTTAAAACTGCAGTGGCCATGCACATAAAAATGAGAGACTGTCGCATAACCTTTCCAGGGACTGAAAGCTCAGTTCATGTTTACTCAGCCATGGAAGGTGATTGTCCTGTAGGAAAAGAGATTATGAATCGAGAGCTCCTCACGCTGCTCACACCAAACAGCCAAACATTTATTCTAAATCACAGAAATACCATTGCAGCAAAACCTTAATCACCTAACACCCTCAACTCCACCATAAAGCATATATAGCCGTCTCCCCACAAGAACGAGGCCTCAGAGGGGTCACGCACACCTTTCCAGTGGCTTTAATGATCTTTGGTGCAGATTTTATCTGAATTCGTTTCTACTTTAGTTCTACACTTAACTAAATGTCATTAAATCTCTGGGTCTGATTATGGAAGTACTTGTGGAAGACAGACATTTTATTTTAGAAAAAATCTGAAGAAAAATAAGAGAACAAAACAAATAAGAAGAGGGAAAAAACAGAATTAATGAATTGATGTGTTAATAGTTCTTCCCTCCTGGGAATGTTACCCTCCCCGAATCTTGACCTCTCTGGTACATAAATACCCACATGCTTCTGGCAAGGATGTCTCTGTTTAGGAGGCCTTCCCTTCACTCCTGTCAACTGGGAACTTCCTTGGTCATCCTCTCCACCTCTGACCCACACTTCCATTGCCAGGGGAGTCCAGGGCAGAGCCTGGCTGCTCCTCCCTTGTGTTACATTTACATCCTGATGCCCTGCTGCATTGGGCTTCTCATTTCCTGCCTCCGATTTCATTCTGACATCAGGCAGTTGACAACATCTTTTTCTCCCCCTTTTTTTTTTTAACCTGCCTCTTATTTTCTTGCGGTCAAGCAAATTTTGCAGGAGAATTGAAGTTAAGGGTGAGAGCCAACAGAGGTAGTTTGCATTCAGAGGAATGTACACATGCAGCTTAGAAAACCTAAAACATTAAAACTTTCAGCATCCAGATAGCGGTCACAAGATCCATTTGCTACAGCTTATACCCTTTATTTGTCAAGAGTTCCTCGGTCTTCAATCAGAATCTGTTTTTTTATTATATAATTTTAAATTAATGTAGCTCCAAAGGAGGGTGCTACTAGGCACAATTCCACTGAGTAAAAAAAAAAAAAAGCTGAAAAACTAATGACCTATTCGTTGAAAGAAGAGTCAGAAACATTCCTGAGAAACACCTAAAGGTCAACAGCAGCAAAGCAGCATCACAGAATCATTAGAAAATGCAGGAGCACCGTTCTGTGTCAGCCCGTCCAAGCATCACTGATGTCTGGAGAGACAGGATAATGTATGCATAAAAAGATGGCCCTGAGTCATCAAGAAAGTGTCTGTTATGCTCAATACCAGTCTGGTTAAGTAAGAAATGAAGTAATGCATTTTAGGAATTTTTCTGTCCAAATGGTTAATGTTAAATATCTGGGCGTACACTCAGGAGATGAGCCTTAGTTATTTGGAATGCCAATTGCGTTAGGACCCACTCCCCGTGCCCCGGTGACACCAGCTGCACAGGGCAGCGTCCTGGAGAGGGGTGAGGAGTGTGCCGCAGCCGCTTTGTGTGTGGTCTCCCAACTTCTGTGTTGTTGTTTATTCACGGGGTTTTCCTTCCCTTTTCTCTGGTTTCAGATGCGAGTGTCTCTCTGGCTTATGTGGTTTCCCCGTGTGTGAGGTGGGATCCACTCCCCGCATAGTCTCTCGTGGAGATGGGACACCTGGAAAGTGCTGTGATGTCTTTGAATGTGTTAATGGTACGTGGGGTTTCTCTTGTTCTCAGCGAGTGTACATTTGTGGAGGAGGAGGAGGAGGGAGGGTCCAACCTAGCTGCTTCTGTCTTTTAAAAGGCAGACAACATGCTCAGGGCGCTGACGAAACTCAGAATAGTTGCTCAAGATCCCACCATGCAGTAGGGAAAGTTAGGAAGGGACTCCTCATTCCCTCTTTTAGAGAAGGCATTTTTGAAAAGGTCATCGCAGACTGCATATGACCGTCATATTCTGCTGTGTGTCAGTAGTTGAGAAATTCTAGGATTACAGGAAAAGGACCACAGAAAGTGTGGCCGTGTTCTTCCAGTCAGAAGACCTCATCCCGTTGCTCTTGGAAGTAGTCTGTGTAAGTGATGCCACGCTGGAGTGACCACAGTTTGAAAGAGAAAAGACCGTGTTCCTCTAGTTCATCCTTTTTCTGCTTAGAGGAAACGCCTCTGGCCAGCCCCAGTCAGTATTATTGGCCTCATTAAAGCTGGAACCTTGTGGACCAAAAAAGCCATTCTTCAGTCCCAGGATTCCTTCACAGAAAATCCACCTCTCTCCCTCTCACCTCTCAGCAGAGGGTTTGGGGTGTGACAACCTGGTGTTTATTGAATTTAGATGCTAGAAGGGAGGAGAGCCTAAATCATGCCCCTCCAATCAGAATTTTCAGAAGAAAAGCAAAGAATAAACTCAAGCAAGTGAAATGTCAGTGATTTTTAGAGAGCATTATTTAGTCAGTATTTAGACACACAAGGAAAATGACTTTGGATGTGGACAAATATGACAAAATTATACAGGTAGAAGCGTCCATTTTAACCGCTGCCTATAAGAATTCAGGGTTCAGAAGATTTTCTGCCTGTCTCCCAAGCTGCCCCTCCCCAAAAAGAAAGGTTATATAAAAAGTCCAGATTTGTTTCACTGAGTCCTGTAGGTTTTAGGCCAGAGGCTACACGTTTTGTTTTGTTTTTTCCCCACTTTGAAGAAGCACTGGCAGTATGGCTCTGTGGTTAAAAGAGAGCATCGAGTGGAACTGCATGACTTCAGTGTGAAGACCAGCTCCTCCACTTGGTGGCTGTGTGGCTTTGGTCATCCCCGTGGCCTCCCTGAGTCTCAGGTGCCACATGTGTCAGATGGAGAGAATCACAGTAATGAAGTGAGGTTTTGTATGTGAGGCACTAGAAATTGTGCTTCGAGAGCAAACAGTCTCTATGATTCTGTGTGCCTCCTTCCTGTTCACGGTCCTGGGCATTGCAGGACGCTGCTTCTTGACTTCAAGCACGCAGGGAGAGGTGCAGGGCAGGCTCCATGCACATAGATCTTTTCTCGGTGTTTCTCCCCACCTGCAATATCCAGCCGGTAGCAATGTCTGTTCACCACCAGCAAATGACCAAGCCTCTGGTACTTCCTGCTGAAGCTCATTGACTGTAAGTGATATTCTGTGAATATTTAACTCGTACCATTGGGACCAAAATAGTTGGTCCTTGTCCTGAGCTCCCAGCGTCTCAGATGTGCTTCCTTCTGGTACCCACCCCTCTGCATGCCTCTCTCTCACCCTAGAATCTGAACTGCCAGAAAACAGGGAATCTATCCTTGTGTCTGTGACATTAGCACATCACCTGTTTCTTGAGGGGCACCTGGGTTCTGACGCATGGCTGGGTGAGCAAGCAAGTGATCTGATTCATATCATCTTAGTTCCCTCTAGAGTGGCTGTTAATTGTCAGCCCATAGAGGAGTTACTTTGTGAGAATCCGCTATCTTTTACTGCCCCACACTTTAATCTGAAGTCTCTCATACCCTGGAAATAACACCTCTAGTAATACAACTTGCTGTTGTATCCGCTGGGTGAGAAAGTGGAGTATCTTTCTTCTTTCTTTGCTTCTTAATTATAGAAAACCAAGTGTCAGGCCTTCTCATCAGGACATTCACTTTACATCTCACCCCAATGTGATGCAGTTTGGGCAGCTGATTACTGCCCCTGCTTGACCTCAGTGGCCTTGGATAAATCTCCAGGGCCTGCTCCCAGTTTTAGAGCCCTGACTTCAGGAACAGGCCTACTGTGAGAAAATGTTGAGACGACAAAGCAGTAACAGGATTTCAGGTGTTTGCCTCTTTATTGCCACCATAAATTAGTAGGGTGATCTTTGCTTTACTTCTCGTCCTGCTGTAGTTTGTCTATTACTGTATTAGTCATTAATTGTAGGTGAGGCTAGAAACTACAATACTCTGAAGATTTAATTCCACAGGATACTATTTATGGAATTCTACCTCAAAGTCTGTATTTCACTTTTTTTTGGCATACATACACACACTTCCCTCCATACACATGTTTGTATGTGTGTATGTATATTTGATTATTTGGCACCCAGTGCCTTGGGGAAGTCTTACTATTGTCAGAAGATCCCCATTAGAGGGTATCACCTATCAAAAATTCATTATTATTGCCCGGAAGAGCAGGGGTCTATTTTATGTATACATATGTTTAAAAACCTTATATGTGTGTGTGTGTGTGTATATATATATATATATATATATATATATATATATATATAGCCTTACTTATCCACAGAGGACTTGAGGCAAATTTACACTAAGAGCAGACACAATAAAATAGTGGTAAAATATTAATGAGTAAAGAGAGTCAGACTGTAGAGGTGTACGTGAAAGTTGAAAAGGAAAAAGGAAGTGCCCACAGGTATGCAGGCCATAGCATCTGTCTATGTAATTGCTGGAGTTAAATGTCAGGTTAGGCCCCCGGCATCCTGGCCATCAAAATGGAAAGGGAGATAGAATCAGAGCCACAATTCTTATTTTTAGAGACAAGAAACCTGTCAGACAGGGCAGCGCTCCCCTCGTGTGGAAACTTTTGAAGAGAGAGCGCTGGCTGATGCAGTGAATTGTGTCCTAGTTGCTTTACCCCCAGTTTCCTCTGGCTGCTCTTCTTAATAAAAAGTAAAAGCAAAATATTAAAATACACCTCCACGAAAGCAGTTCTCAAGGGTGAGTTGAACACCCATCTGGAACCTGGATGCCCGAAGATCTGTTTGT
This sequence comes from Dama dama, assembly GCF_033118175.1. NCBI lineage: Eukaryota > Metazoa > Chordata > Mammalia > Artiodactyla > Cervidae > Dama > Dama dama. The sequence goes on along the minus strand of NC_083691.1, from coordinate 84,469,089 downwards.
TGATTTTGAGAACACCACCCAGCCCCCTAGCCCCCACCACCACCGTGCCCCCACAACGTTGTAGGAAGGTATTGGAGTAGATTGGGAACCCCCGTTCAGGAGACAGTGGGTTGCTGTCTAACCCCACGTCAAGAAATGGGGATTACCTGCCAGCACTCAGTTCCCTAGCTGTCATCCAGGTGATCCATATGCTTACATTATTTTTTTTTTAAGATAAGCATTATAGTGAAAACAGAAGATTGAAAACAGAGAATTCAAGAACTCCTGAGTTTTGAAAACATTGGCCTAGATGGATAGATGGAAAGAACATTCTCCATAAATGTTACTCCTCTTTTCTGTTGGGTTTGGTTTTATACTGCTGGGAGGACGACTGAGCTGCCCGTCAGACTGTGCCAGTCTGTGACTGAGGGCCGAGCGGAGGACCGGCACGGTGGTAGTTCAATGAGAACCCTGTTGTGTAGAAACCAAATGAGCAGGTGCTGAGCTGGTGCTCCTTTCGTGTGAACTTGTGAGACATCAGTAGCATCACCTAGAAGGATGACCTCCACAGCAGTGTTGAATAACCCCACATCTTCTTCAGGAAATAGTTCTGTGTCTACTCTGGCTCAAAAACAAGTTTTTTCATCCATCACCAGGGGTTGAGTGATGGCCTCTCTTTAGATGGACATGTGTCCTCTTCCATTTGGTAACAGTGCATCTTACTGCCTTACACTGGCCCGGCTCACTCATTTCTAGAGGCATTTGGGTTTGAATAGGGAAGTCATCCATGCTCAGAGTATAGAAGCAATCATTTGGTTGCTTAGATATGATCAGGTCTCCAACATACAAAAATGCACAGAAATCCAGACTGGAACATTGTGGTTTGAGTGTCACAGCCACTGACTCTTCTGGCATCAGACACTAACATGTAAAATCAATCAATCATAGGAGAGCCAGACCCAGAGTCAGCTTCTCCTTGTGCAAAATCTGGGCCTGGAAAACTCAGACCTTGGGTTTCCCTTGTGGTCCAGTGGGTAAGAATCCGCCTGCCAATGCAGGGGACATGGGTTCAAACCCTGTTCCAGGAAGATTCCACACGCCTCAGAGCCCCTGAGCCTGTGCGCCACAGCTACTGAGCCTGTGCTCTGGAGCCAGGAGCCACAACTACTGAAGCCGAGTGCCCTAGAGCCTCTGCTCCACAAGAGAATCCACCGCAGTGAGAGCCTGACCACTGCCGTCAGAGAGGAGCCCCGCTCGCTGCAACTAGGGAAAGCCGGTACGCAGCAAGGAAGATCTACCACAGCCAAAAAAATAAATGAATCTTTGAGAAAAGAAAAAACTCAGACCTTCAGTTTGTTAATAAAAAAGTTAGTATGAAAACATGTTGAGAACCAGTTGTGTAGCAGTGATGCGCAATAATGTTTCTAGGGATCTAAGGTCTCCTTCTACAGTAATGGAGAGAATATGGCACCTTGAAAGGAATATTTCACACAATGTGCATTTATTGAGCTTCCATGTTGTCCTGGGGGCCTTACCAAGCTGACTTTGCTTAAGAGTGATACAGTGTTTTGCAGTCCTGTTTTGTAAGTACTGTTCCCCTTCTCTTATCCTGAGGTACCCTCTATCCGGTATGCTCCGGCACACACACCCGGTTTCCCCCACACTGAAAAGGTGGTTTCTTCTTTCACGTATCGAGAAGCTCATGTAACCTGCCTTTGTGATTCTATCAGTTTGTTGCTGGTTTATGGAGAAATTGTCAGACATTGCTCATTTGTCATGCAGTTATCTCTTTTTGACTTACTACGTCTGCCCACTTTCTTCCTGTACCACTCACCCCAGAGAAAGGAGACCAGAGGCAAGACATCAGCCATTTTTCACTGAGCTATTAAAGAGAAAAAGCAACAGAAGTATACTTATTTGGACTTTTCCCCTCCATTTTCACATTTGATGTGAAGTTCTACATTTTAATCTTTTCCTTTGCTAAAATTATATATCTATCACCATCTGCCAATCAGCGTGATTTGGCAAGGCAATAGTACTTACTAGCAATCTATACTATAAAATTCCTTTTCAGGAGTTCTGGAATATATTATAGAGGGAAGAGAAGATTCCAGAGCTGAGAAACATAAAATTTAGTTGGGAAGACACAAAAAACGTGCAAAAATCTTTAAAAAGACACTTGTGCATCTCAGTGCATATGCACTTTTATGCATTGAGAAGTACAAGTTGCATAGTAAGGTATTCTATTTGTAATGTTATTCTTTTCTCCATCCATGGAAAATGTCCTCTTACAGAGGTCGTGGTACCCTCCCTATGGTCCTGAGATTCATCTCTATCCCCAGCAGGTGAAGAAGTAATTGGTCATTGCTCCTCAAAGAGCACTGCCAGCCATTTTTATTGTGCACTTTTCTGAAGAGCTTCTCTAAATCTGTCTCAGCATCAAACAAGGATTTCATTATATCATGTGATTTTTTTTTTTTTTTTTTAATCCTAAAGAATCGATTGTGTTTTCAAGGCTGTGTTTGCTGGGACTCGCCATCTCTCTCAGTTCTGCTCCCTTGCTCTCTGCCTGTGCTAGTGAAACGTAACTGCCCCAGCCTTCTTGTCAGTCTCGTCTCCTCCCACTCAGGCTTCCGCACAACCCGCCATAAAAGCGAGTTCATCTGGAGCCACTTTGTTCATAACCACAACCTTTCCTCCTCACTTCTTCAAATCTCACACCGAGATTTGTGGCTTCACCCAGATGGCCGTTGTGGTTGATGAAGGCAAATAGGTAATTAATACTGATTGGTTTCTTAAAAAATGTTCTTCTTCAATTTGAATGGAAGCTCAGCATTTTGATAGAATGCAGTATTTTGCCTCCTTCCACAGCATGAACATTTGATTGGTGAAAAGTGCTTCATTTCCTACACTTTCAAACTTGGGGTCTAACTGCCCAGTTCCTTCCAATCCCAGCTCAGTTTAGTATGTTAGATAAAAGCATATAGACTTCTGAGCTGTAATAAGATGATTCTTTCTGACATGAGTTTTCTGGGGGGAAGAAAATAGTATATCCAGCCAGTACTAGGGAAGAGGTTCAGACATGCACATTTACTGCCTTTGTGAAAATACATGCACACAGATCATCTCACACTAATGATGTGACTTTAGGCAAGCTGCCTGATTGCTTTAAATTTCATTTTCCTCACTGAAGAAGTAGATGTTAATATTTGTTCTCTATTCTCAACAGCATTGTTATAAAGTCAAATTAGAAAACACTAGTTTGTCCAAGTACAAAACAAATGTAAGTATACTCAAAATGCAGTGGAAGTCTCATGTATTCCAAACATGCAAGGTGACACATGGAGAAAAGATGTTAGGACAGAGAAGCCCATGACTTATGTATGTCATAATCCAGTTTTTCCTACCTTATTAAATAGGTTGCATTAGCTCAGGAGAACTTTTTTTTTTTTTTAACCTTGGAATTACTTTTATTTTCCCAGCTTTACAGAGACACATACCATGCAATTCACCAAGTAAAGTTGCACAGTTCCATGATTTTTAATGTATTCACAGTTGTGTGATTGTCATCACAATTTTAGAACACTGTCAATCCCCCCCAGAATTCCCAAGCTCTTAAGTCACCCCACATGTTCCCAAGACTTTCCAGCACTCAGTTCAGTTCAGTTCAGTTCAGTCGCTCAGTCATGTCCAGCACGCCAGGCCTCCCTGTCCATCACCAACTCCCAGAATCCACTCAAACCCATGCCCATCGAGTGGGTGATGCCATCCAGCCATCTCATCCCCTGTCGTCCCCTTCTCCTCCCGGCCCCAGTCCCTCCCAGCATCAGGATCTTTTCCAGTGAGTCAACTCTTCGCATAAGGTGGCCAAAGTACTGGAGTTGCAGCTTCAGCATCAGTCCTTCCAATGAACAGCACTAGGAAACCACTAATCTACTTCCTGTCTCTGTAGATGTGCCTATCATGGGCCTTTCACATAAATAAAATCCTGTATGACATGTGGTATATTTTGACTGACTTCTTTTGCTTAGCATAATGTTCCCCAGGTTCGTTTATGTTGTAGTATATATCAGAACTTCATTCCTTTTTATGGCCAAGCAATATTCCATTGCATGGATATACCACATTTTGTGTATCATACGTCAGTTGGTTGATGTTTAGACTCTTTCCATTTTTTGGCTGCTGCAAATAACAGTAGCCATTGCTGTGAACATTTGTGTACAGGTTTTATGTGGGTAGATGTTTCCATTTCTCCTGGGTGTGTATCTGAGAGTAGAATCGCTGGACCCTCTGGTAATTCTGTTTCATATTCTGAGGAACTGCCAAACAGTTTTTTCAAGACATCCGCACTCACCAAGATGTATGAGAGTCTCCCTTTCTCCATGTCCTCATCAACATTTGTTATTATCTGTATCTTTTTCATGATAGCCACCCTCAGATGTGAACTGATGTCTCATTGTGGCTTTGATTTGTATTCCCTTAATAAGGAATGATGTTAAGCATCTTTTCAGTGCTCATTGGTCATTTCTGTATCTTATTTGGATAAATCTCTGTTCAAATATTTTCTCATTTTTCAGTTGGGTTATTTTTATTCTTCTTTCTGGATGCAAGTTCTTATATATCTCAAATGTCAGATTGTACCCTTGTTAAAGGTCACTAAATATGAGAGTTTATTTGTAAACTCTTAATCAGTTCCGTTGAACTCTGTATTTATCCTGATGCAAGCACTACATTGTCTTGATACTGTGGCTTTGTAGTAAGTCTTAAAATCAGAAAGTGTGAATCCTCTAGCTTTGTTCTTCTTTTCAAGTTTGTCTTGGCAATTCTGGGTTCCTTGAATTTCTTACTGATTTTAGGAGTCACTTAGCAGTTTTTTACAAAAGAAAAAAACTAGAATTTTGATAGAGATTGAATGAATGTGTACATCAGTTGGGGGAATGTTTCCATCTTGCCAGTATTATCTTTCAGTCCATGAACATGGAATATATTTTCATTTACTTAGAGCTTCTGTACCTTCTTTGAACAATGTTTTTTAGTTTTCAGAGTACAAGTTTTGTACTTTATGTTTAGACTTATTATTAAATATTTTTTTCTTTTTCATGCTACTGTGAATGGAATTTTTTAACTTTATTTTCAGATCATTTATTGCTAGTGTGTAGATATACAATTTATTGGAGTTTCAGTTTTACTCTGAAATCTTGCTAAACTTTTTGTTCTAATAGAGTTTTAGTAGATTCTTTAGAATCTTTTTACATTCAAAATCACGTTATTGACAATTAGAGTTTTCATTCTTTCTAATGTGGGTGCTCTTTATGTCAATTTCTTGCCTGATTACCCTGACTGGAGCTTCCAGTACAAAGTTGAGTCAAAGTGGTTACAGTGGACATCATTGTCTTAATCCTGAGCTAAAGGAAAAAGCATTCGGCTTTCACTATTAAGTATGTTGTGCTAATATCATAGATGCTGTTTATCAAGTTGCTGTCTAACACCTCTACTGCTAAGTTGTTGAATGTTTTTATCATGAAAGGGTGTTGAACTCTGTCAGATGTTTTCTCTGCGTCTGTTGAGATGATCCTATGGTCTTGTCCTTTATTCTATAGACATTACATTACATTATAGTCAATTAATTACATTAATTGATTTTTGGATATTAAACCAACCTTGCATTCTTGGTATATGATATTTTTTATATGCTGCTGGATTCAGTCTGGTAGTACTTTTTTGAGTATTTTTATGTTTATATTTATAAAAACTGTAGATCTGTAGTTTTCCTTTTCTTGTGATGTCTTTATCTGGATGGAGTTCTTTTAAGTCAACCAAAATTAGAGTTAAGGAGTGGATTTAGGGGAGAATGTTTTCGTGCAGAGAAAAATTTTAAATCATTGGTATATCATTATCATTCTAAATGCAGGGTTTTGAGTCCTTAGCAGAAAACATAGTCTTGAAACACAGTGGGAGGAGTACCAGGTTTTAGTTGAAGAGCTACTGTTTTGGCTTCTATCATTTGCTAAATGTGTAACTTTGCACAAATTATCTAGGATTTCCTCGCTTCTACACTCAGGATAAGTATTTCTACATCAGACCTTTGTTTTGGGGATTAAGTGAAGTAATGTATGTAGAAAGTGTTTTTTAAAGACCAAGCACTATTATAATTATAGATTATTAACTAAATAGAAAAAAGAATTTCAGAGAAAACACTCGAGAAACATAAACATAACCTAAGAGGCCTAAATAAGTTTTCTGAGGCAGAACAAAATCTAATGTGGATTCAGGATCGTTTACTTGAAATAGACAGTGATTTAACAAAGGAAACATTCTGTTTAACAAAACTAAATCTTTTTAAAGCACATATCAGAAATGTCAGATTCATGGTCAAATGATGACTTTTATTTGGGATAAAGAGAAGCCAGTATAGATTTTACTAAGGGGAATTTTGGTTCCTTGTTATAATGAGGATAATGTGTGTTGTTTATTTTATTGTACTTTACATAGCTTTATTGCGTCTGTTGTAAAAAAAAATTATATTGAGTCTAGTAAAGTTCCATTAAATTTTAACCTTGTGCAGTATTTTCTAGAGGCTGTTTGAGAAACATGAAAGGACACCACTCAGAAATGACTTTGAATGTGCTTTGCTTGTTTTAACTCCTCTAGAAACAAAGCCAGCCTGCGTGTTCAACAACGTGGAGTACAGTGATGGAGACATGTTTCGAATGGACAACTGTCGATTCTGTCGATGCCAAGGGGGCGTTTCCATCTGCTTCACTGCCCAGTGTGGTGAGCTGAGCTGTGAGAGGTACTACATGCCCGAAGGGGAGTGCTGCCCTGTGTGTGAAGGTAAGGAAAGCTGCCAATTAGGGAATAATAAGAACAGGCTTCCCAGCTGGCTCAGTGGTAAAGAATCTGCCTGCCAGTACAGGAGACCCAGGACACATGGGTTCAGTCCCCGGGTTGGGAAAATCCCCTGGAGGAGGGCATGGCAACTCACTCCAGTTTTCTTGCCTGGAGAATTCCGTGGACAGAGGAGCCTGGGGGGCTACAGTCCGTGGTGTCACAGAGTCGGACATGACTGAGCGACTAAACAACAGAGCATAGACATGGTTTAGAGTGTCAACATCAAAACTGACGCAATTCAGTCTCATTCAAAAATAGAGGAAGATTGAAGACCCCGTTTTTGTCACGTTTTACCTTTTAGGTAATGCCAGGTAGACGATGTGGAAACACTTCCCTGAGGGAAATTATCCCCTGGGTGTAGACAGCGGTCGTGTTTCCACAGGTCGACATGAGGTCTCCCGGAGGCACTCTCTTCCTCCTCTGCAGTTCCAGCAGTTTCTTGGCAGGTCCCGGGACTCTCTCTTCATCCTGACAGTAGAATCCCACCCACTCTGCTCCCCTCAGAGCGGGTGGGGAGAGGAGGACAGGTGACTGACAGCCTCAACCAGCCCGCTCAGAGGGGACCCGACCTGCCTCCTTTCTGATACCCGTGCCCCTCCAAGTGAGAGCAGGGCTCCTTGGCCTTTGCACGTGTGTGCCGGGGCGAGTGGGGCCGTGGTGTGGCACCAGTCAAAGCCCAGACAGGTGTCCAGGGTAGCCCTGGGCAGAAGGATGCCCGAGGTCTGCTCTTTTTTTTTATTCCCCTTTTCCCTCCAAGAAATAATAAGTCCATGTTCCTCCAATAGGCTTGACCCTCCTGTCTCTGCTCTCCAGAAATAATAGACATTTCAGAATAATAACTGAATATCACATACTACATCCCACACATTTTAAGGATATAAGGATAGTCAGAAAAGTGGTCACTTCTCTCTTGAGTTTCCGGTAAAGCCAGGAACAGTGCCCAGCTGTGTCTCTGGTCTAACCACACTACAGTTTCCCCAGAAAGGAGGGTCTTGTGAGCATTTCTTCTCTGCCTGGGCCACAGACCTCCAGTCTAGAGTCAGGCATGTACACCTCACGTCTGACGCTCACACCACCCTTAACCTCCGCACGTGAAATGAGAGAACAGAATTTCATGTCATGTCCTATAACTTGCTCTGTTTTCAGAATCCCATTTCTTTCCAGTATATGAGCTTTATTTACCACAGAATCTGAAGATCTGAAATTGCTTAGATTATACAAACTATTGTACATTCGTAACAGCGAACAATTCTACATTTCTAACAGGGAGGCCCGCTCACCTGTTAGAAATTATTTTTGCTAACATAGGAGAAAGGTGGTTCACTTTTTAGGTGTCATAGGGGATTTAAGAAAGTCACATCAAGCTTTTAACCTTCCCAATTGATTTGTCCCCTCACTACTGCCAGTGTATAATAGTCCCTGAAATTGGTGACAGTTGGTGGTATAAAAGGATAGATGTGAACCTCTGTGTAATAATTATAATGAGTTGTCTGACCACAAATCCAGTTATGTCTCACTTCCTGGAATTCAGATCCAGGCTCAAAGTAGAAATGAAGTATGCAATGTAATATTTTTTTTTTAACAAAGAAATTTTATGAAGTCTTATCTAACTCAGGTCTCTTGGCTGCTTCCGTGGCTGACAGACTGCCTTTCTGAAGCTGTGACTGCACGGCCGTCAGTTCTGGCCTTCTGACTCTCTTGTAACTAAACTTTCTTCCTTTTCGAAAGAAAGAGGACCAAACTCACAACTGCCTGGACTTTCCTCCCAGCACAGCAGCACTTGCTTCTCTTGAGGCCAGATTTTATGTGTCTGAAAAAAGAACGTTGAGTGATTTATCTAGTTACTTTGATGTATAAGGATATTTGGGGATTTTGTATTTATGCGCTTGTCAACAACCTCAGAAAACTCTTTCCCAGTAGCCTTGGTTAACTACGTCCCCCAGCCTCAGTTGCTGCTTGACCGCTCAGCTCAGGTGGAGAGAAAGCTGTGTAGGTTCATGGCATTCCCTCCAGGGCACAAGCAGTGCTGTGGTGTATGGTTTAGACAAGGTCTCTCTGCCCTGTCCGGAATAAGCCCCTCAGGGGCCTGCCTACGCCTCACTGTTATCTCAGGGACCTCCAGGCGTCATGAGATAGACTCCAGTTAGCCCTAGAAATAGTAGGCTCACTGTAAGTTAGATGGAGTGGTACTCTTTCTACTTTACAGGGGGCTGAAATTGAGGTATAATAAATTTGTAAATTGACAACTCAGAAGGCATCTGCAGAGCCTAAAATGGATCTGCCTTTTTTTTTTTCCCCCTGATTGCCACCCCACAGCTCTATCCACGAAGTTTTGCACCTTTATGAAACAGCAGCGCCTGCACCCTGGCTTGTATGCCTCAGGTCCCCTGCCCTGTGAACCATATCAGGATGGGTAGGCATAAATTCTGCGTGATGGCTGCCTTTGCATAGCCCCCCTAGAGACACCTCCTGCAGTCCCGAGTTTCTGCTGAGCGCAGCTGGGAAAGAACTGCTGATGAGGAGAACCTGGGGGAAAAAATGTCTCTAGATGCAGGCAGAAATAACATGTAGAATGCCCTCAGTCTTACTTGGAACTCACGTTTTAATTTAGATCCTGTGTATCCTTTGAACAATCCCGCTGGCTGCTATGCCAATGGCCAGATCCACGCCCACGGGGACCGGTGGCGGGAAGATGACTGCACGTTCTGCCAGTGCATCAATGGGGAGCCCCACTGCGTGGCGACGGCCTGTGGACAGAGCTGCATGAACCCCGTCAAAGTGCCTGGGGAGTGCTGCCCCGTATGCGAAGGTAAACCTTGGGGATCCTAGTGAGCCTCTGGTGAATGTCTCGTGTCAGATCAACTTCCACCAGTGTGTGCTTGCTTGTGTTTTATTTCCTCAGGTGTAGTGTCTGCTTCCTGCTGTTAGTTGCAGGTGATTTGATGATACAGCCCAGACTGATCATTTGGAGGAGATGCTGCAGATTTATAGCGAGAGCAGTGTGGCCTTTATTTTACCACTGCAGATAATGCTTAACTGAATACTTTACACTCAGAGAATATATGCATTTGAATTCAGTTCACCGCAAGCCTAATTAACACCTAAAGGTCAAAACAGGGAAATGAAATTGGAAATAAGACCCATACTCAAAGTATAGTTTGTTCAATTTATAATGCTTCTATAAGCCCAAGAGTCCTGGCAGCTAGAAGAAAGACCTGGAACCATCAAAGGCAGTTTTCACTGCCCAGAGTCCTCCCTCTGAGTGTCCATTGTTTCTAATATCATGATGGCTGTGGCTTTGCAGTTCCTCACAGGCTTTCACTTATGTCTTGGTTACCTACATTCGTGACCTTTCTTTCTTTTCAGTGAACAGGCGCCTGAGATATCCTGGACTCGTCTTTCCACTCAACCCCTAAGCCAGGCCATTTTCACCATCCTGGGAAGATTCTTTGCACATTTTTTCAAGCCAGCCTTAATCCCCAGTCCATATCTGTTAATACAAGAGATTGACTATGTGTGCTGATAGGTCTAATAGAGAGTATCCATCACTAAGAAACACGTTTGCATAGTGAAATGAACTAAAGTGGGTCGGAAATTAATCCTTGTGAAGATGGATCCTTCTAGAATTTTTAAAAACAGCTGTTAAGGAAATGACCAGTTTTTTTAGAAATTCAGTCAAGTAGACTGAGTCCTCTGTGGAGAAGGCTTTTGCTTCTACCTCAATTTTAATCAACTCAGTCTTCAGAGTTTCCCTGACTAGCTTCATTAACCTCTGAGGGGTTGGAGTTATTAAAGATCTTAAAAGTCATATAAAAATTTAAACTGGAGGATTCTGGTTCTATTGACATCACCAATTCCCTCACCATTACTCTACTTACAATGCAGCTGCCATACTCCAAAACTTTATAGCTTCCAGATGACCAATTTTATGGAAATCACGCACCCCCCACCCCTCGCAATATACTCCTCCTATCCCCTAAAGGCAGCGTTTCAGTGCTGGAAATGGAGTGCACAGTAGTATGTATGATGGTGTATAGTCAGCTTTACAAGGAAGGATGCCTTGCTGGTGCAGATTAAAATGGGACTATCTATTCCTAAGAATTAGGGACAGTCTGTTGTTGATTTGCAATGTTTAAGTATATATGTATGCATGCTAATGAAGAATTTTTTTTAATTTTAAAAAGTATAAATATATAACCCAATAAGCACTGACCTTTTAACTTCAGGAGTCTTGAATCATAGATTGAAAATAAGACTTAAAAAAAAAACTTGTAAAAAAAAAAAATAGGGCTTCATAGTAAAGAAGGCATGTCGTTTTGCATTCATCTTTTGCAGTCATTAGCAATTCCATGCTGGTGAGCAGAGAAGGGAAGCAGGTGGTGAATAGAAGAAAAAAAAAGTCTATATGAGAAAACTGATTTATTCTTATGTAGATGTTTGGGTAGGAAGGAGATGTTAGTCTGATCACTTAGAGTTTGGTCTCTGCAACATTTGAGTCAGATTGTAATCTTATCTTCCACTGTTTGAGAAAAGTGACAGTTTGAACCAGTTATTAATTCCAAAAAATGTACTAACCACCTTCCGTAATCCAGATACCACATTGGACACAAAGATAAATAAAGTACATCTCCTAGTAAACGTCAAAGAAACTGTTTTGGCTGTTTTAAATTAATCCAGGAAAAAAAAGGAATGTCTACATTCAGATGCTGTGGGATAAGTGCTTTTTATGTGTACCTGATTTCGTTAAACCTCACATCACCACTGTGCTGTAGGCCTTATGATCCCATTTTAGAGATGAGAAAATTAGGTTTTGGAGAGATTCAGGTAAATTCTTGCAAGGTCAGTTGCCAACATGTGGCTGAGCTGGGGCCAACTGCAGTCTGTCAGATTCAGCTACGTCTGTGTCTGTTTTCCTTGCTCCCAGAGGTCATCTCACTGTCCTCATGCCCCTATTTCTAGCTCCCTTATATCTCTCCATCTCTGGCTTTTGGCCATGTGTTGGAGACCTGGAAGTCAGTTGACAGGGAGGAAGGCATTTGCAGTTTGACAGCTGTTCCCTGTGATCTCCCGAATCTGAGGACCTTGCGGGAAGGACACCTTTGAGACTCAGCCTCAATTTGCCTCTCAGACCTCACGTCCAGGCCGTCCCCTCCACCAGACTTGGCATCTTTACTCCAAGCTGTTGGGCTCTGCGGATCTCAGTTCCTTTCTGTCCATCTTGTGCCCCAGCCTTTCAGAAGTTTCCATCGTCTAGTTCTTGGAGAACTACTTTGCCTTCTGTTTCTTGTTTTTGTCTTAAAGTCAGTTAAGTAGTGGGTTTCGTATAAGATTGTGTTTACTCTTGAGTAACGTTCTGATTTTAAGATGTTTTCAGAAGACCGGAAGATTCTTTTGGTCGTGGTTGTTCAGCTGCTAAGCCGTGTTTGACTCTTTGCGACCCCGTGGACTGTATCCCACCAGGTTGTTCTGTCCTCCAGTGTCTCCCAGTTTGCTCAGATTCGTGTCCATGGTGTCGGTGATGCTCTTCTTTTGGTATGGGATCAAAAAAACAGTGCACAGCTTAGGATAATGATCGTAAAAGTTTATTGTTTATGAATAATAGTAAGCTTATTTACTAAAAACAATAAACTTACAAAATTATGCAAGGCAAATAAATCTTACTACTTAGTTTTTAGGATCCAAGAAAGACCCTGAAACTATTTGAAAATATTTTTCTCAGCAGTTATTCAATAGCCTATTTAAATAGAATTTTAAGTGATTTCAGAAGAGCCAAAGGACTAGACAAAATAAGAAAAAATCAAGGTGTTGTTGTTTAATGAATAATCAGCCAGAATTATTTGGAGGAAGACAGAAACAGTGGTATTTATTCAATTTATACACAGTAAATTCCTCGGTGCACAATTGCATAACAAGGTTGACCCTCACCCTTATTAGCTGCAATCCCAAGGTACATAGTCAGGGTCTGAAATTTGATGAAAGGGATCCCACACAAGGATTGTGGGTTTAAATTCTTCCTAAATAAATTACTGCATCAACAAATAGGGTGTGTTAGGTCCTGTAGGGAGGAAAAAACCTTGTTGTGACTGCTGATGTTATTAGAGATACATACCTTCCAAATGACAACATAATGTGCCTGGCTACTGCTGGAGGACTGGGGATGTGAACTTGGGGGCGCTTAAAGACTAGGCTGTTAACTTGACAGCTACCTCAATTCACAAGTACCTAAGTGCTTTTTAAATTGGCACTTAAGTACTCTCATGATTAAGTCTTAGCAAATTAGTGTCAACAGCCAGTTCAGGTACACAGATAAGCCATCTTATTCTGTAAGTGATTGTGTTCTTAGGTTTTGTTCTCTTGGCTCTCTGTTTCTTCTCTTATTCATCAATCACATTATTTCTGTTTTTTGGCCTTTGTAAAAAACCAGAGTGGAAATACACAGAAGAACATGTAGTTTGCAGTTTAAGCGTCCACGTGGGAGATATGTCCATATTGTCTTAAAAACAAACAAGAAATGATAAAGAAGGGCAGCAGAATTGAGTCTTCCTCAGCGTCTAGCACCATTTGCAGTGTCTTATTGTAGCCCTTAATGAGAGCAGCTGCTACCTCTTGCACACTGACTGAGCCAGACCTCAGTGCTTTAAGAGCATCAGCCCATTTGATACTCACACCTTCCCTCTGTGGCAGATTCTGCCATCCCAACTTGTGATTGCAGAACCCAAAATTCAAAAGTTGTGTGACTTGCCCAAGTTCCTACAGCTTGAAAGTTGCAGAGCAGTATCTCCAGAGCCTTGACTGTGGACCCCGCAGGAATACAGTCCCTGAGACAGAATGCTCTACGTCCTCTGGGTTGACCAGTAACCTGAAAGAGGCCACGCCCCCCCCCCCCCCCCCCACCATGACCATGAGCTAGGATTTTACCATATGCTTTTGAATCCCTAAAATGGCACCTGACATGTAAAGTAGGTGCTGAAAAGTAGTTAATTAATGGCTGATGAATGAATGAGTGAGGAAAAGACTGGAGTAAGGCAGCAGACCCTGATCTGGGGTTTCCTTAACCAATGCTGTTAAAGAGGTCAGATGCTGACGAAAGAATAATGTTTAAATGCTTATATTTGACAGTGTGCTCTGAGGACAGAAACCAGAGTGCTGTATGAAGTATGTTTGGCACACACAGGGTCCAGATGGCTGCAGGTGGGCTGACCAGTTAGCTCAGGTTGGCCGCTCACCCTCATGATGAGCACTTAGCTCTCCATCCCCTCCCAGGGACAGCCTTCCAAGCCTGGTTTGTAAACTGCAGTTCATCCTCTCTCAGTTCATCCCCTGCAGTCCAGAATCACAGAGTTCAGGTGGGCCTTCTCCACACCCTCCAAGGCTAATGCTCACTGTCACGTTTTACATGCTGCTTTTCGACCTGCTTTTGAGAATGTATGGGGGCCGCTATCTTGTTTTCAGCTAGACTTTTTAATATCACTTTTCGGTATTGAGAATAATTTGCTTGTTTATTTCCCAGTAATGCAAGGTATAAATGCTGTCTTGGTTGATTCTTAACATCAGAGATACCCTAAGGACAGAGTGCCATTTTCTATCAAAAAAACGAAAAACAAAACTGTTTGTTTTATAATTAAAGTTAAGATAAGGTGTTGGGGAGGGGAATTTGGCTGCGTGATGTAATGGCATGACCTGATGACTCAACAGAAAAATGCAGGCTATGTGGACAACTGTGAGGCCAGCTTGGCTGTGACACCTGATGCAGGAGATAAGGATTTCATCATCCTTGGCGAGCCTTGATGTCAGATCTCATCTGCTGTCTCATCTTGGGCTGTGGCTGGACCCCGCCCCGGTGGCCGTTGTGACCTGAGTGCACCTTAGGTCCGGTGTGTGCAGTCTTCCTGCTGGGAGGAGTTGACGATTTCCATGATCCTGGGGATTTCAGAGCCAATGCCAAGAGTCTCACTTTTCAAGAACTAGAAACAACATAGGTAATAGTTTACTAGGTAGCATTCAGTCTTAGGCTTTGAGTTGCTAGTAAATGAATTCCCTGCTTGTGGTTGGGTACTTTCCAATCACAGTGGGTACTTTCCTTTCTACTATTTCTGTTTCTCTGAAACAAAAGCAAAATCCGTTTCCATATTCACTCCGGAAATCAAATAGTCATAGATTGCTGTGGCTGAGTAGTGGATGTGTGAGGGTCCGTCATGTTATTCTACCTACCTCGGTATTTGAAAGGTTTTTCTGTCATTGAAAACTTTAAATGAATGTTATTTGCAGAATTATTGTCTGAAACTGAACTGAGTTTCAAACAGGCCTTGTAATTTTGCTAACCTCGACTTAACCAACTCTTGAAGTGGGAGAATAGGATTGATTCCCTGCCCGTCGATTCTTTCTAATTCTCAGGACTTAGGATGGAACCAGGCAATGGCTTTCTTCCTGCTTACCTGGCTTTCTTGAATCCCTTATTTTGGAAATCCTTGTCCTACTTGGGACAGTTTTAAAACAAGGACATTAGGCATTCCTTGACCTTGTTGTGGATTTAGTAAGCCACTTCAGCATCAGCACACTGGATAGATCACATGCTGGACTCTTCTAAAGAGCTGGAGGTTTTTGAACTGTCAAATAGACTGTCTTCCTCATCATCAATCCTAATTTTATGGGCGCACTATATTCTTTCCTATAAATCCTGATGATATAGTTTGAATCAAGCCACCCTTCAAATGCGATTTCTACTGGCCTGCCAGAAAAGTCTGTACCAGGCACATATCTGGGTGGGAATTCCTTGAAATAAGAAAAAATGTTTCCAACCCTGCCCATAATACTTCCTCACCAAACAGTATCTCAAATGATTAAGCTACTGCTTCTGTGGCAAGGAATCAGACATAGTTTGGCTGACCCCAGAGTCTGTGAAGTCAAAGATGCCACAGGTCACATGATATTAATGTTCTGGTACACAACAGGGATCAAAACTCAGTTGATGGGTGATATTGCTTCAGTGCCGTATACTCAGCTATTATTAGCAGGCCAAGAATAATAAAATAGTCGTAATATCTGAAAGACTCTTAGGCATGTTCTTTCATCCTTTAACTCTAAGTGTCCTGGAAGCTAGTTCCATAAATGGAGATTAAAATATAGCACTGTGTGTTTTTTGGCTTGTCCAAATAAGGTCATATGTGGGGTAACAAATGCATAGCAGATGACCTTGTGTCAACATCACTGGCCTTGAACCTAAGCATCCGAAATTGTTCATGAATGAATATCATAGTATTTTGATTTTTTTCTGGGAGTTTAAAAAAGCTTTTGGTATTTCAAGTAACTTTAGAATGTTATGGTTCAGAACTGATTCTGAAACACTCGATTAGAAACCTCTGTCTCTGATTGTCCAGCCTTCAGCAGTTCCTGCTCTTAAGTATTTCCCTGTAGCAATGGTCTTGGAAGGGGCTCGTTCCTCTCTGCTTCTTCTGCTGTTCACTTCCCATCCCTAAAAGGGCATTATTGCCAGAAGTCTCATAATTTTCCTACTAAGATAATCATCGAATCTAATAGTTCAGACTTGGGCCTGCTAATTTTCATCTAATCAACAGAGGCAGGAAAACATAGTCTGGAATGCCAGCTATGTGAATGAAAAATATTTAGTCATTCTTGAAATGATAGGAATGTTTTTCCAACAAGCTTAAATAAACACAATCTCTACTGAGACTGTGTTAAACTTTTTTTGGAAAAGAGACAACTCTTAGCCCAAACAGAAGTTAATGAAGGTTATTAAGAGACATGCCCTTCAGAAAAGGCCTGTGGACATTAAAAAGAAAGATTCTGTTTTCTTCATGGTACAGCCATTGACCACAAGTAGCAGAATTGCTTTCCTTTCTGCTTTTGTCAGCCTAACAGAATTTAATATTTTAACTGGTGATCACATTGTCTGCCTTTCCGAGAGATGTCCTGCTTTACTAGCCATGGCTGATTAGACTGTCTTAGGTTACCATCCTCATCTTCATCTTCTTTCACTGTTTGCCTCAGTTCTAAGGAATAGATCAGTCTCAGCACATCTGTATTTAAAGCCCTGACAGCACTTTTTATAGGAAGCTCATTTATTTGTTTCCAGTCATACAAGGTCCAACCATAAAGTAATAAAATTATTTTTAAACATAATGACATTTTAAAACAAACCAAGGTTTACATATCCAAGTGAAGTGTTTCTCCTTTCAAGATAGATATATGGGGAAATTGTACAGCTACTGCAGGGGTGTAGTCATTCAGAGTATTTTGGGTGCTTCTCTGTTGAAACTGACGTTACAGCTTGCAACACATCCTTTTGAGTATCTTTAGCTTTGTAAACCCCTGACTTCAGAGGTTTTATTAGGCCCTTAGAAACAGCCAAAGACATTCACACCTAAGCCTGATGGAAAGGCTGGGTAATCTAGCTGGGAAAAACTGTTCAGAGGAAGCAAAAAGTGACAGGAAAATACAAGCACTCTGTCTTCTATGACAGAGTAATCTCCTCTGACAGCAACTCCGAAGAGAAATTTCAAATAGAATTTTAGCATGAGCAGCATTTTAGTACAAGCATATGACCCCTAAAAGTGAGCATTTTTAGCAATAACACTTATTTGTAAGTACAATCCCTGGTGTGTTTATTGGAAAAAAGAATCAATCCACTTACCACATAGTATTTATATGACTTCTGGGGGCTAGAGGCATATATTTAAATGGTGATCTATTCAGCTTTTTGTGGGATTGCAAGTGCTCCATTCAGACTTATTTTCAAATAAATTATTAGACTAATTCCCTATATATATTGTGCCATTTTAAACTGTCTCATGGTATAGTCTTAACCTTAAAATGAGCAAAGTGATTTCCATCATTTAATACATGAGGGTTAGAGATGGTGAGCTACCCAATGAACTGTTTATAGAGACCCTATTGAAGTATTTGCTGTGTCTGTCCGATTGTTGAGGATAAAATATCTGCTGCAGTATTGCTATAAAACAGCAAAGCAGACGAAAGGAATGAAGCTGTCTGTCAAAGAGCATCCCTTGCCCATTGATGGATCTCCCATCACAGGTGGTTGCTGAGGTGACAGGGAGCTGGATCACACCCACCTGTCACCCTCTCCATTTGAGACTCCTGACATGCTCACTCTCCATCATCGTGCAGACTGGGACAGCTGTTACCAGGGGACTTGGCAACATCAGATCTTGATCGAGGGGTCATAACCATCAGTTTGACCCAAGTTTGATATGAGATAAGCAATAAGGAACCATTAGTGCTTTTTTGAAATTTATTAGAAACATGAGAGGATGGTGATGCATTGCACATTATACATTTTTCAATTTGATATGAATTATTAGCAGTTTGACCAGATTTTCACTTGCCATGTATATTTACAGGATGCCTATTTACCAATCAAGTGAATTTTATTTTCATATCTAAGAGTTTAGCTGGATTTATCACACTTGCCTGAAACAGAGCCCAGTTTAAGGGTCCAGACCACTGGAGACCACAGAATTTAATACTTGCTGTGAGTCAAAAATAAGATTTGATTCAAGGCTCCAGCTTTTACTTTGCAGCATCTTGAACCGAGACTAAGAATCCCCAAGAACCTTTTAAGACCAACAGGGGGACCCTGAGAGTCACGTGGTGCTCTGGGTCTGATTTTCCACCTTGGTTACTAGGGCAGACTGAGTGTGAAGTCTGGGAGCCCCCTCCCCAGCCAGGCAGGACGTCACGGCACGTGCTCAGGGCCTCATCCCTGGCTGCAGTGTCTTCTCTCTACTTAAAAGTTACCTTGGTCTTCGTTTTCTCACTTTAATTACATATACATATATGATAAGGGCTTCCCTGGTGGCTCAGTGGTAGAGAACCTGCCTGCCAATGCAGAAGACGTGGGTTTGATCCCTGGGTCGGAAAGATTCCCTGGAGAAGGAAATGGAAACTCACTCCAGTATTCTTGCCTGGGGAATCCCATGGACAGAGGAGTCTGGAGGGCTACAGTCCATGGGGTCACAAAAGAGTCTGACACAACATAGCAATTAAACAGTGTCATCGATGATATAATTTGAGACTGTCTTGGGTCTGCTTTGGGATCCAGCAGAGTAGATCTAATGCTTGTTTATGTGCTCGGTGCCCACCATTGCCTATGCCCACACCTTGCACTGTGGTCCTGCCACCCATAGTTTGGGTATCTGTAGGAAGACATGGAATAGTATTCTTTTTTACCTTAATTGGAAAGTTATATGTGTTAGTCGCTCAGTCATGTCCAAGTCTTTGTGACACCATGGACTGTAGCCCACCAGGCTTCTCTGTCCATGGAAGTCTCCAGGCAAGAATACTGGAGTGGGTAGCCATCCCCTTCTCTAGGGGATCATCCCAACCAAGAGATCGAACCCGGTCTCCTGCATTGCAGGCAGATTCTTCGTCATCTGAGCCACCAGGGAAGCCCCAAGTTGGAAAGCTATTGCCCTGAAAATCAGCTTACATTTAAAGCAATTCAGGGGTGTTTATTTTATTAGTGAAGCTTAAAAAATATTCAGAGATAATAAACTGTCAGCTGGGGCTAGCCTCAGGCCTTGCATGTTAAGAGAGGACAGCAAGCTTAGATCTTTGCAAAACTATGACTCTCATGCTTTTTGGGAACCAAGTTTTAAAAAGATTCCAGGGAAATTTTAGGTCATAGGAATTCAATAGGGGTGTTCCACATTGCTGTGACAGACACTGAGAACATTATTATTTGAAACACAACTACCTCCCCTCCCCCCCCAACTATTACTAAGAAAGTACTGGTTAAATTGTCTCTTAATATTGATATATTTCGTATCACTGACTTACTGAAACTAAAATTTGCTGATCAAAGACATCTTTTAGAGTTGGGACTTACATACCCTCTTTCAACTTGAGAATGGCAGGACTACTGGCAAAGCTATACCAAAATAGTATACATTGTCCTCTGATGAATTTGCCCTCATCCCCTAAGATCCAGCAAGGCCCCCATCATGAGAGAGGAAGTGCGGGGTCAGCCAGGCACACAGGAGCATTGTCTCAGCTCACACTGGATAAACTGATTATGAAGAGATTTCTCTTCTCTTCGAGACACCATGGACACAGTCAAAAGTCGAAACAATGATGTTCAGACTGCAGCTCAGCAAATGTGAAAGGCGCCAGTGGCCGGTCACTAACACGCTCCAAAGCTTACCAGACCATATGAAAGGATGTCATGGACCCACCCACGACCCAGATGCTTTTCATGTTATCAGTGGAGATAGAAATGATGCTTAAGTTACAATGGACAGTGTTCAGAATGCCAAGCCAGTTGTCAGACCATTTATCAGCTGAACATTTGAGGCCCGCAAAAGGGCTCGTAATTCATCTACCAAGCCATCATCTGAGACCATTTCTGACTCTGAGCTGGCAGGATAGTCATTTCAACAATAATTATAGCAACAGGTAATATTTTTGTCACCCTTTGAGTTTACAGAATAGTCCCCTCTTTACGATGTTATTGGGGTCTTATAATGATCTTGTGAGGTAGAAATAGGGGAAATTCCTACTTTATAGAAGTCCAGAGAGGTTCATCATCACATGTAAGGTAATGAATGAACAGAGACTCACGCTGAGCCTTCTAACCCAAAGCCCATGTCTTTGGTATTGCTTCTCTTGAGACCCAGATCGTAAAGAGGAAAAGAAGTCAGTGGACATGGAAGTACTTGATTGTCATGGCTCAGATTCAAAACCTCTTTGCTCCTGGCTCCGTTCTCATTGCTGAGACCCAGTTGCTGTTATTTTGACCTTTTGTGACCTACCTTTGATCTGGGTTCTTTTCCTGAACCTCCATCTGGAATTTTGACCTTGCCTTTAGACCTCTTGGAAAGCCTGCTCCCCCAGTAGGTTCCTGCCTCTCCCACTTGGGGAAGCGGCTTTTCCCACCCCCTGCAAGCGCTGAGTTGTCTCCCCAGATGTCTTTATCCTCATGCTTGCCACGGGCCCAGCCTCATTCACACCTGCCAGGCTGAAGGCCCTGAGCAGTGATGCTCAAGTCTCCACTGAGTGTGCCCGGCACCGAGATACTACCCTCAACACTTGTGCATCCTGACCTGCCCGCTTCCCTTATCTCCCTCTAATTCCTGGCCAACTATGCTTAATCAGGAGGCAGATTGGCTGAGCCTTCAGCACGAGCGCCCGTCCTTCATGCAGGATGAAATGAGCCGCGGGGTTGAGCGAGTGCCCAGCTATTTTTGAGACTATGTTAATAACACTTTATTCATTTGGCACCATCAAGGAATGAGGTCGTCACAGAGTGAATTCCCCAGATGAGTGAAATTTGGGGTGTCAAGTTTTATGTTCAGCATTTTGAAGGCAGGCCTTCTATAGTGCTCCGTGTACCATTGGGCCTTGTTAGGTCAAAGGTGCGGATCATAATTTAAACATTTCATAGGCTTAAGATGCTTAAGATACTCATAAGCTACTGAGTATCTCATTTGGGACTGTTTGGGTTTGGGGATGTGCATTTAGTTTTCATTGTTATTAGTGTATTGGGTTGACAGCAGACTTCTGATCTAGCTTGCTACTTCAGCAGAGCTCATTTATTGAGTATCTACTGTGTGCAAGAGATCCGGCCATGATGAGGATCCTAAGGAACGTACTGTCCAATCCTGCAAAAGTTAGGAAATAAGAGATTCGGCCGGTAGAGGACAATATTGAATAAGGCTCTTTCTCAGAACATGTGTCCCGACTTTCAGTTGTCAGATGCCTTTTTGTCCTCTTTGTTCATTCATTAAGCGCTCCAGTGGACCAAGCACTGTGTTAAATGCTGAAGTTGTAAACACTGAATAAACCATTGCCCCTAATGGCAAGATCCTACCCCCCTGGACCTCAGCTATTTCCCAGAGGGTTGGGGTGAGATACCAGAATTCTGACACATCTGACACCCCCTCCCAGCTCAATATAGCTATTAAAATATACAGACACACATATACACATGTCCTTATAAATATGGCACATTCTTTCCAGTTAAAACTTACCAAGATATAGTCTCCATGAAAATGAACAGTAAAAATATATATAAAGATAAAATATAAGACAAGAATAAAAGATTATTCTTGGAATCCAATCACTTTGTGAATTCTCTCAAGCTGAATTCCTAGAAAAAGATATCCCATTCTCAATTAGAGGTTTTTTTTACTTTTTTCTTCTTGTGGTCTTTTAATAATCACATAATCATAGTACTGTCTTTTCCTATTAAATGTGAGATTGGTAAAGAAAGAAAAACATGACTGACAGCCAAGATTCCTTGGAAAAAGAATACAAAGTTAATAAATAGGCCTAAAGTAAATATAATGCTTCCCTATCTGCCCATAAAATAATACAAGTCTTGGGAACATTTTCACACCATTCATTTTTAAAATAAAGAAACTGCTCTGAGATAAGTACTTTAGAAATTACAAGGATGTAGGTGTTGTTATGAGAAATATATACAAAGGAAAAAAGGATAACTAAATGTGCGGTGGCTGAAAGAATTTGAAAACTCCGACTGTAGGAGATTTTTTTCCATGACTTAATGAGACTTTCTTAAATACACACCCGTACCCCATGGAAATTCCCACTTCCAGATTAGGGAATTTTTGTATCCTCAGTTTTTTTTTTTTTTTCTTTCATCATCTACATTAATAGAGTTTTCCCCTCTAACTTCATTTGGAAATATTTCATCTTTATTATACCTCTTCCCAGGCTGCAATTATGTTAACAATTTGCTGATTTATTTGAATGGTTTTCTGACTAGTTATGGTCACATTTGAAAAGCAGCTGTGGTAACAGAATGACATACGATGACACAGTAAACCAGATTAGCTGTTGTAAACAGCTCCTTCGGTTCTGACTTGGCCAGCTTTATCTCCAGTTTTATGATCCCGGACAGGCTACCAGTAATTGGTGGACTATAAGGAGGACTGATATATATGGCCGTATAAACCAAGTGAAGCTTTGGAATTTTCCCATTTATTAGATGTTCACATGGCTTAACCAAGTCCAGCCACCACCACCCCTCCACCCCACCACACCCCGGCAAAAAATCTTAAGGAAGAAAATGCCTGAATTAGGTCTGAAAAGACAACATCATTAGTCATCTTTGTCTCCCACAATCAAATAAGCAGGCTTGTGTATTGATATGGAAGAGCTCCATAAGGTAGGCACATCATTAGTAAATCCTCAAAGGAGAAGTAATGAGACAGATAAGAATTAGCTTTGTTTATCTTACCACTTCTATATGAAATTTTTTAACTCATAAAAGAAATATGGGAACATATCTGCCGTAGAGGACTCCTTTACCTATAGTGAGATTTTTCCTGGGAAGACTTCTCTTGGCATGTGTCTGTCTGTGTGCGTGTGTGTGTGCACTTGTATGGATTTGTAGGAATCCAGGACATCGCTACCCCTGGCAGGCCTTCCAGACCTGCCGCTCGCCCGGAGCGCACCTCAGGGAGGGATCAGCGCACCTGGAGACAGTTGGGATCTGGAACCTAAGCTAACTTTTATCCTCCTGATAGAGTCAGTGCTGCATACGGTCCTAAGCACGCTGGCTCTGTATGCTTTACACGAGTGTATTTTTCCAGGATCACCCACTCATCCTCAAGAGCAACTAATGGGCTGTCAGCCTTCCCAGGGTTGCTAATCAGAAAGAGTGCTTCCCACATTTCTCAGTGGAGATAATTAGTATTATTTGCAAGATAAACAGCTCGTAGTAATCAAGGTAATGAGAAGAACCTTGTGTTTATTCAAAACCAGGCACTCAGTGGAGTAACACAGTTTAGACACCAAGTTAAAAAGGATCGATGAACATTTTCACTTATATCTATGTGAAATTTAAAGACCAGTGATTATATACATTGTTCCAGAAGCAAATTCACATTATCATTGCACATTTTTAATTAACTGGTAGTCAAAATACATTCCCTTTTGTTCTGTTGTCATTCCAAACATGTTGAACTATCCAATATGATGATGATAAGACTGATATTAAAACTTTAAATCAAGACCTTAAAAGGTTGGATTGGAGTTTCAACTTAATTCCCTTTCCTTTTTTTGGAAATTTTTCCTTAAAATAAGAAGCAAGAAAGTTTAGAGCTTAGATTTACTCAACACAATTATACCTCCTGAATAATGAAATGTATGTTACTTTATGGTCTAGTGCTGTGGCCTTGGAGTTAAAAATAATGATTTTATTTCAACTTTATACCCTTAACCAAATTCATTGCAATCACAGTGCCTTAATATCTTTACTGAGTGGATTAAATTGCTTCTAGGAAATACCTGAACTTCAGTGCAGAATAGTGGTGGCATTCTTCAGAAACAGTGTCTGTGGCTAAGTCTTGAAAAATGTGATTATTTTCCTGGAAATGTTTTTACTGATAAGAGGTTTGTTGGACTTCTAGGATATGAAGGAAATTTTAATAATCTGTAAAATGAAGAACCGATATGTGTTTGCTTATGTTACTGCATGCTATAATAATTTTTTTCCCAGCATTTTTGTTTTCTGAGATTTGGGATAAGAATTGGTAGCTAAACATCTGCACTCCTGACACAGTCCCAAGGGTTCTTGTGAAAAATAGCTCTTCTGGACAGTGTTAGGTATAGGTACTTGGAAAGTCTTTAAAAATCGTTCAGGAAAAGGACAAGTCGAGGAAAGTAGAGATTCCCACTCAGATGCAGGGTAGGAAACAGCAAATGGATATAGACATAACAAACACCCATTTTTGTTCTTTATTGCTTCTAGGCTCAGAAAATATTTCTAGAGTTCTTCTCCACAAAGAAGCGGTTCCAGGGTTCCCTTTAGAAATAGTTGTAGCCAAAGACAATGAATTCCTGCTGTTTCAAGCCTTCTTCCTTTGGAGGACTTTAAGGTATTTCTTTAATTCCTCAGCTGATTCAATACAAGATGAGATGGAATTTCAGGGTGATCCTGTAAGCAGTACTTGATTGAATTTCTCCTTGCCAAATCCATCTTTGTGCAAGCATTTTCCCATTCTCCTAAATAAGGAGATCCAAGAGCATTTCTTGCCTCTGAAAGAGGCCCACTAAAGACATCTCTGCCCAACCAATTTAAAGGAACACCATTTTATTTGCTTCACACAACAGGCAGATGCATTAATGTCTCCAGAAGTCTTAGTCTTTGTTCAACTGATACCCTCCAAGGACACGGCATCACCATCATCCTTCTAGAAAGGCATATGCTCTCTGGCATTTCATGTCAGTATTTTATCCCCATGGTTGGATGGCATCATTGACTCAATGGACATGAGTTTAAGCAAACTCAGGGAGATGGTGAAGGACAGGCAAGCCTGGCGTGCTGCAGTCTCTGGGGTCACAAAGAGTCAGACAGGACTGAGCAACTAAACAACAACAACGACCATCTAAGAGCCTGGTGGGCTGCCGTCTATGGGGTCGCACAGAGTCGGACATGACTGAAGTGACTTAGCAGTTACCTGTATGCATCTGTTGAAAATGTTAGTCACTCAGTCATGTCCAACTCTTTGAGACCCCATGGACTGCAGCCTGTCAGGCTTCTCTGTCCATGGAATTTTCCAGGCAAGAATACTGGAATGGTTAGCCATTCTCCTCTCCAGGACATCTTCCCGACCCAGGGATTGAACCCCAGTCTCCCGCATTGCAGGCAAATTCTTTACCATTTGAGCCACCAGGGAAGCGGGCATGTGTGTGTGTTACAAATCCGCAGTTACTCCAGTGACAAAGGACAGCAGCAGTAAGTACCCAAAAAACATGCACCTCCACCCTCATAAGGCTTTTAAAATTTGTTCCACTTTGTATTTGAAAACAAAAACCGTAATTATTTGTTTAATGTAATAAAATGAAATGACTAGTGTTAAAATGCTTCTTAAAAATAATTTAGACATCTGCCTGTATTTAACATATCACAGTGAGTATTGTGTTCAGTCTAATCTGTTGAGGGGCAGTTGAATAGTTTTAGAGTAAATAAGTTCTGTTGAATAAATGGTTTTGTTGAGTTTTTCTGTGTTTTCATAGTATATGTTGAGGGAGTCAGAATTTGAGAGCTCTGTGCTTCACAGTTTCTGCCCTCTGATGTACATCACTGATGAATGGGGAAATATTAATTTTAGGCACAAAATCATGTTTTGCTTCTTTACATTCTACCACATTGTCAAAATCTGGAAGACACTCAGCAGGACTTGTTTTGTCTAAAATATTTACAGTGCAGCATTGTTGAACCAGCACCTACTTAAATAGCCCTTCTATGCTTTTTTTTTTTTTTTTTCATTTGGTAAACTGAGCTGAAGTTGTTATCCTGCATGTTATAGGGAGGCATGTTGAATGTATTTCGTCCTAGAGAAATGTGTGCTTGATATACACCTGAGACCTGACTACCTAGCAGATGCAGCCATTGGATAAAGTGTGGGACTGTTAGAGTCAATGTTGTAGTTCTCATCCTCAATGCCGCGGTTTGTTTTGTTTTTTTTTTCTTTTACTTTCTAGCCACAGATCACAATCCTCATCTCATCCATTAGTCAGGTTATGTATCAAAAATAAGATGCACATCACCAATGATACACTTGTACATCACCATTTTTCTTAACAAATCCCTAAAACTCATTGAAAGTAAAACCCCATACTGCCCTGGGATTATTCTGCATTTTCAGTGTCAGTGTCATCTGCCCAGGTATATATTTTTCCATCATACACTTTCTGAAGGCAGAAGTTTCTCATAAACTTAAATATCAGTAAAGAATACAAGCTTTGGGTCTGTGTGGATGTACCCAAGACATTTCTTTACCCATAAGCCATTCACTGAAGCAATAGACAAAGAGTTTAGAACCCACCCCTGATCCTTAACTCTCTGGAATGTAGACCTGACTTGTCTTTCAATGGGATTATCTGTGATGTGGTTTACTCAGATGCGACCCTGGTCCCCTGCTCTGTCTTATATTTGTGGTTAGAATAATTTTGACAAAACCTCAGCAGTCTCATGGCTAAAGGCTGATATAGAGTTATCTTGGATGAGTAGGAATAGTAGTGGTAAAGGAAAGCCTGTAGGTTTAAAAACTGAAGGTGTGGGACTTCGCTGGTGGTCCAGAGGTTAAGAAATCTGTGTTCCTAATGCAGGGGCACAGATTCGATCCCTAGTCATGGAACTGAGGTCACCACAATGCCACAAGGGGCGACATAGATAGATAGATAAAGCGACTGGTCAGCAGTGTTTACAGGAAATTTAAGAGAGGAAAGCAACACTACTGTATTTAATCCACTAATTCTTAAAACTCGCCTGAAAATTAAACCACTTTTTGATATTTATAGTTGCCCATCAAAACAGATACTTTAAGTCATTGAAGAAAATTAGAAATTTTACAGCAGTGGAAATTAGATAAAAATTTCAGGGAGATGTTCTTCAACTGTGCTGTAATAAAAATAGAGAATATGCTACACTGTCTTCATATGTATTTTTGCTGGGAGAATGCTGATGAAAGCATCTCTGTAACAAAGTCCTAGTGCTCACCACCTGTGAAGAGTTGAATCACTGGCCTCTTTTAGCAGGTGGATAAAAACGTAGAACTCTTGATCTTAGCAGTGGCAGCTAAAACACTTATTTTTGGCCTCTCTTCCATGGTAACTGGAGATGAAACTTGAGAAGACAGTGTGGACTAATGGATAGACTGTTGGACAGGAGGTCAGGAACCTCTGTTCTGTTCTATTCACAGCCTGCTGCCGGGTTGCTATGTAAACTCAGATAAGCCACTTACCCTCTCTGCACCTCATATTTTCCGTTTGTGAAAACATAGGTTAGAGACATTCTGTATTTAGCGCTTCCCAAAGATATTGTGAAAACTAGTTTACTCTGAAGAAGTTCATAGCATCTTTGGGTTGAAAAGAGGCCACGTAAATATGTCATTGTCCCCGTTCCCTTGGACAGCACTCTTGCCATGGACTGAGGTTGTATAAACCGTCTATTATCCGTCACTGCAAAACAGGTACCCTTGTGAGGCGCTTTGTATCACTCAGAAGCTGACTGTGTGCCCCTACAGCCAGAACAACTGGATTTGAATCTGGGATCCACCACTTACTAACTCCATGACCTTGGGCAAGTTAGGATGCTAGATTTCCTCATCTGTTAAAATAGGGATAATAGTAACACCCATCTCATTGGACTGTGATCTAAAATGCAAAAGCATTTATGAAGAGCACCTTGGACATTATGTAGATAGGTAATGCACTTGTATATCAGTGTGTGATTACCGCTGTCACCCAGAGCAGTTCTTCATTGTTAGCACAGCAGGGCAAGTCAGGCTCGCCTCTGGCCTTGGTTTCTTCTGGGCATCTCACCCCAGGATGGTTGCACTCTCTTCCTCCTGAATGTGTGTGTCTCACTCCCACTCCCATAAGCCCTGGGCCCTGAGTATAAACTCCCATAGCTGATGTTATCTGCTCTGTCATCTGTAATAATTGACGGAGTGTCACATAACAGATCAAAGAAATCTAAATGTTTTAGAGTGTCAGAAACATCTCTGATTTAGTAACTTGAAAAAAAAAAAAAAAACTCAAATAGATGTCAGAAGTATTGTAGAATGGAGAGTGAGATAATTGACAGTTGGAAGCTGTGTCCTGACTATTATTTAAAAAACTAAGAAAACATCAGGAGGAGATAGAAGAACAGTTAAAAGCTTAAATTCATTTTAACCTTTCTTGCCAGCTTTCTATAGAAGGTACCCAATGTATAAATTGCTCAAACACAAAGAACTAGAGGGTCAGATTTTCAAAAATCTAAATAAAAATATTTCTTTTTCAGGGGTTAACAATATTTATGAAGGTATAAACATTTAGGATCTGATGAAAATTATTGATTAGGTTTTTTCCTATAACTTACCATAGTGTGGGATTTCAAAGATTGAATAGCATTTAAGAGGTAATCATATGTTTCATTGATTTTTTTTTTTTCTCTCTCTCTCTCTGTTGTTAGAACCAACCTACATCACAATTGATCCACCTGCATGTGGGGAGTTATCAAACTGTACCCTGACAGAGAAGGACTGCATTTATGGTTTCAAACTCGATCACAATGGTTGTCGAACTTGTCAGTGCAAAAACAGTGAGTACATGGAAGACTGTGTTTTTTCAGAGCCTAATATGATATTGTCAAAGCACATTATGTGATTGAATTACCTTTTCATTCCTGTTCATGTCATTGCCTTAGCAACCTGAAAGACGGGAAAAAAAGTGTACTTAATGTAAACACACAGTCAGTTGCAGAAGAAGAGCTGCCCTTTATTCTGCTTTTCACCTTCATTTCATTATACATCAGGATACGCCTTATTGTCCAGCTGCTTCGTGGGTGCAGCCTTGGGAGCTCTGGAGCACATGATTCCAAACACTCCGGGCGCTCTCAGTACCACCCTTGTCTGGGTCAGCCGGTGACAAGGAGGTCACTCACACAGAAGTGTCACATTCCACACGTGGGCACCATAATCTTTAGAATGCGCTCCCCTTTTTTGACCCCAACTTTCCTCCATGTAGATTCCAGTCGTGTCTCCACCATGATCTCTGAAACAAGATAGGGTATATTGCATTTCTTCCTGGGGGAAAAAAAATTGCCCTTCATGTTTAAAATGATTTTGAATTCCTCTAAATCTTCTACGAGAATAAACATTTTAGTCATTCTCCAGGTGACATAATTTCTAGAATTCTGTTGGGTCTTTCCATCTTTTGATACACTTAAAATATGTCATGGTTTTTATGTAAATGTATGGCCTAGAAACAAACAGAATACTCCAGAATTTGGTCTGATCACTGCCCTGCTATTGTGTGGCCTAAGTGGGTGTTAGCTCTTTGGATTATACACTATCAGCTAACACTGAGTTTATAAGGATCTAGAACCAGTTGATGCTTTTTGCATTAGCTGCTCTCTTAGGTGGTTCTCATCTGTTCTGTACTTAGACATTTGATTTTTTTTTTTTTTTTTTAATGACACAAATGCAAGGTCGGATTGGACAAGAAATTACCCTGAGCATTTTCAACCGTTTACAAGCTAGTTGGGATATTTTTGAATCTTGTTGATGTGACCTCATACTTTATCTGTGTCTCTCAGTTTATATTAAATAAGCGTAACTTACATGTCCTCATCTAAATCACTGCCCTAGAATAAATTGTACAGAACCAAGGACAGGGCCTTGTTAGCACCAAAGACCTACCTGTGAAATGACTTTGAACACAGTCTTCAGTTTTTCTTTGGAGTTACTCAACTAACATCATATCAGCTCCATCTCCACAAGGAAATATTGAAATTCTTGGCCTGTACCTTATCTAAGATCAAAATACATTCTATTTGCAACATTTCTTTGCTGGAAACCCTACTGTAAATATGATGAAGTTGGTAGGGTATAGATTGTTTTTCAGGAACCTATACTGCCTTGTGGCTCAACTAGTAAAGAATCCGCCTGCAATGCGGGAGACCTGGGTTCGATCCCTGGGTTAAGAAGATACCCCGGAGAAGGGAACTGCTACCCACTCCAATATTCTGGCCTAGAGAATTCCATGGACTTATAGTCCATCGGATTGCAGAGTCGGTCAAGACTGAGCGACTTTCACTTTCACCATATTACCTTCTGGTAGTCATTGGTTTCTTTCCTAAATGTCGAAAATCTCATGTTTAAACGTTCATTTTGCAGAATTTTCAATTGTCAGTATCAAGTTTAGTTTCTGTAGTGTTAGAATCCTTTGTTCCTTTTGAATCGACATTTGGCCTCTTTTAGTTTTCTGAACTCTCTTTCTTTTCTCTCGATGTCTCTAAATATGGACAGTGCTTCTTTAATCAGCAGGTCCTCTGTGAGCCTCTAGGTATAATTACCCTAGGCACAGAGAGTTGGAATCAATTAATGTAGAGAGATGATCACCTTCTGATTTATCAGTTTCCTTGGACTCTGTATTCCCCTTCTCCTTAATTATTCAACACTTTTTTTGGTAAGGATATTTTTGATAAAGACAGATACTTAGTAGAAGTTGCATAATTCAGTTTTCTCAGTTACTTGTTACCATCATACTGTCTGCCAGATGGAGTTAGTGCTGCAAGGGAGATTATCAAACTACTGTGATGCTGGTTGTTCCTACCTTTAAAATTCCCATGAGCCTCCACCAATCGGACTGTCTGCCTTCCTACGCTTGTTTCTGTTCAGAGGAGGGCAGGTCCCTGTCATACACCTATCTGCCTTTTATACCTCCCTTTGGAAGGCCAGGTTCACTAGGCGGCTGCTTTGGCAGCTGTATCTGTTGGCTTAAATAGTCCGCTTGGGTTTTTTGACCCCAAGATAATTGGTGATTATATATAACAAAGAGTTTATATTTTAATCTTTCTCTTGTATCTCTTGAGCTATACACCCATTTTGATCATGGGAGCATACCTAATATTTTTCCCTGAATTTTTTGAAGTCTAAAAATTCATGTTTCATTGTGCCTAATCACCCCACCCACAGTCTTCACCTGGGCTTTGGTGTTGCGAACTTGTGGACACGGGCACACTTACATAAGAATGCAGCTGATTCACAGTGAGCCCTTTGTAAGTTAAATCCAAAGAAGCAATTTCCCTCAGTTGTCAGTGGAGCCAGTCAAAAGCATCTGACTGGCTTTCGCAAGTTGAGGCTCTGAGAACTCTGCTCTGCCTGGCTTTGTCAAAGGAGCAGCCCCACGTCCTGCTTGCTGTGTGCCTTCATTTCATTAACACGTAGGAGGAAAGAAGTACAGGAGAGCGTTGCATTTTGTGTCAACTGGGATTTGTCATTTTGTCTGTATCAAACAAGCGAAAGGACAGGGAACGTGCATGACAAAGCCATAGAGCCTTCCTGCCGTTAGCAGTCCTGACACCGTTTGATAGGTAAGCCAGATTAAACCAAGCTGCCACACCCTCGGTGTCAGAGTCTTGTGAGTGTTTGGGCCCAGCTCCCCACCAAGCCTCTGGCATCAGACTGACTTGTCTCTGGGTGATTGGGTAGATTGCTTTATTTCCCAGAGCCTCTGTGTCTGCATCTATAAAGGGCAGGTAATAATACCAAATTAATGGGTTATTTTGAGGACAACTAATTAATGAATGCAAAGCTAGCTTTAGTACCTGACATATGGTAATTGTTTACTCTACACAATAGCTGTTTTA
The DNA here is from genome assembly GCF_033118175.1 of Dama dama. Taxonomy (NCBI): domain Eukaryota; kingdom Metazoa; phylum Chordata; class Mammalia; order Artiodactyla; family Cervidae; genus Dama; species Dama dama. The sequence goes on along the minus strand of NC_083691.1, from coordinate 84,437,075 downwards.
TAACATGCTTTTCTGAGTCAGCTGGAGCTGGCTGACTGGAAAGCCCCCAGCTTCCCCTCCTTTGTTCCGACACCAACCTGCCTCCGGTTCTTTCTGTCCTCTGAGGGCACACACGCAAACAGCTTTCCTTTTGCCTTTTCATTTTAACCCTCGAACATTCTCAGTCTCTTTCACCTGGTTTTAGAAAAACGAAAGTCCCTTGTACTGAAGGATGGCTAAATATGTTCTTTTGCCCATTGCAGCTACATGTTAAGTATGGATTTTATCTAAATCTCTCCTTCACATTATTTTTCTGCATCCCACCGAAGCCTGTTTCACATGCATTGGTCATAACCATCTATACCCAAGTTTTCCCTTAGGAGTTAGACTATATGTACAGACCACTGGTGTCAAGATTTCTTTCTCAAAATTAAGACCAGCACCAAATAACTTCTCCTTTGTGGCTGGTTTGTTGTTTGCTTGTTCATTTCTTTCATTCTTCTAGCATTTATTGAGTGCCTACTATATGCCAAACACTAGGAGTACGAAAAAGATAAAAATGGACCTTATCCCTGACTAGTATTGGTAATATGTTGGTAATATTGGTTATATGCTATTAGGTTGTAGTGCTATTACATTATAGTCAAGTATATCATAGATAGTCACTGAAGATTGAAATCAAAATCCAGTAGAAACACATCCTTAAAAAGAAGGTGGAGGGACTACCTAGTGGTCCAGTGAACCTTCCAATGCAGGGGGTTGCAGGTTCAATCCCTGGTCAGGGAGTTGAGACCCCAAATGCCTCAGGGTCAAAAAACCAAAAAGATAGAAGCAATATTGTAACAAAGTCAATAAGAGCTTCAAAAAATGGTTCACATCAAAAAAAAAAAAAAATCTTTAAAAATAACCTGAAAGATATATGACAAAGGATGATTTTATTTGAACATGTTGTAACTTTGCTTTTTTAACCTGTAACAAATAACATTTCTTATAACACTGCCAAGCAAAGTAATGCATCAGGGGCATACAGACAATTTAAATTGTCCCTGACTCATTTTTTCAAAGACATATTTAGAATAAAGAAAAGAAACATGGTGGAAAACGTTTAAGAATGCTCAATAGAAACAGAGGTCAAAATCATTTGGACAAGCTACTAAAGATAACTTTATTGATACCAAGCTGTTAGTAGCATTACTTTAACCAAAATGTTTGCCGTCATATATTATGCATTTCTGCTTACTATGGGTACTGTATATAGTAAATGACATCCATATGAATTAAATGGTATTGATCATTTAGCATCTTATTTACATTTTAAAATCAAGTGGATTTCATCAAATTATTTGTAACTTCTCTTCCAGTTTTTAACATTCTGTAATTCTAGGGATTAATAATGCTTTTATCTAGAAACTAATGCAGACATAGAAAGCTAATGGTAGCAGGAAGAGGAAAAGCTTTCATAGTTTTCATGAAATATATATCTGAAGCAAGCATCTAATAGAATGGAAGCTTGCAGCTTCAAATGCACAGAGGCAGGCTCCTGTTTTTATGTCATTGTTACTCTGAACAAACACTTATCAAAGGCAAAATTGGGACCACTGTTTGCAGTGTTAACTTCTTTACTTAACAGCCTTAGGAACTTTATTTGTGGTGTCCGTAACTGCTTGCAGACTGGCGGGAACTGCCAGAACCCCAGAGCGTGAAGCCCTGCAGGAGAAGCACGGCACAGCTCCAGGCACCTCCACGCCGTGTTCGGTGTGCGGTCCCCGTGGTGTCCGCTCAGAGCAAAGCACGGACAGTGCTCCCCGCGGCTGGGGCCACACTGTGCCCCTGCGAGCAAAGGCATCTTTTTTTCTCCCAAATAAACAAAATTTACTGCATAGCTGCTGTCAACCAGCCATATCATACAGGCTCTGTAGTTTGCCATTATTTAGCACTTCTCTTCAATGGGAAATTTCCCCTCTGGATTAGAAGGCATTTTTGGATCACAGTGAAGTCACACCATTGAAAAATTATAAACTTAAAGACTTCCTGGTGGCTTAGAGAGTAAAAGCATCTGCCTATAATGCAGGAGACCTGGGTTCAATCCCTGGGTCAGGAAGATCCCCTGGAGAAGGAAATGGCAACCCACTCCAGTACTCTGGCCTGGAAAATTCCATGGATGGGGGAGCCTGGTGGGCTACAGTCCATGGGGTCGCAAAGAGTCAAGACAGGACTGAGCAACTTCATTTTCACTTTCACCATTCTTTCTACCGACACTTTTGAAACAAACCTATAAACCCCACCCATCTATGAATAAGATGTTTCTAATGTATCTGTTCTACTCTTTTTGTAAAATGTTTGCCTTAAAGTTATACTTCTCTGAAGAAAAGTTCATAATTGATACATGGATCTAGGAATACTTTGAAATCTTTAATGTTCCCTATTTCTGAGTTAGCAGATGATATTTGGAGACATTTAGCAAGTTCCAGTATCATTAAACTTTTTTTGATACTAAGTTTTTTCATCCCATTATTTTCTTTTTTTGTTGTTTGTTTTTTTAATTTATTTTTTATTTTTAATTAATTTATTTATTTTACTTTACAACATTGTATTGGTTTTGCCATACTTTGACTTGAATCGCCATGGGTGTACATGTATTCCCCAAGTATTTTCTATGAGCATGTCAGTCTTGATGAGAGTGGAGGAGTAAATAGCAAGAATTTTGACAGGTTCATTCCCTTAGCAAGTCCTTGCTGAGTGCTCGCTCCATGCTGAGCACCATGATAGCATCTGGACTATAAGTGGATCCCTGCCCTAGAGCTCCCTTCTTCTAGGGAGGGAAATGAGATAGCAGGCTGATGAGCTGTCCCAAGTCAGGGCAGCACAGTGGCAACCTGCTCAAGAAGTCACAGCGAGTCTGAAGACCATGAATGTGCTCTATTTTCATTTAAACGCAGCAGCCTTTGCTTGAAGTTCCTGTCTGCTGCAAAGCAGAGGTAAAGACAGACTTAGTTTCTTTCAAAATTTTTAAGCTTAGTGATGCAACAGCTTTTATTCAGGATGAAAGCCCATTCTACTGGGTTGGCCAGAAAGTTTGTTCAGGTCTTTCTGGTTAAACCTGAACACATTTTTTGGCCAACCCAATAAATTTAAGATCTATGGGAAAACTCCTTGACTTTACAGGACCACCAGAAAAATGAAAGCACAGAGGTGCTCAGACTCAGAGTTTCAAGGAATTCGGTCCCCAGGGATGTTCTCAGAGTGGTTTTAATTCATGGATTTCCCACATAATGTACTTGATATCAAGACTTAAAATTTCTGTAATAAGAAAAAATGGATTCACAACTTAGATCTTGGTGTCAGAGAAAGAAGTGTGGCTATGAAAGTCTTCTCCCTCCTTCATCATCTCTGTAATAATGGGGAAGCAATGATGACCTTTCAAGTCATATAATTATAAAATTTCAAATGAGCCATTTAGAATATTGCTTTTAAGGATGCAAATTAGTAATCAGTTGCTTCACTGTGTGATACAGACCCATGAGGTTACATTAAATATGTGTAATGAAAGGTTTATGATGATGACAAACTAGAAAATTATACCATAAATCACATTATCCTTTTTAAAAGATAGCATATTAAATATCAAGTGTTGTCAGCTAAGATTCACAAAAGATGCTCTCTTAAAATATTTATGTAAAACATGAACCCATTTCAACTATTTAATTGTAGTTAAGGTTTAAATCTGGGGGCTTCCCTGGTGGCTCAGTGGTAAAGAATCTGCCTGCAATGCAGGAGACCCAGGTTCAATGCCTGGGTCGGGAATATCCCCTGGAGGAGGGCATGGCAACCCACTCTAGTTCTCCTGCCTAGTGAATCCCACGGACAGAGGAGCCTGGCGGGCTGCAGTCCATAGGGTCGCACAAGTCGGACACGACTGAAGCAACTAAGCAGCAACAAGGTTTAAATTTAGATTAAAAGATTTGTGTGTAGAAGGGACATGTGTTCTGTTTTTCCCAATAACGTGTACATTATTTACAGTGTTTATGCTCAAAGGATATCCACATAAATGCATTTATTATTCCAACAAAAGTAGTCTCTTCCCATTTTACCAGTCCACACAGAACACTGATTAAACATTGCCACACTTTCGCCAGCATCATATCTGCTTCTTTAAATTTGATTCTCTTTCAAATTCTACATTTAATTTAGACAAATCTCAACTTTCTTTAGTTACATCACCAAGCATGCTTTTCTTATTTACTTTAACATGTTTATTGCTTGTGTTACTCTTGTAATCCCTGTGTCATACCTTTTACATTTCTTTAGAAGATTTCCATTAAGCTAATAGAAGTTTCTTGTGCCAGCCACTATTTCTTCTTCCCTCTTTTCCCCTCTTCTACAGTGAGTTATGACTGACTCAGAGGACAGTTAGCCATCACTCCAGGTTCTGCCAACAGGGGAGAGTTTGAACATTTCAAATAGTGGATAAACATTAATCTAGATATTTCTTTGGCACATACACTTTTTGTCAATTAGCCAAGTGTATCTAAATAGCTGAATATTTTTCAGCAGTGGGGAAAAAGTATCTAGTTGAAACACTGATTGTTTCACTTTGTATTAGTTATTAGAAATATACCTCTTAAGGAAAAGGTAAGCAGTCCTTTATGCTCCATACAGTATACAGTATTATACAGTAACGTCTAAAACTCATAAAAGTAAACATATGTGAATGTGCTTCTCATGGCATGTATTAGGAACAAAATGCATAATGAATTTTGAGGTGTAAGCTTCCAGTTCTCACGTTTGAATGATAAATAGTAATCAGTGGTTTGAAGTGACCAATAAGAACAAATTTCATGAGAAAGCGCACTCCGTTTTATCCACATCTTAAATAGTAGTTGCCAGCCTGCTTTTCAGCCCTAGATTGGAGTAACATCAGAAACTATTATTCAAGAGCTGAACTTTATTCTGTGTATTAGTACCAAAGCGTGAAGCTGCATTCCGATAACCATGATAAACACGAAATGGCACCATCTGTAGTTTTTAACCATTGCTGATGCTGTGGCAGACCTGAGAACCTCACATCTGTGGAGGACTGGACGGTCGGGGGATCTTGAAGCGTCGGATGTGTTCTGGTCCCTTCATCCTTGGGAGAAACGTGCTGTCCATGTGTCTTCACAGGGGAGGAGCTCTGCATGGGCCTCAAACGAGGCTGCACCCTGAACTGCCCCTTCGGCTTCCTAACAGACGCCTATGGCTGTGAGATCTGTCAGTGCCGCCCGCGCCCCAGGAAGTGCAGACCCGTAGTCTGTGAAAAGCATTGTCCATTTGGATATCTGTACGTATTTCTTAATCAGAAGAGCTCTTCTCCGTTGTCTGTAACTTGACGAAGTGTGTTACCTATTTTTGGAGGCTGTTTTTGTGTGTTTGTGAACAAATCAGTGATGTACTGAAGTCCGAAGTATCTATGCTTGTTTTGTTAGAGGAATCAGAAAGTGGGAAAAGGAGGTATGTCCAAGGGTAAGAATCAGGTTTTACTCTTCTTTGAAGACGGGCCAGAGCCTTGTTATGACACTGCCCTTGGGCCTGTTGGGTGAGATTCCCTATAGGCAGGGCCTTCGGACACTGCTGAAGGGAGTGGACCTGTCATGAGGCCCCAGAGATGTAAACTCTTCGACTCTGCACAGCTGTCCCAGCGACTCTTTTGTAATAACCTATTTAGTCCATACTTTAGGATGCCAAGCTGCTGATTTGCAATATGGAGCATCCTTACCTGCCTCCCTATCTTACCTTGATGTTTGTCTACAGTTTACACTATCCTTTTTTTTCAGTAGCAGTAGATTTTATGAATTTCCTTGGAGATAAGAATTATGACTTATATTTTCAAATATTCTTGATTGACTCAAACCCCATGAACACTCAGATTATTCTCGGGGGAAAATAGATATTTCACATTTGTTACTTTGCTGTCTGTCTTAGCATCTCCTTCTGCATGTGTCAAGTTGGTTCCTTAAAAATAGCCTTTCAGAATTTTTCTTTCTCATTCCTGCCTTGGTTCCTTCCATTTTAGTCTCTCTCCCTTTCCAATATGATATGTTTATATAATGCTAGTAGTATAAGGGACTTGGAGCCATCATCTCTTGCCCAGCACCTTAAAGGCACTGTTTTTATTCTTCCCCCTGGAAATTCATGTTTAACAGGGAGAAGGGAACCTTAATTTTAATTGGATAATTAAAGTTGGGAGACATTATTCTTTAAAATTCCCCAAGTTAACTAATAAATCATCATTTTTCTTAATCCTAAAATATGAATGCAAAACTAATAAAAGTAGAGTTATTTCTTAGCTTACTTGCTAATGTAGAATAAAGGATTATTATCATAATAGTACCTACAACCTCTTCCTGCAGCATTATAACAGTTTAGAACCCAGGCTGCACTCAAGTCCAAGCTTCATTTTGGAGAGGACTCTCTAGAAGATTGTAGATTCCACTTGATATTCCTGTCATTAAGCACATTCAAGGAGGACCAAGTTGAATGGCTAGCACATGTGTTTCAAGGACAGCCTCTGAAGGAGAAATCCTGGCCAGACACCACATGGGAGTATTAGGTTAATGCTCATGTATACCTGCTGGGTGGATCATTACTGTGTCTGTGCAGCAAATGCTCACACAAGGGAGGGGGGTGGAGAGAAGGAATGGATAGGTGAATAAATGAGTGTACAAACAAACCCATTAAAGACTTGTTAGGGCTCAAAAATGGCAGAGTCTATGGCATGAGTATGAACCATCCATTTAATCCGTTGTTTTCATTATATTGATGTAAACATGTAAACTCTGGTGTTGGTTCTCATTTCACTTAGCAGATAATAGTTTGTCACTGGGCAGGTATATACCAACATTTCCCACAGGGCTGTTTTCTTTTAGAACCTCTTAATTTGCCCAACATAAGAAAAAACAGGGTTTATTTATTTATTTATTTTTAGTTGAGCACACCGTTGCCTTTTAGGGCTCCCTGGGATGAAACCTGAAGGTAGCTAGACTTAACCCCTCCTTCTCTGCTGCCCAGGAAGCCCAGCTAGGGCAAAGCGTGTGGAGGAGATGTTAAGTCTAAGAGAGGACCCGGAGCTGCAGATAGTGAACAGAAGGAAGAGGAGAGCAGATGAACACCTTTTGTAGCAGAGAAGATCATTCTCCTTTTAGAGAAAACAAGGAATTGTTGCTAAGAATTTTTTTGTCCACTTGAACCATGGTGATATTTTAATAAGCACGTAATTATTTAATATCATCTTCCTGGTCAGCGCAAAATTTAGGCACCCTGGTTTATTAAAGGGAAAAAAAAATTATTCATCCAGCCATTTTCCTTTATTCTCTGTGCCTCAGTCATGCCCCATAGTTTTTCAATTGGTATTCTTTACTGGTTAATGAAATAACTATTGGACATTGAGTATAGAACTTCTCAGATGTTTTATTCTTCATCATGTCTGTGTGTCCTTTAGCTCTGTCTATCTACTACAAGATTCTATAGATATCTCAATAAAATGTTTACTGATGTCTGAAATTTCTTAAGAGAATGTGGTCATGTGAGGAAGGCAGTGGCCCTAACAAAAGAAGGACTTCTGCCTTTAATGCTGGCCTCCAACATTGACCAGCCATCTGTCCTTCACCTTCTTATTCATGAAGTTGCACGTTCATCTTCTTTTGTACTTGGTACCACTTTTCCTAATCAAATCAACAGTCATATCATTGAGATTCTGATAGTCATATCCTAGACTCCTCATTGCTTGGACAATTCTAACCCTTGGCCATGGGTGGATGGTGGTCATGGCCCCAGGGAGCTAATTACACGTCGCTCCAGAGGGTCGTGAGAGAAGAAGGTCAAGTCATTCTGCTTAATGACAACAATACCACTTCCGTGACCCTGGGGGTGAGCACTGGGGCGTCATTTGAGACTTTCGGATTTTCTGACCTCTGACAAAATTTTAATTACTCAGGAAGAATAAGCACGGCTGTGACATCTGTCGCTGTAAGAAATGCCCAGAGCTCCGGTGCAGTAAGATCTGCTCCCTGGGTTTCCAGAAGGACAGTCATGGCTGTCTCATCTGCAAGTGCAAAGGTAAGTGCCAGTGCATGCCCTTTCCCCAGGAACCAAGAAAAAGACAGCCTGTCAATGAAACAGTTTCACTGGTCATTGTCCGCTCTGACAACACCATCACTCTCTAGGGGACCATCTCTTGCCACTCCGTGGACTGTAGCCCCCACTGCCCACCCCACTTGGTTTTAGAGAACCCCATGGATAGAGGAGCCTGGCGGGCTACGGTCCATGGGGTCTCAAACAGTTGGACAGACAGCACATAAGACAAAGTAGAGCGAAAGGAGGAAAATTCAGTTATAAGCCTGCCAGTAGGAGAGACACGGATTTGTAAGGGTTTTTTCCTTCCATTTTTCAAAATTGAGGGCATATTTACATGAATTATTTTCACGGTCCTGTCCCGTATCACGAACCGTGCTATGTAGACGGGATTTTTGGTGACTGAGTAGCGTTGCCTGTCCAGACACTGCAGGCTGTTTCTCCTGTGTAGTAGCTGCTGCTTCACCAGCCTGCCTTCTGTCTGTCCAGAGGTCTCTGCCTCCGCCGGGCCACCCGTCCTATCCGGCACATGTCTGTCCATGGATGGCCATCACCATAAAAATGAGGAGAGCTGGCATGATGGGTGTCGGGAATGCTACTGTCACAGCGGACGGGAGATGTGCGCTCTGATCACCTGCCCCGTGCCTGCCTGTGGCAACCCCACCATTCACCCGGGACGCTGCTGCCCATCGTGTTCAGGTAAAGGCTGGCTGACGGCCCGTTTGCTCCCTGAGCAAGCGACTTCCGCCTGCTAGCGCCTCATCACGTCTCTCACTCGGGGGGGAGTGCAGGGGACGACCCCTGGAACACACTTCACCTCTCTGGTTTTCATCAGCAGTAGCCACAAGCGTCAACAGGGCATGATAAATGATTAGCCAGAAACCACTAGACTATTCTAGAGCTCTAAAAGCACTCTCCTAAGTTTTGAAGATTTGAACTCCCTAATATTGGTCTTTGAACTCCATTTGTATAAAGGTTTGTGGTCTTACGTACTTAAAACTCCAGCTCTCCACTTTATGGATAGTGTATTGAGGCTGAGTGTGTTAGTTTATTGGAGGGGCTTGGTGCTGATCTTATTCCATGAAAGCTTTTTATTTATAAAGTAGTAATCGAGAGGGAGAGAATTACTAAAGTCTGTGGCTATTGCTTTTTTTTATTCCTAATTAATAGACATATGGCAGTCTTGCCAAATGGAGATGTTTAGAGTGACCACATATCCAAAACATTTAAAATCATAATAATGCTCATCAAGATAAGTTAGTAGAAGAACAGATTTATAATTCACAGTGCTCCAAATTATGGTTGTCCATAACAGTAATTATTACGATAATACCTCATCTAGTACCTTACATGCAAAGAGCTCAGCACGGTTTTATATTTATTATTTCTTCCACTAAGTGGAGGCCACTGAGTTAGGGAAAAATAAACTCAGGCAGATTTTCATTTGGAAAACAGACACAGAGATTAACTCTCTTAACCAAAGTAAAATAGTGCGTCAGCTGGCAGGCCAGAGAGACGTGAAGTCTCCTGAGTCTTGCATCAGATTTCTTTTACAGTTGAAATGTACTGTCTGAGTTTGGAGTAGTGAAGGTATTTCCCCTGGTCAGTCCTGGTTCTGTATCTCCCTCTGCCTGTGCAACAGGTACACTCAAGAACCTGAGACCTGGGCCTTTGGCAGCAAGGCAGGCTCCGCCTGGGAGGGAAGGCGCCACACACTAGCACCTGGGTCTGCACCTGCTTTGCCTGCCAGGGTGGGAGTGGGCAGAGGGGCACTGGAAGTCCTTCTCAGCCCTGAGAGTCTGCGTACCTCGATACCTAAGGAAAGTGCCAGGCAGCCTCCATGCCCCTATGATAGTGGCCAGATTGGTTCTGTTTCCCCTGGTTAAGCCAGATGCGCTCTGTATCAGAACTGTTTCCTGGTTCATGTTTTGCTAGTTAAATATGAAAAACCACCAGTGTCTACCGAAACAGAAGATAAATGAACAAATGTAATGAGACAGAACTGATTTGACTCTTAGGGGAAAGAAAAATCATTTATTCCAGTGAAGACCCCCGTGCTTTAATTATGAGCATGAAAGTGTAGAGTGTGGCCTGCATCTGGGTCTTTGCTAAACTTGGTACTCAGTGAAGAACTCTAACTGGTGGAAATGCAAAGATATTACTGAGAATAGATGACTGACTTGAGTATTGAAAGTCAGTGAAACCAAATGTAGTTTTCTCTATTACAGAGATATGAAAAGTTCTTACATGAACACACACAGAATTAGCGGTGTGTAATTGTGGATGAGTGACTATCTAGATAACACATACAAAAACATATAGGTATTAACATATATAGATATGTAGGTATGTTTTCTTCCAGAAATCTTTAGTGAGTTGCCATGTATGGAACTTTCTGAATAGATACCCCTGCACTGATACATTCATGGACTCCTACTCCTACTTTAAAGAGTATTTTCTTCTGTCTTCTATTCAAAGATCAGCTATTTTTCCTTCTGAGATAAGTAAGCAACTCTGAACTCTTCTGATAGACGATTCATTAGATGATATGGTTTCTCAGATTTTTTTCCCCTATCTCTCTTACCTTCTACCTTTTACTTTTTCTACCTTTCAGTTTTTCTGTCACATCTGATCACTCATGTTTTGCCTTGAGGTACATGGATGTATATAGCAAAGGAAATCAGAGGGTAAGGCACCTGCAGACACATGTCATTTTTCTTCTGACCATTTTCCCGAGTCATCCACATTTAAAAGGGCAGCAATTCTCAACCCTCTGCAAGTCCTTTCCAAAGGGAGCCTCTTTCCAACATTAGTGCACTGATACTGTTTGGAACAATTTTATCTTTTCCTGTAAGCCATGAGAAATGTACTTTATCTCATACCAGCCCAATTTTTATTCTAATTATCTTCCTCTCTACTTCCCTCATATACTAGAATGTCTGGCCCAGTTGCTTATGCACATAAGTGTTGGCTGATGTCAGTTTTCTGTGGTATGTACACTTGGTCAAAGTTCCAGTCTTTACTAGCTCCCTGGAGACAAAGCTGTCTTAAAAGTTACCTTCTTAGCTGGACCTGGGCCCACACCACTGTATCTCCTCAGTATTGCTAACTCTCAGGCTGAACACTACTTTGAAAGACATAGCCCATGAGTTCTTAGGAGATGTCAGCTCCGAGCATCTCTGCACAAACAGCGTAGTTCTTCTGGGGCCCGATCTCCGCTGAGCTCCAGGCTTGAGCCCGCCGCAGTGTCTGCAGACGGCTGCTCTTCAGGGTTCCCCCCTGTCAGCACCTTCTGGAAACGCCTGTTGTGTTTGGATGATACGAACATGGTTAATATCTTCATATTTCTCATTTCCTCAGCACAACTTCAGGGCAACTCCCAGTGCCTCTTCAGACATTTCCAGCATTAAATTCACTATCATTATCATCTCACCAGGAGCTCCAAATCACCCCTCCACTGGGGAAAAAGACCTCATACTTACTGTCAACCTCTAAGCGTTTACCTCTCTTGATCGTATCTCCGAATGTTTAGTCTCAGGTGAGGTTTCACACTGTAGATTCTGAAAAAGCATTCCTGCTCACTGGGCTGACAGCTGGTCTATAGTGGGGTGTGTCCCGCTTAACAGTAGGACTTATTTCTGAGCCTAAAAGGACTCAGGGCCCCAAAGATAATGAAGAGGATGAAGCACAAATCAGTTGGCAGTTCTGTTTAATCTATAGGCACGTTCATGATGCAAAGAAGCATAGACTTAGGTTCAAATCCCTTGTCTCCCCTCAATATTCTGAGTTCTCAGTTTCGTCATAAGTAAAATAGGATAACGCTACCTGTTCACACAGCTGGTGTAAGGAATAAACGAAGTACCATATGTAAAGTACTAAACATGGAAACCGGACCATAGTGAACATTCAGTTAGTGAGAGATCTTTATTCTAGACAGTCCTACACATTCACAGACATCCCCTAAGAGGCTCCTGTTTCCTTCCACAGTGAGAGTCCCTGTAATTTAATTGTCTCAACAGATTCTGTCATTCCATGTTGACAGACTCGAACCATTTCCTGAAAAAATAGCTCTTCTGCCTTTATTTCTGTGCATGGAACGTTTTCTTCCTGTCCTCGGGGTAGGAGCCACCAGCTCGTCTCCTCTGTCCCTCAAAGCCCACAGCGCCGGGTTCTTCACCAGCTGGTGAGACTGCAGCCGGATCATTTCCTGTGTTTGGATCTTCTCTCGTTCCCCAGATGACTTCGAGGTGCAGAAGCCGGAGCTCAGCACGCCCTCCGTCTGCCACGCCCCCGGGGGCGAGTACTTTGTGGAGGGGGAGACGTGGCACATTGACGCGTGCACCCAGTGCGCGTGCCACGGCGGCCGGGTGCTGTGTGAGACGGAGGTGTGCCCGCCGCTGCTCTGCCAGGACCCCGCCCGCACCCAGGACTCCTGCTGCCCGCAGTGCCCAGGTAACGGGCGCGCGCCTCGGGAGGCTGGGCCTCGGGGAGGCGCGGGGCGGGCAGCGCGGGGGCCGCAGCCCGAGCCTCGTCCTCCTGCAAGACCAGGGGGCCGGGTGGAGCCCCATGTGGGAGCGTGCCAGGCCCAGTCACCAGTATCCCGGGCGGGAGCGACCCGGGCAGCCGGCTTCCTAAATCCACTCCCTTCTGTCGGTCACATGTTTATGCCATCAGTATGCTTTGCACCAGAGATGACTTTGAACAATAACAGAAAATTGTTTCTGTCTTTTTTTTCTCTTAACCGTAAATCTGAGACTCAAGAGAGAGTCCTGCTGCACCAAATTATTCCAAATGATTTTGCTATTGTGAAAAGTCATCTTTGTCATTGCAAAATGTGAAGAGCAGTAATTGATAAAGAATGTAACTTAAATTCTTTGAAAAATGTAAGATATATGTGTTTGATGAAGAGCCTTTGTTAAACAGAAGAATTGCTAAAATATGCATAACACCCACATTTTCAAATCTGCAGTGCTTAAGATCCAAAAGTATTAAGTGACCAGCACTGCATATGTACAAAGAACACTACTGTTGTCTTTTTTTTTCCAGTCCTCAGATAATCTGGCCTTAGCAGATGAATTTATAGTCATGTAACAAATACAATGAAATTTTGTCAGACTTTTAAACATAAGTTGCTGATCTTGCAACTAAAGTAGCAATTCTAATACTAGAATATATAACTTTTTTCCAGAATATACTTAATTTGTACATTTATCATTACCAAGTAGATAGCACACTAGTGTTGTTTTGCTGTTGCTTAGTCTTTTATCTTTTCAACTTAAATCATTTATTTTCTAAATGTATATTCTTAAAGCATTTCTGCTCAGTAAAACAAAAACCCTTGCATTTGATTAGTTTCTTTACATTGGATTGTCTAGTCAACCAACTGGAATCTCTTATTCTGTCATTATATAACCAGCATAGTTGATGTCCAAAATCTTCCTGGGTTCACATTGATGATATTTTAAATTGCATCAGGTGAAATTGTAGGGATAGCCACATTTTTGCTGTTATCATCATGCCCTGCTGCTCAGGTATTATCTTAGTACAGAGTCTTTGGTGTAATTTTCAACCATGTTAGTCTGAAAAGCTTAGTTAGTGTGACATCTTTTCTAATATAAGTAATCATTCAGATGTGTTATGTTATTAGGATATACCCTGGAAATGACAGAGCTAGTCACTTAGTCATGTCTGACTCTTTGCGACCCCCATGGACTGTAGCCCACCATGCTCCTCTCTCCATGGGATTCTCCAGGCAAGAATACTGGAGTGGGGTTGCCATACCCTCCTCCAGGGGATCTTCCCCACTCAAGAGATCAAACCTCGTCTCTAACGTCTCCTGCATTGGCAAGTGGATTCTTTACCACTAGTGCCACCTGGGAAGCCCGATCTTAGGATACTTGTATTATAATATTGTCCCAAAATGATATATAGGCAATAAAACCAGAAGAATTGCGTCCCTTGTAGTGATTGTGTCTCCTCGGATGCTTTGTCAGTCCCTCTCTCCTTAACTTACACTCTCATCTGGCCTGGTTTAGAACAAGGTCTAGAAGTGGACTCATGAAGAAAGATTGAGCATCCCTGTAGGTGAAGATAAAGGGAGAAAATAGAAGAGCACTTCTTTCTTTTCCACACTTTTAAAATTCTCATTCATTTTTGATATTTTAAAGTTGGAGAGAAGCATAGCACAGAAGAAAGAGGGGGCTGGAATAGAAATAAAAAGAATGAATGAACGCCAGTGAAAGAACTGGTAAAAAACAGAATAAGTTAGTTAACACACTATTGACCGGGGGATTTTTGTAGAAACTAATGCCTATGACCGGCAATTTATTATGTAAGTGAACATTGAAACATCTCTAGTCAATAATGTTTGGGTCACAGAAAACATACTTATATGTTTCTAGTCAGTAACTTGTTAATATTTGGAATCAGAGGTATAAAGAGGGGTTCTCCTTTCTTCCTAAAAATGGAAAGAGGCCCAACGAAGGAAGATACCATGGGCAAGATACCAGATGACACCTTCATCAGGGTTCAGTTAGTCTGCTGCCCTTGGGGCAGACGCTGCATCTCAGCTGCAGCTCTCACTCCAACTCTGCTGGCCCTCCCCTGAGGTCCCCTCCAGACTCAGGGGACCTCACTAAGAGGTGTGTGAGATATTCGTTTCAGCTGCTAGTTCATGATTTCATCGCTGCTTCCTCTTGTGAGTTTTCAGACACCAGGTTGGGTGTTGCTTGCAAGAGCTAAGCTGTCATAACCCACAGAAACCTCGTGCCAGTTTGCAGAACCTCATGTAGACTAGTGTGAGTTGCCCTGATTGCCAGCCACATCAAAAGTTAACGTCAGTCAGTCTCTTAAAAAGAACTTAGCCCTCAACATGGATGACCCAGAAAAGGTCCCTGAGAAAGCAGTCCCGTCTTCCCATCTTTAACTCACATGCATGTGATCCAGTTTTCCTAAAACTGAGCCTGGAGCACTTTTGGAGCAGTGGAAACCAGTGGCTGTTCTTTCTCTGTCGCTGCCTTCAGGACTGGCAGTAGGAGATACAGTTACACAATTTGGTCTCTCAGCCCCAAAACAAAGCAGCTACCCCACTTCTCATAGACACTCTCCTTGTCCAGTCAAACTTGTTGCTGGGGGGTGTACTCATGAGGGAAACAGAAAGTGAAGCACTGAGAGCTTCTGCAGGACTGTGATAACTACATGTTTATTAAAGAGGAGACTTTATGAAGTTGATTCTGAGAAGAACAGATGATACTTCTGTCCCTGTGTCCATTGAGAAAATGGGATTCTCTTCAAGAATTGCACCTTCTAGACTCAAGTGCAGAGGTGGTTAGAAGAGCTCTCTTGTCGGTGACATTGCTCAACCAGGAACCTCACCCACTTGTACTTTGCTTTGTTATATCCCATCAGCTTTCTGCTTGAGTTAACAGTTCTCAAGTCACTTCAGTGAATGCCAAGACCCAGAGAGAGATCCGGGGTTTTCTGGCAACGTTCTTTTCTGTTAAGTTGTTGCAAGATCTCAAGACCCTCTGGTCTGTCTATACGTAGGAAAAACATACAAGACTTGCAGCTAGTTTCTCTGTAGGTACATCCTCAGGAGTTACTACATTCCCCATTCACCTTTTAGCCATTAATGTGAATACCTAAACATTGAAGTGTCACATGCGGTTTAGAAGTCTGTTTGGGTGTTGGTTGGTTAGGACTGCATGGGGCTGCAAATAGGAGAAAACTCAGCTCAGTTTTTAAACAAGTAGAGGTTTCTTTTCCATGCATTATGGGAAGCTTGGAGCCAGATGTTGACCACATTAATTTAATATCTTAGTGATAGCAAGGGCTCTCTTTTACAGATATGAGAAGGATATTACAGCTACAGGCCACAGGCTCATATTCAAGGCTGGAAGGTTAGTGAGCGAGCACACTTTGTGTGGGGCAGAGTGAAGCTCACTGTGTTACACGGTGGGTACCCTGCAGCGTCGTCTTTCCCCTGCTGACCTTCTGTTCTCTTTTGCAGATGAACCTCTCCAGCCTTCCTCATCCCACAATGACAGTGTGCCTAGTTACTGCAAAAACGATGAAGGGGATATATTCCTGGCAGCTGAGTCCTGGAAACCCGACGTGTGTACCAGCTGCGTGTGCATGGACAGCGTCATTAGCTGTTACTCTGAGTCTTGCCCTTCTGTATCCTGTGAAAGACCTGTGTTGAGAAAAGGCCAGTGTTGTCCCTACTGCATAGGTAAGACCAAGAAAAAAAATCCTTTCTCTTGCCCAGCGACCACTAATTCTCTATTGACAGCTATATGCCTAGATCAGTTAGTAATTTTGAAATCCGTTTTTCTGGTTGACATACCACACAGACCCAGTGTAGGTCACAACAGGAGGAGCAAAGATGTGAAAGGTGTATTCCCGAGGTAAAACATGTTGAGAGTACAGAAATGCTTTCTGAGGATGTCATAATGTTATAATGCCATCAGGTTCTACTGGGCTCCTTTGGCATTTGGGCATTTTCAGTATTAGAGTCAGAACACTCTTCCTTCACCCTGTTATTGACTGTTATGCCCACACAGAACCACCATGTCTCGTATCAGAGTACACTTAGGGCTTGAAGCTTGCCACTGCCTTGAGATCCGCCAGATACCAGATACTGATTTAATCTCCCCGTTCTTCCTCTGTCTGCTAACACTTAATTGATTCTGTTTAGACCATGCAGTTGTCCGTGTTGAGGGCTTAGGGACACAGAGGGAGGCCTGTGTCACTGACGGAGCCCTCTCCTTCATGTGACCCACGGGGATGCGTCTTACAATCAGAGGACATACGTATATTAGCCCCTGACAGCTATACCAAAACTAGTCCTATGCACACAAGCCAGATACTGTTCTGGAGTCCGAAAGGTGAGGCTCAGACAGCTGGCAGCTCTGATACAAGCACAGTCCCTACTCCCAAGGTTCTCACTCTCTCTGATTGCTTCTGTCTCAAGTAAAACTCATAAAGTCAAGTGAAAGACAATGACGTATCTCAGTCCAGTTGTGAACCTATAATCAGAGTTAGCAGGTGAAAAATTAGGCAAGCTGCATTAATGGCAGGCATCATGCATTTATTGTTGAAGATATTTGCATGCTTTCTAGATGCAAGTCAGTGCATATATTTGGAATAAATGCGTGATGAGGAGGAGAAATCCTCTGGCCACAGGACTTTGTAGCAGCCTGTGTAGATGAATCAGTAAATGGCGCTCAGGTGCCCATTGGCCACCACTCAAGCTTCTCAGGATAGCTCCTTTGGCCACTCTCTGGGGTCACTCCGTCTGAACACTTATTCTGCACGTTAGTATACAAGAGAGAGAAAGATTTTAAAACACAGTTTCTGGTCTCAGGAATTTTACAGAGCTTTATTTTCTCAGTGTCATGGTTAGGGAATATTAAAAATTATGTGTGAAAATGGATTCTCTTCTTTTCATAGAGTGTCTGTCCAATTTATTCTTTAAACTGTGCTTTTGTGAGTGAAGTGGGGACTGTTCATAATTTTGGTGGGACCGTGGCTCTATACCAGGGGCGTCCCAAGCCAGTGGGGACCTGTGGCTGCCCACCTCTTAGTGACAGGGATGGTAGATCTGCTGTAATACCTGTAAGCTTTGTAGCTTATAAGCAGAGCCAAAAATGTATCAAGGCATCTGTCCCGCTTACTGCTACATATCTTCTCAGAGAGTTGACTGGCATTCATCTTGTTAAAAATGGCATAGCCTTTGATGAGATCTGAATGAAAAATGTAACCAGGTCACTATTTCAGACCAGGGCATTGATAGAGGGGGCAGAAATGTACAGCCAGGACCAGCATATTGAAATACCAAAACTACTGTCCTAAAGGAGACAATTTATAAATCAACCAGGAGTACTTGGATCACAGTTGGAAACCAGGGCCCAGGAAACCTGAGAATTCTGTAACCTTCAGAGGAAAAACCCAGCTGTGAATTTCTCATGTGTTGAAACTCTCTGATTTTTTTTTTAAGATAAAAAAGTTCCTGTTGTGTTTTGCTACTTAATTGGTAAATATGTGATTAGTAAGTTGCTCAACTAATTAATGTGTCCATGTGATAATAGTAAATCACTTTACTATCTCACAAAACCAGTTTAACAAATTGATACTTATGGAAAGAAACCTGCATATCATAGTATTCTGTGTTGTCTTTTTTTTTTTTTTTTGCTTTTGCTTTCATATTTTCCTATTCCAATTCTGGCATCTAGACTGTACATTCTTCTTTAGTGTAGGGAGGAAAATACCAGTTTGGCCTCAATTTGTGATTTTGATTTCAAGTTAGATTATAAGCACTTTCACTAAATTGAGGTTCACAGAAACTCATAATGACAGAGTAGAAATTTTAATTCTGTTACAACAATCCCCACCCCCTCCCCACCCCCCACTGCCCTGGCCACATTGATGCAGGTATAACTGTATTATATAAACCTATGAAGTTTCTTCTGCTGAACGTACTGGGGATCTTTAGCAGTTGATGAGTAATACTGTGTGCTGTTATCCTCACATTCACCTTAATTGCTTCATACCTGTTTTATTTCTGAAATAGTCATTGTTGTTATCATTTAGTTGCCGAGTCATGTCCAACTCTCTGCAACCCTATGGACTGTAGCCCGCCAGGCTCCTCTGTCCATGGGATTCCAACAGGCAAGAATACTGGGGTGGGTTACCATTTTCTACTTCTCCAACCCAGGGATGGAACCCAGTTCTCCTGCTTGTTAATCCAAGCAGATTCTTTACCACTGAGTCACCTGGGAAGCCCTGAAATAGTCATTAGGAGCCTCTGTATGCATGATGCTGCTGCTGCTGCTGCTAAGTCGCTTCAGTCATGTCTGACTCTGTGCGACCCCACAGACGGCAGCCCACCAGGCTCCCCCATCCCTGGGATTCTCCAGGCAAGAACACTGGAGTGGGTTGCCATTGCCTTCTCCAGTGCATGAAAGTGAAAAGTGAAAGTGAAATCGCTCAGTTGTGTCCGACCCTCAGCCATGGACCGCAGCGTTCCAGGCTCCTCCGTCCATGGGATTTTCCAGGCAGGAGTACTGGAGTGGGGTACTATTGCCTTCTCTGCTATATGCGTCATACTTTCTTGCAATTAGCCTTTCAGATTGGGCTTCATTCTTTCTCCCAGCTAATATTCAAGCATATGAAGTCAAATTCAGTCCATGACTGTGATATGAGGATTTTCTTAACCTCCAGTTTGCTCCCTTCTCCTCTCTGGACTTCTTCTCTTGTCAGCTTCCCATCAGCGTGGTCGCTCTGTAAGGGCACCAGGCCTGGGCAGCAGTAGCACACCTGTGGGCAGATGTCAGCTCTGCCCCACTGACGAAGTCTGCTTCCCCATCCATGTCATCGAGCAAAGGGAAGAAGTGGGAAGGCCATCATTCTGCATGTCATAAAGCTCCCAATGGCTTCTCAGCAGGCTCCAAGGACCAGTGCTTCACTGTCTCCATTCTAGGCTTTCTCAGTGTGAACCCAGCTCCTTGTTAACCCAGGCAGTCTGTTCCCAGGGTCACGTGTACCTCCGCCAAGCCTACAGCACTAACCTTACCATAGCTGCAGATCTCCTCCCTGGGTGCATTTTCTTCCAAATCAATCAAATATAGATTTCTAAAAACCAGATACCTACCTTTAATCTGACTTCTTTTTTTAGTGATAAAACCTCTGAAGAAAAGTGTTCCTGCTTTCATCTTGTAAAGCCATCTTTTTTCTTACCACAAGAGAATTGAAAAGGGTAATCCTGCTAAACATAGTATTATTACAAATGTTTGGTGTTCCTTTCAGATAAATTATCAAGTCACTAAAGTGCAATGATAATGCTTCTCTCTAATGTGTGAAGGCCTCATATTATGTGTGCTAATTTAATAGAATGTGTAATACAGACATAATTAATAGGATTGATGATTAATTTTGAAAAGTGAACAGCTTTGTCTAATTACTTATAATACCCATCATTAAGGAATTCATCTTTGTACTGGAAAGAAGCTAGGTAGTAATTACCCAATCATTTTAATGGAACATCTTCAGATTCTTGAATTTTTTCTATTCCAGCTTCCTACACAAATACATACAAACTTAGATTTTATTCTCATAGGCTTTTTGACTGTCATGATGGCTTAAAGAAAGGAGAGAGATGACTTGGATGTAGCTCAGGTGGGGATAAAAGGCCTGGTAGGAATTTTAATGTGTGATGGCAGATTTGACACATGGTTCCTTAGAAACAGCAGATGCCTTCTCCATGTCAGACGTGCAAGGTAGCATCTGGGGTCTTATCACTGACTACATGCTACATGCCTTTTTGGAAACTTCCTAAAGAAAAAACTTATTTCAGTGCTTCAGTGATATCTTTATCCCATCGCTGCTAAAGGGCAGCAGGTGGTACCAGCAGCACTTCTGTGCCTGAGGGGACGCTTGTCCTGACGCATCACCATTGCTCTGATGTCTGTGTCGGTGATGCGTCTGCCAAGGGCCAAACTAGCGTCTTCTCTCAGCAGTCCAGCAGATCTGCACCATGTCCAGGAGCACAGTCATTCCCGAATGTTATATTCACAACTGTTATCTTTATATTAGGTAATATAAAACATTATAAAACTGTTAGTATCTATTACTATAGATATCTGTAACATTATAAAATATTATAAAGAAAGGGCACTACACTGATCATAAAGATGCTTCTTCATTTAATGTTTGGGGTCTTCAAGCCCATATCACTGCTGCATCATCCCTGATGACTTTGGAATGTAGATGTTCAGGTGTCCCCCCGACCCCCCACCAGGTGAGGAGCTGAATAAGCAGCCCTTGTGTTGGCCAAGGCATAAGTATGACTCAGTGCATAGAATGCAGTAAGTCCCCAGCATGTGAACCTTGGAGCTGCAAACTTCAAAGATGAAAACATGCGCTCACATGTCCAGTCACGTCAGTTAGTTTGCATGTCTGGCGTACGTTGTCACATTCATGGACCCTCTACGAGTGGCTGTGTTCTTATGTACCTTACTGCATAGGACTGAATAGAGTACAGTAGTACAGTGTCTTTATTTCAAGCCCGAGATGTCCAAAAACAAGCATAAAAGCAGCAGTGATGTAGCTGGCGTTGTATTGTACTTGCCAAGGTAGTGTCCTATAAGGTTAAAAATGTTTTCTCTGTTTCTTTGTGTCTGTTTTTTATGTATTATTTGTGTAAAAAGTATTATAAACCCATTACGGTATAGTACTATATGCATGCTTAGTTGCTCAGTCGAGTCTGGCTCTTATGCCGCTGCATGGACTGTAACCCACCAGACTCCTTTGTCCAAGGGATTTCCCAGGCAAGAATAATGAAGTGGGCTGCCATTTCCTTCTTCAGAGAATCTTCCTGACCCAGGGATCAAACCCGAGTCTCCTGTGTCTCCTGCATTGCATATGGATTCTTTACCTGCTGAGCCATCCAGGAAGGCTGTTTAGCCAATTGTGTTAGTTGGGTACCTGGGCTAACTTTGTTGGACTTCTGAACAAATTAGACTTACAGATGTGCTCTCGGAATGGAACTCGTCCGTATGTATGGGACTTGCTGAATTGTCTTGAAACTTAGCATTTGGCAAGCATTTTTATTTCTTTGTAGCTGTGTGTTATTTTATAAAATGTCTGAGGTCAGATATTTAGAGCCAGGTTTGTTGGCTGGAAATCCCTGAGTCACTGCATCTTTCTCATTTAAGTTTTTGTCAAAGGCTTAGTTGTTTTGGGAGGATAGTCATATTTCTTTTGTGTGTTTGTCTACACATACACATGTATTTCATAATTTGATGTGAACAAAATTATACTCCTGATTACATGTCTTCAAGTCATCAGTATCTTTTAAGTGTCTTCAAGTATCTCATATCTTTAAGGATCTGTGAAAATGAGTTCTAGTATAGATGGTACATGAAAAAGTGGTTTTCTTATGGGTTGTATCAAAATATCTGTCTGTTTAGAGATAAGCTACTTTTATGTTTTTATATGTCTTATATTAACATTTGAGTTGGAGCTTTCAAGTGGAGTCCAGCTGTTTTAGCACTCAATTGTACTGGTGTCTTTATATTTCCTCTCCACAGTGATCTTTAACTAGCAAATGATTAATAATATTTCTCCTTGGTTAGGAGACTTACCAAGACTTACAACTTGGTAATGACTACGCTTTATATCAATCTATCATACTACATTTGTTTTTGCCTAGATTTACGTTTATTTGTTTAGGTATTTTTTCTTAGAGATGAATATAAATACTGTCTCTTTGGAACATCTGTTGATTATTGTGTATTTAACTCAGCCCAAGAATCAAACAGGAAATAGTTAATACAGCATCCCTAAGATATACAATCCATAGGACTAAATGTTGTCCATTTTTAAGCCATCATGTTATAATACTAGCATCTTCATTGGAACACTTTTCACAGCTATTTCTCCAATATGTTTTCCTAAAATTAAAACTTCTGTGTGTTGGGAAGAGAATGTACTTTAGAGCCAAGTTGTTATGACCCGATCTCTGGCACATTCTACCTGTAGGTCCTGGTGATAAGACATAACTGTAGCTCAGTTTTCTCATCTGTAAGATGAGAATAATATTGTTCTGTACTTCACTAAAGTTCTATGAAAATTAAGTGACATACATATGTGCATGCATGCTTAGTCACTCCATCGTGTCTGTAGCTCATCAGGCTCCTCTGTCCATGGGATTTTCCAGGCAAGAATAATGGTGTGGGTAAGCCATTCCCTTCCCAGGGAATCTTCCACATCCAAGAATCGAACCTGGGTCTCCTGCACTGCAGGCAGATTCTTTACTGTCTGAGCCACCGTATTTATGAAAAGTCCATACATATGTGAAGTCTGTTTGTTGCTCAGTCATGTCCATCTCTTTGTGACCCCATGGACTGTAGCCTGCCAGGCTCCTCTGTCCATGGAATTCTTCAGGCAAGAATACTGGAGTGGTTAGCCATTCCCTTCCCTAGGGGATCTTCCCAACCCAGGGATCAAACTCAGATCTTCTGCATTGCAGGCAGATTCTTTACCACTTGAGTCACCAGGGAAGCCCAGTATGTGAAAGCTCCTTAAGATGGTAAATGAGTGAGTGAGTGAAGTCGCTCAGTCGTGTCCAACTCTTTGCGACCCCATGGACTGTAGACTACCAGGCTTCTCTGTCCATGGGATTCTCCAGACAAGAATACTGGAGCGTTGCCATTTCCTTCTCCAGGGGATCTTCCCAACCCAGGGATCGAACCCAGGTCTCCCGCATTGCAGGCAGACGCTTTACCCTCTGAGCCACCAGGGAAGCCCTAAAATGGTAAATAGGATATGAATATGTACTGGCTCAGAGTTACAGCTCTTGAACACATGGTGCACCTGACCTAGGTGACAGACACCACATGGACTCTTCATATCTCACTTTATGTACAGCACCCACCTTTCTGCAAGAGAAACTGGATATCACATCCCAGTGATGAATTTTTGAAGGATGCAACTATCTGAGAAAACACTTTGGTGATATACTTCATCCTGCACACTTCTAGCTTAAATAAATAGCCCATGATGCCCTCAGTCACCTTATCATGACCCCAGTGGAAGCCACGTGCTATCTGCAGGTTTGTTTTGCAGCTGGGTGGTAGCAGTGCCTGGCCCCCAGGCCTCAGAGCTTCACTTTCCTTCCATGCCTCTGGACATCACACAGAAGAGAGAAGGAGCTCCTTTGTCTTTCTGCTTGTGTTGAGAGGCTAGTCCCATTTGAGGAGTCCGTGGACTCATTGTATAGGGTCCGCTGTGATTCCTCGAAGCAGAGGATGTGGTGTTTACTATCAGGGGAGGCACCTGAATGCTTCCTGCATGTTCTTCAGAGCTCTAGCTCCCTTGGGGTCCCTGCTCTGCAACCCCATGGTCACAGACAGTGCCAAGTGATTTGAGCAAAAGGAAAGAAGGATGCTTTTCTGTGTATTGTTTGGAGGGTGTAAGACGGACAACATTCGGTTGTCATGCACTATACTAACTTTGGAACTGGTCTAAAGTTGTCCTGACAAAAATAAACAGGGTTTGATTTCAGTTTGTTTAGATCGCGCCCGCCACCCTAGGAAGCATCTCATCTTACTTATCCCATAGGCAGCTTTCCCCTCTCACTTCTGTATCCTTTCCAG
Source organism: Dama dama (assembly GCF_033118175.1). Taxonomy (NCBI): domain Eukaryota; kingdom Metazoa; phylum Chordata; class Mammalia; order Artiodactyla; family Cervidae; genus Dama; species Dama dama. The sequence goes on along the minus strand of NC_083691.1, from coordinate 84,412,833 downwards.
GCCCCTGGCTGTGTAAACAGAAATTCAAGTTGTTCTGGTTAACTTGGGGGAAACTTCTGAGTGGCCTGTCTTTATTTGAGCTTCGGCTCTGTGTTCTTACTTTAAAGATGTCTGTTACACAGAAGGGAGACTGGCACCGGTGCTTACGGAGTATTAGCAGGTGCCTTTTGCCTCTGATTTCTGCCCAGGGGGGCCAGCCCTGATTGTGCACCCTCTAATGAGCAGGGAGGACCCCTTTAGCAGGATTACATTTCAGTGACAAAATGCAATCAGACCTGAAGTCAGTCTGCAGACTGACCAAGCTCGGGCTCTAATGGGATGAAGCACCTCCTGTAAGTACAGAAACTCCTCTGGTGCAGAAACTGGCCACCCTGGGAAGCCCGCTGACTTCTACTTCAGAGTTTTCTTAAATTAGAGAAGAGTCAATCTTTATACTCTTTAAAGTTCGAAATAGAATGTTTCCTTGAACTTCTATCCAGGAAGTGTTTAATCAACCCTTAACATGCTTATACAAGGATGAATAAGTTCTATCGCTGAGAAAGTCCCTCCTCTTTGCATGCAGCAGGAATCGGAGATCACTGCATTTATCAGTTTGGTAGGATTTCTCTTGGTGGAACTCAGGAAAGTTTATAATTTCTCTCTTAACTTGGAACCCTATGTCAGCACCTATTCTTTCCAATATGTTGAAGAAACCCGAAAGGCTCTTTTGGCCTTTATAAAGAGACCTGGACTCCCATCCCAAGAAATAGAATAAAAGCAGAAATGGGCCTTTCAGGGAAAGTCTTAAAACCAGGAGCAGATCTGTCTTTTCAGCAGTGAAGACATTATAAAGATTGGGAGCTTTGAGCGCAAGCCACCATTCTCCTTGCCATAACCCTTCTCTGCCTACCCCCCCACCCGCCGCCAAAAAAAAAAAAAAAAAAACAGTATATGGAGGTGAGAGTCAGCCTGCATGGCTGTGACCACTTGTCTCAGCTTTTTCTTCCTATGTAAGTGAATTAAGAGCAAGTCTTTTGTTAGAAGCTAAAAGTTGTAAGCTACAATACTCAGTTTTTGAGATTAACCAATCAGTTTTATTTTTGCATTTTTAGCCAAAAACTTTATCATTTGCTGATGGAATAACTGTGTTAGATCTCCTCACTGAAATTGTCTAGGCTACTTGCACCTACTTTTAGTAAGACTTCATTGAGTTCTGCTTTTGTGTTCTTTGTCAGTCTTTGGAGGTCCAGCAGACCAGCATGTTCAAAACCAGTCTTCATCTTCTGTGCCTACAAATCTCTCCATTTCTTAGTGACCTGCTCATTTGCTCAGATTCCTTTTTCGTTATGATTTCTGTTTATCTCCACTTTATGTAAAAGAAAAAAAAAGTAAAGCTAGTTTCTCCAACAGGAGGCACCCGCATTCCATTGATTTTCCCTCTTTGAGTGTGCCCAGCTTGGGATATAAAAATGCAGAGTATATCACAGGGCAGGGATCACAGTGTCCTGTCAGTTAAAGTAAAATATAAGGTACTTATAAAGTAGGTTCTCAATGCTTTGTGAAAGTTAGCCAACAGTTTAAAAACCACCTCCTCTGTACTTTCCTAATTCAGCCATGTCAATGGAAATACTTGCTGACTTTTCCACTCTCACTTCAAAGTCTTACACTACCCATAGTGTAACTGGTACCTTTCTCCACCTGCCTAAATGATTGCACTAAAGTTTCCTTTAAATTCCCTGAACCTTAATCTTAAGAAACCAATTTGAAGTATATTATTATTATTAGCAGGGCCTGGAGTTCGCAGTTTTTTTTTAAGTCATTTGGCACGTCTGTTTGGACCTGAAATCACACAAAGCTGCTAAGATCCTTTGGATCCAGGAATCTCCCAGAGGGTAGAAACACCCCTCTCCGCACCTCCCCAACCCCGCGCGCCGCTGTGTCCCCGTCCCCGGCATTTAGAGGTGTGGGGAGAGCGAGCACCCACTGCGCAACTGGGCTGGGTTGTTCTGCAATGGGACTCGCTCCAGGAATGAGAGCTGCATTTAGCTTCTTGGCCACTAGGATCCCAGGGTAAATTACTTCTCAGGTCTCTAAATAGTACACTGGAGATTCGAAAGAACTGATGCCATTTCTAAAGCCGCCCAACTTCCTCCCAGGAAGTTACTCCCACGCTGAGACTCTGACTTCATGACCTACCACAACCAGATTTAGGACCTGAACCATCTATGTAGGAAAGTTATCTCCTGGCAGAAATGGAAATGTCCAACTGTCATACAGTTTCTAGCAGATTTTAGTTTTTATAACCTTTGCCAGAGGAAAGGAAGTAGGGAGTCTGAAAATCCTTTCTTTTCATCATGGTCAGATTCAGAGCAGCACCTGAACCGCTGCACCCGTGACGCCTGAAAGACTAAATTGGACTTGTAGAGAGGAGGAAAATGACATGGTTTTAGTATCTAGGTTTCTCCCCAGTTGTTAATTAGCTTTATGGTGTAATTAGTAAAATAGCTCAAGAGGAGAAGCAAAATCCAACTTTTAATGGCCTGGTAAGCCTTTTTTCTTATCTTAAAAAGAAGTGAAATAGCAAGGTTCAGGCAGTGGAAGAGGTCAGTTCAAAAGGAGTTAACATTTCAAAATCTCATCACTTCTTCCTCCTCTCTTTTCATATAACCAGAATCAAGAAAAAAGGGAAAAAAGAAAATCCACACCGAATTTTCCAAACTCCATCACTGAAAGAGATCACATATTTTTATTGTAGTCAGACAGAATGCAAGATAATGTTGCTTCTGTTTGAATCCAAAAATATAAGATGTTTGTCTGATCGCTCCATGAGTTAAACACCTAGCCTGTGACTCACAATGCTGATACTGATGCAGAATAACCCTTCATCCTCTAGCAGGGAGGGACCTTTCTTTCTGATAGAGGCTAAAAGTCATTTCAAACCAATCTGATGGATAAGATCGAGGCCAGACCTGAGGAAACCAAATACCAAAGCTGACCTCAACCAAGGAGTGGCCATAAAATAGTAACCGTCTTCCTCGCTTGTTTCAAAATTTGACTCTGGATGTCCTTGCAGGAGAAAACTTCCAGAGCCATATGGAGCAAGGGCAGTACTGCTGGAGTGTGTTTGTAGCCCTTAACAATGACTGTTTTAGAAGGGGATCATTTGGGTATATAGCTCCTAATGTGTTTGCTTAAAAAATAAGCCTTATGATATTAGTGTCCTACCTCACGTTTTCCTTGGAACATTTTTCTCTGATCCTCTTCCTTGAGAGAGAGAGGAGTGTTAAATAGAAATTATCCTGAGAAGAACCAGAGTCCTTAGTAGCCACTGTATCTCCAGTCCTGTCAGGACCATGCCGATGTCTGATAGTCGGTTGAAGGGTAATCTACCTTTGAAGCCAAAGACATATGTGCATGCTCAGTCAACTCTTTGCGACCCCATGGACTGTAGCCCACCAGGCTCCTCTGTCCATGGGATTTTCCAGACAAGAATACTGGAATAGGTTGCCATTTCCAGTATTTCCTCCTCCAGGGGAATTTCCCAATCTAGATATCGAACCTGTGTCTCCTGCATTGCAGGTGAATTCTTTACCCGCTGAGCCATCAAGGAAGTGTTATAAAGACCTTCAGCCTCATCACATGTTGGGGCAAGAAGCAAGTGCCCATTCTCCAGAGTCATGAGCAGTAGCCACTTTTGTTTGTGTGGCCCAGATCCCTGCCCAGGAGCATGCCCCACCCCACCCCCGAGGGTTATCCCACTGGGGACACGGCAGGCAGACGGTGTGCAGCTATGGAGATGCGTGTGGTTCCCCTTCTGGCCCTGCCACTTCCTAGCCATGCGTTCTGCACAAGTTACTTATTTTTTCTGTGCCTAGGTTTTCTGCAGAATTCCAGTATATCCTGTTCCATTGGGTTGTGGAAAGCATGTGAAATTGACTCATAAAAAATGCTCCATTAGGGAATTCCCTGGTGGTCCAGCGGTTAGGACTCTGTACTCTCACTGCTGAGGGCCTGGGTTCAGTTCCTGGGGAATCAGGGAACTAGGATGCCCACAGGCCTTGCAGCACAGCCAAATGAACAAAAAACAAAAAGCTTGGTTAGCACCGTGCCCAGGACAGAGTAGGTAGTCAATAAGTGGAGGTTATGATTATTATTAGGTATGGAAGAATAAACCTAATGTCACTGTCAGCGTAAGCAACTATTTGGAGTGATGAATACAACAGAATGAAATGGCACAACCCACTCGATAACCAAATATAAACCATTCAGATGCTTTTAGTTGGATAGGTCCCATGTCTCTATTTCTATATCCCTCTTCAATCTTAAAACTTAAAGTGCTTTTATATGGACTTTAAATTAGGCTATGTTGTTTTCCCCAAAAAAGTACAATGACTTTATTGATTATTTATAACCTCAAATCGGGTAAATTAGCCACCATATCTCCCTGTAAATCAAGTCGTTTCTAAAATTTTTTGACAGAGCTTTTCTCACATTGACCCAAAGGTGCCATGGGAGGACGTGATCCATCCAAGAAAAGAAGTGAGCATGTGAGAAATAGGGGCATTTGCAGCAACGTGGAGGGACCTAGAGATTATCATACTAAGTGAAGTCAGACAGAGAAAGACAAATGCCACATGCTATTACTTTTATGTAGTATCTAAACTCTGACACAGATGGACCTGTCTATGAAACAGAAGCACACTCACAGACGTAAAGGTCAGACTTGTGGTTCCCAAGGGGGTAGGGGCTGGGAGGGAGTTGGACTAGAATTTGCAGTTGGTAGATGCAGACTATTACATTTAGAATGGATAAACAACAAGCTCCTACTGTATAACACAGGGAATTAAATCCAATCTCCTGGGATAAACCATAATGGAAAAAACTATTTTTAAAAATGAATGTATGTATATGTAAAACTTAGTCACTTTGCTCTACGGCCGAGATTGACACAACATTGTAAATCAGCTATACTTCAATTAAAAAAAAAATAGCACTGGGACCCATCAGTCAACTGACATTCACAACATACTTTCAGGCCTCTGTTTAGATCATTGGCTTTTCAGATGAAATTTGCTCTAAAGAAAAGATGTTTCTATAAAGCCTCATTAACCAAAATCCTAATTAACTAAAATCTAATCTAGTCTAATCCGGGCCACACAGCAGCCACCCTGGAAAAAATTAGTCAAGGCTTTTTCAAAAACAGGAGTCCTCATTTATTTCACATGAAAATTCCAATTTGTTTTAAAGCATGTTTGAAAAATCAAACTGTACTATTATGAAATACGTTGATTTTGTAACTCAAACTGATCAGATTTGAGGATATCACAGAAAACCACCCCCTGCAAGCATCAGGGGCAGCTTTTTTCTTTTGAAAAAAGAAAACGGGGCTGGCCCTGGACTGAAGTCTGCATCCTCAAGCCGGCCAGCCCTGATGTAAACTGTCCACTGCTAACCATGGCTCACCCCGGGTCAGCACATTGGATTCAGCTTGACCTCCACCTTAAAAAGCTGGAGAGCCCAAAAGCCATCCACTGTTCCAGAGAGGCCCAGGCATAGTCAAGACCCCCCCCAGGAAGAGGGCTCTGTGTGTTCCTGGGAGGGTAAGAGAGGGAGCTGTTAGGCAGAGCTCCCAGGTGGCTCAGCGGTAAAGAAACTGCGTGCCAATGCAGGAGACCCAGGAGACGTGGGTTCAACCCCTGGGCTGGGAAGATCCCCTGGAGGAGGAAATGACAACCCACTCCAACCCTCTTGCCTGGAAAATCTCATGATCAGAGGAGCCTGGTGGCTATAGTCCATGGAGTCACAGAGTCAGACACGGCTGAGCATGCATGTAGACAGGGCAGAGAAAGTGGTTTGCTTTGCAGTCAGATGGAGGCAGAAGTAGATTCAGGCTCCACAGCCTGCTGCTTGGTTACATTAGATTCCTTCCTCTTGCTGAACCTGAGGGACTCTGGAGCACAGCACCTGGGTTCCACAGATGCCCAGCAGTTCTTTTCTTCAGTGCTTGGCCCTCAATCCTTCTTTCAAAACCCTCTCTCTCGTCTCTGCCATTTGTACCCTCGGACTTGCAGTCTGTAAGGAGATCAGCTGTGAGAGGGCTGGGCATATGGATCTCAGATCTTGCTGTGTGGCCCAGCTGAGTCCTGCACAGAAGCCCAAACACAGGTTTTAGACTTCTGGGCAAACCTTGAGACATCTTGTTCCTGCAGTCAAGTCCCTCTACAAGATCTTTTTTGGATCCGTGTGTGCGTGCTCAGTCGCTCCGTTGTGTCCTCCTCTTCGTGGCTCTATGGACTCACCCTCCAGCTTCTCTGTCCATGGGACTTTCGAGGCAAAAATACTGGTGTGGGTTGCATTTCCTTCTCTAGGGGATCTTCCCAACCCAGGGATTGAACCGGGGTCTCCTGCGTTGGCAGGTGGATTCTTCACCACTGCATCACCTGGCAAGCCCCAGCGAGAGATGGGAAAGCTCCCGCTTTCCACCAGCAGTTGACTGGCATCTGCCTCCCAGCTCTGCCACCCCTCGCCTACACCCGTTGTTTGAACCTAATAAGAGAGCTTCCTGATCTCAAGTCAAAGTTAATTCTGTTGAAAATGAACTGAAGTTGAAGGTCAGATGTTTCCAAGACAATGTGCTGAGAACTTGAATGGAATTGAGAGAGATTGGTAGAAGCAACTGGGTATTGGGTCCATGGTAGTCAGCTACCTCCCTGGAGGGGAAGAGCTTCATTATGACCCCTGAAACTCTTGGGGCTTCACCAGCCTGACTCTGCCTTAGCACCTGTGCATGAAGCCTGCTGTAGCTTCAGTGTGTCGGGTCCCAGTTAATGGCTTTCACTGTTTCGTTGTCATCATATTGCTGCTGTGAACTCTTCATCTTCCTTGAATTTAGAAAAAGACTTATTTTTGTAACAAAATCAAATGAGAAAGTTTAGTTTCATCTAATATGTAGTCAAAGTTCTTCATTCAACCTACTGCCTTCCAAGACAGCCAGAGTAGTTTCTCTCCTTCTTTTATCATTTTATGAATACTCTTTGGGACAGTGATATCATACAGTAAGTTACTGATTGAGTAGTTACAGAGACACCAAGTTATGCTGCAGCTCAGCATTTGATCTCTAGCATGTCTTCCATGGTTTCATTTCTTTTCTTGCAGTCCACTGAAATTCCTCAGAGTGGGTCAGCAGCCTTCAGAAAGCGTGACCATATTCTTTAGAACCAGGCTTAGACTAAGCTGTTTCCTTCAGAGTGTGTGTGTGTGTGTGTGTGTGTGTGTGTGTGTGTGTGTGTGTTGGGGTGGGAGGGTCAGTATTGGAGGGGGCAGGTGGGTAATGCATGGACATGTCTGTTTGAGATAATTTAATATTTTTGCCTTTATAAAGAGTAACTCATATTCATTGCAGAAAAAAAAACAGAAAAATTCACCCTTGGTTCTAACAGGTACTTACTGTTAACATTTTCATTTCTTTCTAGACAATTCTAAATTTTTCTCTTTATATGATTGATCTTATACTACAAATGATGCATTTTAATAGCTGCACAGTATTCTTTCATATATGATTGTACCATGAGTCATTTCAGTAGTCTCAAGTTGTTGGACACAGGTTTTTTTCCCCCCTAATTTCTTGCTATTATAAATAATATTGTGATGGACATCTATGTGACAACCTGTTTGAGGTCTTTTCTGATTATTTCTTTGGGACAGCTGACTGAAAATAGAATTATTTGGTCAAGGAAGTTTGTTTGCAAAGATACATGAGGGATACTGCCAGCTTTGCCTGTTATCCCACATCTTCACCACTGGGGACTAAAACGGGTCCCCTTTTACTTCAGGTCAGTTCAGTCACTTAGTCATGTCCAACTCTTTGCGACCCCATGGACTGCAGCATGCCAGGCTTCCCTGTCCATCACCGGCTCCAGGAGCTTGTTTAAACTCATGTCCATTGAGTCGGTGATGCCATCCAACCATCTCATTCTCTGTTGTCACCTTCTTCTCCTGCCTTCAGTCTTTCCCAGCATCAGGGTCTTTTCCAATGAGTCATCCCTTCACATCAGGTGGCCAAAATATTAGAGCTTCAGCTTCAGCATTAGTCCTTCCAATTCAGGACTGATATCCTTTAGGATTGACTGATTTCATCTCCTTGCAGTCCAAAGGACTCTCAAGAGTCTTCTCCAACACCACAGTTCAAAAGCATCAATTCTTTGGTGCTCAGCTTTCTTCATGGTCCAACTGTCACATCCATACATGACCACTGGAAAAACCAGAGCTTTGACTAGACGGACATTTGTCAGTACCCTTTTTACTTGTTGAGCCCCAAATCATTTCTGCCCTAGAGGCAGCTTCGTGGTTGCGTTCATACAGAAAAGCAAAGAGTTTGAAGGTCAACCGCTGCACTGCGCTGATTGACCCACTGGAATATCTGGTTTGATAAGGCTTGACCAGGTCCTTGACAGGCTCACCAGCTATTTATTTCTTAAAGCGGAAAAGTGACTCATACATTGGAATTACTTCTGTATCACCTCCCATTCAGGAAACAGAGTCGTCCTTCATGCCTCTGTGCCCCCACCATCTATATCCTGACTGCTGTTTCTCAGAAATCACTCTAAACCTCACCTTGCCTCTCCATCTCCATCACCACATCACCATCTCCATCACCACATTACTCCAGGCCCATAGCACATCCCTGTCAACAGCATTCCCATCTTCCTAATCCCATTTAGGCTTCCATACTGTCATATTCCTGGAGAAGGCAATGGCAACCCACTCCAGTACTCTTGCCTGGAAAATCCCATGGATGGAGGAGCCTGGCAGGTTGCAGTCCATGGGGTCGAGAAGAGTCAGACATGACTGAGTGACTTCACTTTCACTTTTCACTTTTACGCATTGGAGAAGGAAATGGCAACCCACTCCAGTGTTCTTGCCTGGAGAATCCCAGGGACGGGGGAGCCTGGTGGGCTGCCATCTATGGGGTCGCACAGAGTCGGACACGACTGAAGCGACTTAGCAGCAGCAGCAGCAACTATCATATTCCAGAGTTCTCTTCTTGAAGACAAAACTGATTAAGGCCCATTCCCAGCACTACAGGAAGGATCTAAATCTGTCATTGTTCTTCATGGCCCTTTACGATCTGACCCCAGCTTCATCTCCAGCCATCCTGCCTGCAGCCCTGACACCTCCCACTGCCCTTCTAGTGGGGCAGGCTGTTGGACACACCACTGTCTGCTTTCAGTAGCCTTCCTTTCCAGCTTCTTCATCTTCTCCTACTCATCTCTCAAAATAAAACTAGAACGTCAAATCCTGGGCAAAGCCTCTCCCAATTTCCCCAGCAGAGTTAGTTGCTCCGCCCTCCAAGTTGTGTTGTCCAGCTCCGCGTTGAATTCACGAAACAGTGGCTGCTGCGTGGCACCTGGTGAGGAGTCCCAGTCAACACAGCCTTTCTCCCCTACTTTTGCTCAGTCCTCTGGGTCAGGTCCTCCAGGTCCTGCCTTTTTTCCCATTGATGATAAATGTTTGTAGAATAAACGATTGAATGTCTTTATGATGTTTACCACATAATAACTATTTTAATATCTTAATATTATAGATAATTTTAACCTGACTTGTATTAGCATTGATTAGTTAAATGTCTTAAGATGTAATGGGTGTTTTTGCCTCAATCTTAAAATACAGACCAGTGCTTGGCCTTGAGATGAACTTCTTTCATTAAAATGACTCCTCATCCTTTCTGTGGCTCTTTCTCATTGTCTTCTGCCTCTTCTCTAAGAAGAGAACTGGCAAAATAACTCTAGGAGGAAAAACACAAAGTAGATAAAGTGATAGACGAGATGAAGTGAGCATTATAACCTTCTCCTCCAAGGTCCTTGCACCGTAATGCATTACTCAAATTTTATGCAGTGATATTAGTCCATCATGTGAGCTGTTGAAAGGTGTATGGAAAATGTAATCAGTAATATTGCTTTATGAAGAAATGCTTCCTTTCATAAAGAATCCTCTGCATAATAGACTCTAGATTTGATGGCAAATTTAATGTCCTCAATGAAGTGTTGGCTCGAGGTCAGTGTATTACTTGAATTAAGTTCATTAAGTGATTCTGCTCAGCCATTCACTATGTAGATTTTGGGTATCTTAATAAAATCACCTCTTCTAAGGATTTCAGATTAGCAAAAACTTCTGAGATGAGTTTGATATGAAAGCCTCCAAATGAATTTTTAAGCTTACTGGTCCATGCACCAGAGCCCTTTCTATAGAGTATTCCCAGATACAGTGAAATACATTTTTAAAGAGATATTGGAAAAGAATTTCTGCTTACAACTAGAACTTTTTTTTTTTCACACAACAGCGGGATACAAATTCTATTCAAGTTCCCAGACTGTAAACTAGGAGATACTGGAACATATTCAGGGATTAAAACAAAGGTGCAAAAATTTCATGGTCTAAAGGTATTGAAATCATACAGAGTCTCTTCTCTTATTGCTGTGGAATTTTTACAAATAGAACTTAACTGTCTCCCTTACTGAACCTCAGGCAACAGTAATGACAGAAATAGTGAAAAAGCATTGGGAAGCAGAGAGATGATGCATTTAAATACTTGACAGACTCATTTCCATGATTACTTATCACACTCTATTATGGACCGAGACTTCCGTCTTTGGCAACACAAAATATTAGAGTCATGAGACATTATTGGTGCCCTCCATCAGGGGCATATGCTTGAGTGATTGGTAAGAAGAGAGTATGGATTCCAAAGACATATTTCTGCCTGTGACCCTTCTCTGGAAAACCTCCATGGGAAGCCTCATACTGGCTCTTCACAGAGTGGTTCCAGCCGCCCGGGAACACTTGACTGCAAAGGGTGTGGGCCTGGTACCCTGCACAGAAATGTCCCTCCTTGCTCCTCAAGCATTGTGAGTTCTGTCCTTTGTATCTGGGCAGCGAACACCGCTCTGGCCAGACCTTCCTACGTGCCTTCCAGGGAGAAACTGAGCTCCCCACCCCACTTCTTCCCTAAGGAACTTTCCTTCCAGATGCCTTTATAATTTTTCATTAACTAGTGACCAGTGGTGAGTGGGCTTCCCAGGTGGCGCTAGTGGTAAAGAACCTGCCTGCCAATGCAGGAGATATAAGAGAGGCAAGTTTGATCCCTGGGTCAGGAAGATCCCTTGGAGGAGGATATGGCAACCCACTCCAATATTCTTGCCTGGAAAATCCCATGGACTGAGGAGCCTGGAGGACTACAGTCCATAGGGTCACAAAGAGTCGGACATGACTGAAGCAGTTAGCATGCCTGCAGTGGCAAGTGGAGGTGCTGGTAGAAGCTGAGCATAGGATTTCCCCAGGTTAGTGTAAGTCGTCCCATTATCAGCCTGGCCAGTGACAAGGAGGGGCTGCCCCACCCCCACCCTGTGTCTCTCCATTGATTGACCCCACCTCTGCTTTGCTGGTCATTGGGCCTCACTCTGAGTTCTGGAGGGAATGTGACCACTAGTAATAAGTTCAGATAAACCAGGAGAAGGGGATGAATCAAAGAAAGAAACTTTCAAGGTAAAGGTTGGGGGAGGGAGGGTATAAGGACAGCCTGGAAGGACAGAGGAAAAAGAGCAGAATGTGTTACACTGTAAATTCCTGCATCAACCTGGTGGCTCAGATGGTAAAGAACCTGCCTGTAGTGCAGGAGACCTGGGTTCAGTCCCTGGGTCGGGAAGATGCTCTGGAGAAGGGAAAGGCAACCCACTCCAGTGTTCTTGCCTGGAGAGTCCCCATGAACAGAGGCGTCACAAACAGTTGGGTTGGGAAGATGCTCTGGAGAAGGGAAAGGCAACCCACTCCAGTGTTCTTGCCTGGAGAGTCCCCATGAACAGAGGCGTCGCAAACAGTTGGGTTGGGAAGATGCTCTGGAGAAGGGAATGGCAACCCGCTCCAGTATTCTTGCCTGGAGAATCCCCATGAACAGAGGCATTGCAAACAGTTGGACACAACTGAGCCAATTTTGTGTAAATTATTATATACAAAAACGGGCTCATAAAAAATGTGTTGTTTTCACAAACCATACTTTGCTGGAAATAATAGGTTGAAATGAGGTTGTTTTTGAAGTAGGTATGTCCTGGTTGATGAGAAGGAAATGCATTCAGCATTCCTGTAAAATGAAGGAAATGGTTATCTCAGTCCAAGTTCCCTGTGGGCATGCACATGAAACCTGCCGGCTCCCTGGGAGAGGCCATCGTCACTCCCTGCCCCCCCCCCCGCATCATCTCATTACAGAGAGTAACTAGAGATGGGAGTTGTTCCTACAAGGATACTCAGCTGGACTTTTTAATCTCTTTACACATGGAACAAAACCTCTGAACACGTCTCCCTACCTATTTGTGTTTTAGTTTTTTCACGTGGCATGTTCAATAGCCATACAATGATTGAGTTTATATATTTTGCGATGACCGTCCAGTGACCCTTGGCCAGCGAGTACGTTTCCTGGCTGGTTGCTATAATTACCACCCTGTGTCAGCCTTGATGGCCCTTGAGCAGGTTCAGGCCACAGGATGAGTGTTCCGATGAGTCTGCTGAGCCAGCGGACTGGGGAAGCGGAACTTTCACCCAATGCTGGGCATCCCAGAGCATGCCATGATTGCGCAGTGCTGTCCCCGTTTACGCCTCAACTATGTTGAAAAATTGTGCTTGTCACATGGAGTGACTCCACCGTTTGTCCTCTTCTTCCCTAGAGGACACAATCCCAAAGAAGGTGGTGTGCCACTTCAGCGGGAAGGCCTACGCTGACGAGGAGCGCTGGGACATCGACAGCTGCACGCACTGCTACTGCCTGCAGGGCCAGACCCTCTGCTCCACCGTCAGCTGCCCGCCGCTGCCCTGCGTCGAGCCCATCAACGTGGAAGGCAGCTGCTGCCCCATGTGCCCAGGTATCTTAGGCTGCCACCCTGCCACTTTTCATCCTGTGATGTTGATTTTAAGAGCAAATTAGAGCAGACTCAGAGCCTCCTGGACCCAGCCCTATGGAACTAATTCCTTTGGCCCAGAGAGAGACATGGAGGGTAGCTTGAGAGACTGTGACCTCCAGATGAGCACCTGATTTTGGTTCCATGCCGAAATTGCTCTGGTCCTTCTGATTGGCGTTCTCTGTCAGTGGCGGGTCTGATGGGTATACCCTCATGGGTATTAATGACATCTGCCGTATCTGAGCAGCACAGTTTGTGGGCAGTGGTGGCTGAGCCTAATGACAAAGGTCCATGATCAAACACAGTAGGGGATACACTTGGCATCTCTTCTAAGGTAACTATCTACCAAAACCAACATGGAAGACTGCCTTTAAAGAATACGATCCTGACCCAGTCTGTTAGTGCGTCAGTTCTGGTTGTCCCAGGCTGTCCTCCCTGAACTTTCCCTCTCTTCCCACCGAGGACAGGAGCCTCAGGGCACACCCCCAGCTGGCTGTTGCAGATAGACCACTTGTCTGCATCTATTTCCACATCCCACCGTTCACATCAGCCCAGTAATCCGCCTCCCATTTTAAACCTAAGCACCCCCCTCAGCTGCCCAGATCCTCCCCCAGGCCTTCTGGGTTCCCTGTCCGTGTCTCCTGCCAAAACAGCTCCTTTGTTTTCTGCCCCTCATCCCAGCAACGCAGGGCCTGAGCCCTTGTCAAGACAGCCTCTGGGCAGTGTTCCAGATCGAAAGCCCTGGATACGCAGACCTCGCAGGCAGTCCAGACCACACAGACCGAAGAGAGGGCTCACTCTAGGAGCCCAGGGAGCTCCTTAGCGAGGCGAGAGCCCCTGCATCTTCACCCCGCTTCTGTGTTTCCTTGTAGCACTGCATTAGAGACTCTGGCTCCATGCAGCACAGTGGGCTAGAGGTCACAGCAGCTGAGAAGGGCATCCACGCCATGCACTTGTAAAATGGGACAATCAGTTAAATCTCAAGGGTTTCATTGAGCACAGCACAGGTTTGCCTTTTGTTTAGGTGCCATATAAGCAAGACAATTCTAAAAATGTCCATTTATCCCCTAAAAAGAAGGGGATACTTAAAAAGGGTCAGGCGACTGAGCCCTTTTCAGATCCCTCCGTTGGGTGCTTTTCATGGTTTAGTCTCCTTGGCCTTGTTTAAGATGTAGACCAAGAGTCAGAAGGCCACTTCCGTGTATCAATAAGTGCGCACATTGGAGAAACAGAATCTCTAAGTGTTCTGCATGAAAAGTATGAGGAGAAACATGTATTTCCCATCCAAGTTGCTTTATCTAATATGTTTCACCTGTTTCCCAAGTTTCATACCAGTTTTCCTAGTAATATGCTTTTAATGATCTAAATAGTAAAACTTGATCTTATTTATTCAACCAAGATTCATTTCATGCCTACTCAAGTAAGCACTGCTTGAGGCCTGGGGAAGACAGTGAATCCAGCAAGTGCCCATCCACACAGAACTGATGTTTTCTTAGGGAGACACAGGCAGCAAACAAATAAACAGAACACAAGATGAGGATCGGGCCACAGAGAGAGACACATAGCCAGTCCAGGGTGGGAGAGGAAGGGGCTGGACCGAAGAGGGGACAGGATGTTTTGATGATCCAGGAACACCTCACATTTTGGATGACATTTATAAGGGACCCAGAAGAATGGCAGGAATCATGGATTAGGAGAGAACCTGTGCATATAAGCAGGATGAGAGCCCGGTGGGTGGGAATATGCCGTGGATGCTCGGAGAGAAACAGGGAGGCTGTGTGGATGGGACTCCTTGAGCAGGGAGGGTAACCAGAAGGAGGCAGAGAAGTAGCCATGCACCAAAATATGAGATCTCGTGAACGATTTTAGAATTCTATTGAGATAAGATGGAAACTCTGGAGGGCTTTGAGTAGAGCAACAATGGAATGTTACTTGCAGAAGTGGAAGCTGAATACGTGTAACTCTATGGCTGATTCATATCAATGTATGACAAAACCCACTGAAATGTTGTAAAGTAATTAGCCTCCAACAAATTAAAAAAAATTTAAAAAAAAAAAAAAGAAGAAGTGGAAGCTGAGACCAGGGCAGTAGATGTGAGGTGGGAGGTTCTGATTCTAGTAAAAGGGTAGATTTGATCGGATTTGAACATGATGTGAGGAGTGGGAGGAAGAGGAGAGACTCCATGAACAACTGTAATGTTTTTGACTAAAACATGGAGTTGCAACTCTGGTGTAAAATCAATTTTATTGAGACATTTTTTTAGTTGGAAATCTCCATTGGACATCTGAGTGGAGGCAGTGAATAGACAGTGAATATCTAGAGCTCAGGAGAGAGATAGGAAAGGTTTCTGTAAACTTGAACGTTGTCATAGATGGGTGGTTTTTAAGCCTTGAGACTGGACGAGGTCACCCAAGAAGTGAGTGGAGATAGAGAAGAAAAGGGAGTCTGGAACTGAGCTCAAGAACCCTCCACTTTTGGGATCTGGGCAGGTCGGGGATAGAAAACAGAAAAGGAGCCCATGCCACAGGGGAAGACAGCAAGAGCTGTGACCTGGAGCCGCCTGGAGCAAGGGTGGGAGAAGTGCTGGTGGGTGACATCGGGTGGGAAGTAGGGACTGACCATCGTGCATCTGGTGGCATCCAAGTCATTTTGACAAGCCATTTCCCTACAGTGGTGGCAGCAAAGTCTGCTTAGACGGTTTCAGAAAGAAGGGGTGGGTGGTGAATTGGAGACAACCGTGACACATCTCAGCTACAGACCAAGGTGCTCAATTCACAGACAGGGTTTTCCTGCGGAGTAGAGGGGTCTGTCTGGGTGGCTTTTACTCGAAGAAGGACTGAGCTGGGCCTTGAAGGACAGGCGGGTTCTCTTCATTGGAGTGAAAGAGTCATCTGACCAAAGACCCTGAGACAGAAGCCAGATGCCCCTGGAATAGGGAGTTCTAGTAGCAGGAGGTAAGAACAGAGAAGACAGCTTTGGTCAAGATGTTTAGGGCTTTAATATTCCAAGAGAGGTGGATTTTGTCCTTTATCCTTCTCGGGAGGCTCCTTTTTAAACAGATGAAACACAAGATCATGGAGGTGCTCTGGGGAGGCTCACGGGGTCTGCAGGAGGGGCTGAAGCCGGGAGAGACCCGGGGCCAGGACAGCTGTGACCTGCCTTATAGACGTCCGAGGTGTGTGATGACAGGACCCGAGTTCAGGTGATGCTGGCTGGAAGAGGTGGATCCACTCTCCTCAACTGCGAGTGTGATAGAAGAGGGAATGCAGGTTTCACTGGCATCTGTTCACGACTAGAGATTTCTCCAGTGACTTCTCTGTCAGCGTGCACCGTTGGATTGGAACTTAATTTCTGTTAACTCCCCTTTCTGCTTCTGATGTATTATTGACGAATCATTTTTCCATTTTATCTCCACACATTCTGTAGTCAGTTGAGCTCTGCCACTTCATGTTTGACTAAGTGTGGCCTGCCAGGAAGCCTGGGCTCCTGTCCCATTTTCTCGTGGTCTCTCTGTGAAGTTTCAGGTGGCTGCTTCTCCCCCGGATGGTTCAGGCTACTTGGTTCTGCCCCCTGCACACATCCACTGACATTCTGAATAGCCCTGCCCTTACCAAGCATGTCCTCCTTTTGCCACCTCTGGATATGAGTAAAAGACTTGTGAACTGGTTTGCTGGTCAATACTCGTCCCATTTTATAGA